>NW_027412551.1:3856824-4366824 GCF_025532065.1 Leptinotarsa decemlineata
ACTTCTGGTGAGGATAAAATTAAAACCTGGGCAGAAAAGTCTTGGTGTAAAACATAGATGGCACTAGTTTCACTGCATTCAGAACTTTTTCAGTTAGTACACACCTTCTAAAGATAGCTGTTGGAATTTCATGATATTCTACGAATAAGTTTGTGAGTTTCTGTGGTGAGAGTGACACTACTTTTGTCATTTTCCAAACAATGGATCAAACATAATTTCGTGTTTTGATTTTACACTGCTTCTTGATGGGAAAAAACCCGTAAAGATCAATCTTTAATCTTTCTCTTGAAGATGATCACTTGTTGATTGAAACACGTGTCGAAGTGCTAAAAATAACTGTTTGGTGTTGGAATAAAACTCCAGTAATATTCATTATTACACCAAAGGTTCCAAACAGTGCATTACAAATATAGTCTGGGTCACAAGATCCTCTTTTTGTAACTTCTGTCCAAGGAAACCGAATATTGTGACCAGGGCCCATTCGATTCGGAATGACTTCTAGCAACTTTTTGAAAAATTTCCAGAAGGGGCTCGAAAAAATTGCAGTAGTTATGAACAATTTAGTGAAAGAAGGCGGGGGTTTGGTTTTTTGCCAAATATCTCTGGAAATATCAAAGATATCCGAAATTTGAAAAAAAACCTTGAAGAGGAGGAATTTCCTAAAAAAAATGTCTCACCTCCCGAAACTCTATCAATAATATTTATAATTTTGAATTAGAGGCGAAAATAACGCTAAAAGCGGGCGATGCGCGTCCCTCACTGGCTTACCTATGCTGACCTTTGTACAATAAAAATTATTTTAACCCATTAAATATCATTATCAAAAAAAAATTCATATACCTTTTCGGCACTCAAATAAACGAAAACCCATGGATAAAAAAATTTTCCCGTGATTATTCTATTAGATGTATTCATTAATACAAATGAATACATAAAAATCCTATTCACTTCGTGGAGCTTATCCGTTAGAAAAATTGAAAAATTTTGATTTTCCACTTTGTTATTAATAATAAAAAACGTTAAAAAGTGAAAATTTTTTGTTAATATTCATATTTATTCGTATTCAAATCATTTGAAGTTACATAAAAATGATTTTTCATAATGTTTAGTTTAATTCGTTTGAAAAATGTTTGTAAACAAATGCATTATTTATAAGACATTTGAACTTTTTTCAGGTTGATTTTTATCAGTGATGAATATTATGATTTTTGAAAACATTTTGCTTATGGATTGAAAACGCATTTGTTGATTAACACTTTTTTTGCTACTAATTATGAATATTAGGAAACGATTTTTTTCAATCATAATTTTTATATCTCTTCAATATTCTGATTTTTTTTATTTACATCCTCTTCATTTAGTAAACAATTTGTTTAGAATAAATTAATTTTCACGATATTTTTTCCTTAATACTATCAATAGAAACAAAAACCACTATGTTTTTTATTTTTTTTTTACACAAAAAGTGACACATGTTTGTTTTTTTTGTAGTATTCAAAAAATATATATCGTAAAAATTAATTTGTTTAAAACAAATTGTTCATTAAATAAATGGAGAAAATATAAAGTTTTTTTTAGAATATCAAAGAGAAATAGAAATTTCGAGAGATAGAAAAAAAATATATATCAACAAATGCGTTTTCAAGCAATAAAAATTTTTTAGAAACGATTTTTTTTTTGAAAATCATAATATTGATCACTGATGAAAACACCCCAAAAAAAATTCAAATATCTTATAAATAATACTTTTGTTTATAACTATTTTTCAAGCGAATACAGCTAAAAATTATGAAAAATAATTTTATGTAACTTTGAATAATGATACGAATAAATATAAATATTAAAAAATCTGTCATTGCTATTATTGAATTTTTCACTATTTAACGTCTTTAATTATTATTACCAAAGTGGAAAATCCAATTTTTTTAAGTTTTCCAACGGAAATCTTTTTTGAACGCCTTCAAATGAAAAGCTCCAAGAAGTGAACAGGGTTTTTATGAAAATGAACAACTTGTAAAAATTAGTTAATCAACTAACTAACTAACTAAACTGATAAAATAATCACGGAAAAAACTTTTTTAATGGATTTTCGTTTATTCAACTGTCCAGAAGGTATGTGAATTTTTTTTCTTGATAATGAGTTTTAATGGGTTGAAATAATTTTTATTGTTCAAAGGTCCGTATCGATCAGCACGTGCGGGAGGCCCATTTCCCGCATTTAGCGTTATTTTCGCATCTAGATTAAAATTTCCTCCTCTTCAAGGATCTTTTTTCAAATTTCGGAAATCTTCAATATTTTCCGAGATATTTGCGAAAAACCAAACCCACTTTTTTTCACTAAATTGTTTATAACTTTCGCAATTTTTCGAGCCTCTCTTGAAATTTTTCAAAAAGTTGCAAATAAAATCAGTTCGTAACTTAATTCATACCGTTTGCCTATCAATCGAAATAAATTCGTGAAACTAATTATTTACATTTTTTTTAAATTGTGTAAGTTCAGTAAAAAAGTTCTTTCCTGGAAATGAAGTGCTTTGAGATTAGTATTTTTCAAACTCTCGGAAGATACAGGCAATTCGCCTAGATTTTTCATATAATTCAGCAATATTTCAAATGAGTCACTCAAAATTAACTAGTTAATAACTTATTGCAGAATAATCGCGAATAGTTTTTTATAAATCGATGTGTTTGTTCTCTTGTTTAACATCCTTATCGTATCATTTCAAAAAAATTCAAAATATAACCAGTGTCAGTTTTCAATGAAATTCAATTTATTATGAAACTTCCTCTGTTTCTACCTAAATGTATCTTCTCCGTTTGAGAGCTATGCGTTTGTGAATTGACCCTAGACATGGATCAAACAATTAGGCACGGAATTGGTCATAAATAGAGCAATTATGTAAACACTAATAGGAATATCCAATTTCCGGATCGCATATGGCTGGGATAGTTTGAATGTCCCGGCAAGCTTTGCCTCAATGTGATTCCTGATGTGAAATTGGGATTTACTGGGACATCGCCCGTTTGAAGCAAGGCTTGTGTGGGTTAATACAATTGGAATAAAGGATTAAATTGCTGTGTAGGATATTCCGGACTTATTTTTTGTGAATTTTGGGAGAAGGTCTGTTCATGTTCAGCAGCGTCTAACTACCTTTGGTTCAAATTCTATCTTCAATGCAAAAAGTATCAATGTTGAAGATATATCACGAGACTCATACACAACAAATTCAGTGATAAAACACTGAATATAACGACTTTTGCCGAGATGTAGAAATCATCAAAAAACTTTTCTTTTTGAAGAGTGTCTAGAGAGACAGATTGGTAGATACGTCATTATTCTCTTCAGATTGTCTTTACAACAACATGATACACTTCAAACAAGGTGCGAATATAAACCCGGCAGTTTACATTTATATGATGAAATACATGGAAATGAATATACTTTTACAAGCTAATTACTCATATTAAAAGCTAATTACATAACAGTAAGAATAACCATGTTTATTGAAATAATTATCTAAGGAATAAAATGCGCCTTTGATAAAGTAATTTTTCAAAATTTGTTTAAACATTTTCAAATTCGTTTCTGATTTAATGTAAAAGGTAAAAGGTTAAAAAGGTATGCCTCAGCAAATGAGGGCGATCTTTTGTGCTGTGATCTGAGTGGGTATTGGAGATGACAGTTAATTTTTTTCGGGTATTTTGTTCATGGTTTGATTAGGTTAGGTTAGGTTCAAAGTGAGTGGGTTTATTTGAACCTCCATCGTAACTCGCAAGGATTTATTGTGGCTCACACGGCTTTGCCGAACTCTAAAAACCTGATTCGATTCACAGTGGGGCAAGTACAAAGTATGTGCTCTGCTGTTCCATCATTTTCCAAACAGAGGTTATGACCTGTAAGAAGGCCTGTTAGACATCGTAGTTCATCCCTGCTGTAGTCCAACAACTGTTTCGAAGGGTGAATAAACGGCTTGGAGTGAGCCAATCCTAAAAGATTCTGCCAGAAGTCCATAAATCTTTTTGCCATCCAGGTGTTCAATGTTCATTTATGATACTCGTTATTCTTATTCAGTTTTCGTTTGTTAGTGAAGGTATAAGTATATTATTAGTTTGCATAGATAAATATATGTGAGTGTTGAAATATCATCGTTGGCACACCTTCTGTCAAAATCAAATATCATTCTTATAAACTTTTTCTGGATTATTAAGACTCTAGATGTTTCTGTGGACCTTTCGATAGTGCTGTTTACCAAAGCATGATATAAATCAATCAGATAAGACTTATGGAAATTCGACTTCAGCGTGTGGAAAGCATAGTATGATTTCGATCGACGGATACAGTCCATAACTCACACTGGAGTATAAAGATTTGAAGAGGAAGTTAAACTTGAAGTCTTCTCCACACAAAAAAAGAATATATTTGATTATTCTATCGGAAAAAACATATCACATCTGTGATCATCTTCAGGCTTTTGTTACACTGAAGATATTTGAACATATTCCTCTCTGTTTTTGTGTGAAGGAGACTTCTTCTTCAAAAAATTCTATAATTTGTTAAGTTTCCTACAAACAGCATCAACGTGTTTATTGTTAAGTTCCAGACCTAAATATCGTGTTGATTGTGATGTACTGTTTTCTATGTCATTGTTTATTATTGTGAGATTGGAAGTGGGCCTGAGGGGACTTGTGAACTCCATGAATATAGCTTTTTTGGCATGATTGATGAAATGGTTCATCTCACAACCAGTGTGTGAATTCTTCTGTAACCGATCTGATTTGATTTTCTGAATCAGTAGCGGTATCGACTGCAACAATGATTTCATTGTCATCCACATGAATGAATTTGCGTCCCTGCCTAATGTGACCAGATAGATAAAAACCCACCATTATTTTTATCATATGTAATGTGCTCGAAATCCATGTTGAGAGACAGTGACAATGTTTTGACATACTTGGCCATACTGGCCAAGACTGGCTATCAATCAAATCATCTAAAGGAACAATTCGTTCAGGCCAGTCTCAACTCCCTACACTGTAGGTTATTGGATTGACACCCATCAGAAAACAACTACTCCTCTGGCTAATACCTCAAAGGGCATTGAATTATATTCGACAGGTGTCAATGCAAGATTTTTTACTGAAGTTATTCCTGCATATGCTATTGGCAATACTGAAATCATTCCTGTATATGCTATGGGCGATACAAGAAGAATCCTGCACTGACACCTGTCGGATATAATCCAATGCCCTTTCTGGTATTACCCAGGGAAGTAGTTGTTTTCTGATAGGTGTCAGTTCATCAACCTACAGTATAGGGAGTTGAGACTGGCATGAACGAATTGTTTCTTCAGATGATTTGATACAATGTTTTGCTTGTTTACATAGGCTATAATTTAGTTGCTGAGGAGGCAAATCAGCCTTTATTTATCGACACACTGGGTATCGCCTTTCTTGAATACTGGAAAAACTTTTGTGATTTTCAGTGTGCTGGTGAACGAACTATTTGTTACCGATGTTGAAGTACCTGATAAAATATTAACGGATTTTGTAGCTTAATGAATTATAGCTTAAACTTCATCAATACCAGCGGAAACGTTTTTCTTGAGGTTGTGGATCATATTCTTGACGTCATGTTCACTGACAGGAGCGAAAAACATTGAATTTGGACTCGTTATCTCAACCTTTGTACACGTGTCTTGAGATAGATTCAGCGAGTCTATTTTTTCCCTAACAAAAGCAACAGGATGGACTCTAAAAATATCCGCCATTTTTTTCTGTAATGATTCTATAATTGTGATTTCCTGATTTTCCGATTTTGAATATAGCAAACTATGGAGGAATTTCCATCACCTGCAATTCAGTCGAGGTCTCCAAAATTATTTTTTACAATCATATCAACCTGGTCACTAGTAATCTCATTTGCGAATACCAACATGGTTTCATGAACAATCACGCATGTAATTGTGTTTTCTTGAGTACGTATGCTCTGTACCGGATAAACACGGTTGGGTTGAAGTTATTTATAAACATTTTTCTGAAGCATTCGACTGGTTGGATGACAATGTGCTAATCGTGAAATTGCAAAGTAAAACTCTGAACTGACGACTCTTATGTGACTTATACTGGTTATTAATCAGATTTGATTACTACTCTTTATAGCGTACCTCAGGGATCAAACTCAGGGAAACTACTGTTCCTTCTGTTTTAGAAATCAACAAACCTTTTCTTCACTGATGATTCGAAAATTTTCATATCGGTCGAAAAATGTAGACGCTGTTTAGTACTGCGAGGGAATTTTGAACAATGTTCTGAAAGAGTGTGAAAATGAAAATAACAAATCCATGACAATTACAAGGGAATGAATAAATGAGGGGGATCTTGAGTAATATCATCAATTTTAGGTAGTGATTACTTGTTATATGTTATGAAACCTTTAAAAATTTTTTTTTCATCAATAATAAATCAAAATTATTTTCGCCGATTTCGATTGAACTAGGTGTGTTCATTATGGGTAACAAGGGGTTCCTTTACATAAAAGTCAGTGACATAGAAATATGAATCATATATCATCACAATCACACACATCAGGGTGACTTTTATTGATACGGACTTCCAATGTCTAATATGATTCTACTATGTTTGTTTGAAGGTGATTGACAATGTTTCGTGATGAATTTCACTAGTTCGGACTTCCATTGTCTACTATATAAATCCCTGAAACAAGTAAAAAAGAATAATTGAAAAGAATAGTTGAAAATAACAATTATATTAAGCAACATTAAACCTGAAATGAAATGATAGTGAAATAACCTACAAGTGAAAATATAATAATTGAATAAATAAAAATTAAAGGAATGCAAAAAGAAAATAATAAAAATAAAAAAGTGAAGAGATTCCAAGTCACGTTAGTTCACGACGTTTCGATTGTTGGTATCTGCAATCGTCTTAGGGTGATGACTGGACTGATTCCTCCGAGAGATGACTATTTTATAGGTCGTTGAAATACTTTCACTTTCTCTACTTTCCATTTTCCGCTTCACTGATTCCGTGAGAGATGACCGTTTTGGCGGGAGTTGGTCATTTTTCGTTTGATGATGGGTTTCCATATGTTTCGTATATCTACGCTGGCCTGGCTGAACTAGAAGCCTTTCTGAAACACATCAACAGCGTGAGACCTTCCATCACTTTCACAATGGAGAAGGAAATCCACAATGAATTGCCATTCTTAGACGTTTTGGTGAAGAGGACCGACGCTAAGTGGGAAACATCTGTATACCGAAAACCCACTCATACGGGACAGTATCTGAACCACGAATCCAACCACCATCAATCGACAAAAAGAGGAATCATCAAGACTCTATTAGACCGTGCTTTTGGGCTCTGTAATACAAAGGAAGGTCTCGAGAAGGAACTAGACATCATCAAAAATGGTCTTCAGCGGAATGGATACTCCAAAGCGATGGTAGAGAAGACTTTGGCTAAAAGACAGCAGGAGCCTCGCAAGGAAGAGAAGCCGTCACAATCAGTGCTTGCACTTCCCTACATCAGAGGATTATCGGAGAGGATAAGAAGAATTGGTTCCAAGTACAACATTAGAACCTGTTTCAGATCCGGTAACACTATCCGTAGCAGCCTCACGAAAACCAGGCCCCCAAACGCGGACTGCGATTCCAAGAATTGCATTTACCGGATACCCTGTGAGTGCGGAAAATCCTATATTGGTGAAACTAAGAGGCCATTGAATGTTCGCATTGCCGAGCACAAGAAGCACACACAGCGAGGAGAAACCAGCAAATCAGGAATAGCAGACCATGTTTGGACCCATCAACACAACATCGAGTAGTCCCAAGCTGAGATCTTGCACAGAGAGGAACATTGGTTCAGGAGAAAATTTAAGGAAGCCGCATACATGTTGTCCAACAACGTATTCAGCCAGGCCAGCGTAGATATACGAAACATATGGAAACCCATCATCAAACGAAAAATGACCAACTCCCGCCAAAACGGTCATCTCTCACGGAATCAGTGAAGCGGAAAATGGAAAGTAGAGACAGTGAAAGTATTTCAACGACCTATAAAATAGTCATCTCTCGGAGGAATCAGTCCAGTCATCACCCTAAGACGATTGTAGATACCAACAATCGAAACGTCGTGAACTAACGTGACTTGGAATCTCTACACTTTTTTATTTTTATTATTTTCTTTTTGCATTCCTTCAATTTTTATCTACTCAATTATTATATTTTTACTTGTAGGTTATTTCACTATCATTTCATTTCAGGTTTATTGTTGCTTAATATAATTGTTATTTTCAATTCTTATTTTCAATTCTTTTTAATTATTCTTTTTCACTTGTTTCAGGGATTTCAAATCATTTTATATAGTAGACAATGGAAGTCCGAACTAGTGAAATTCATGATTCTACTATGATTCGAAATCTATGAAAGATTGAATAAAAAAATTTAAATGAATAGCCAAAATGTCAAATTTCCAAAGCAATAAAACAGAGTGAAAAGAAATGGAGACAATGAAAATAGGCAGACAATTGGAAAATAAATAAAAAAAGGAGAACACGGATTAAGTCAAGTAACTCCACGACGTTTCGACTATTAGTATCCATAATCGTCTTCGGGTGATGACTGAACTATTACTTCGAAAATTCACTATTTATAGGTCATTCGAAGGCTATCAACTATCCTCTCTTGCCTTTCTCCGCTTCACCGGCTAAGCGGCAGTTGACCGTTTTTTCGTTTGACTGAAGCATTCCATATGTTGCGTATCTCTATGCTAGTTTGGCCAAATGTATCGCTATACAACTTTTATGCAGCTTATTTTTTTACAGATGAAACACAAGCACAACAAGAAAATCCTTAAGGGCTCTCAGAGTGGTGCCTGTGTGAAAGTAGCGATTCACATCGGATTTGAATCGCGGGAGATTAAATCCATTTGGAAAACCGTAGTTTTCCAGATGGAAGAGTTCTTAAATAGTGAAGTTCGGGGTGTACTGAGTTGAACCTAAAAACGATGAGCAGCCACAGTTCCTCGCGTACTTCTATGTACCGCTCCTGTTGGAATCAAATGTGCCGAATCACTTGAACTCTATCTATAGAAGAGAGACAATTCTCCAACCTTTCTTCGATGTTCCAGGCTATCGAGGTTATATGTGATGTTCGCGTCTCCAATCAGGCGAATGTCTCTTTTCTGAATGGAATCCAGCAACTTTAGGGTAGATTTGGGGTCGGAGCTCCATACATGAGAATAATACTCCAAAGAAGGTCTGATCTCAGCCTCATAAAGCATCAAAAGTTACTGAGGTGTGTACAGTTTTCTGGTTTGGAACAGTTTTCCAAACTTTTGAGAAGCAGCCTTTGCAATGACATATTGATGTCCATTTTAACCCCCAACAAACTTATCGAAGCGGAAAGCAGAATTGATTCACCTGGCATTATTATATTCGGTTCAGAAATATTTATCTTCTTGGAGAAAACCGATGACTGGATTTTTGTGGCATTGAATTGAACCTGGTGACTTTCACCCCAATTCGAAACCACTTCTAGATCCTCATCAAGATATGCAACCTTCTGCTGCCGGTGAAGATGTGCCTCCATAGCCGATATCCTGGAATCCAAATGAAATGACGAGACAAGTGTGCTGGTGGATGGTGGAAACTAATGGGTATAAAAATTATAAGGAATACGATTTAGTAAATAGTGAATAGTGCTTATTTTAATTTACTAATTCGTATTCCTCAATAATTTAATACACATTAGTTTCCACCATCCTGTGTAATCTGATATCTTTCTATTGTCTATAATTTTTCTCTATAAGCGAACAAAAACGTCCATTTCTAATCAGTTTGTCTCCCTTGATATCGTTTTCATTTTTAATGTGTCTGTGGTGTATGTGTTTTCATTTGGTTAGTCCTCATTTTCGTTTGTACCTATGTTGTCTGACACATATATTTTAAACGTTTTTTTGACATGGATAACTAAGGTTAGGTAAGTGCACCTGGTTGTTTCTCTTTTACATAATATGAGATTGTAGGAACTTAATTAATTTTGCAATATGTATTGGCATATACTGTTCACTTATTAAATTATTTTATTATGGAGGCCTGATGATGGATTAAATAAAGTCCCAAACGATGGCATAAAACAAAATTGTTTATCTACGAACATTTTTGATCCCTTTTCCAACCAATAGGAAAAACCGCATTTCATAACAAAGTACCAGGCAGGCGGTCCTCGATTGAAAACAAAAGGTGAATAATCAAGAAAAGTACTTGATAAAATAACTGCGTGAACGCAAGCGAGACAGAAGTGGAACCACCTATTGGTGTAACAACCAGTCAACTTGACAAATTTAAATATCAGTGTTGGTGGTTTGACCAATCAACCGACAACTGCGGTGGGAAACTAACCTGGAATGCCATCGGAAATGAATTCATATGTTTCTAAAAATGATATAAAATCGAGAAAGGTTAATGCAGTCAATCTACTGGAAAAAAGTCCATGCTTTTTTTGGCCTACAGCTGTTTTTGGCCAACAGATAAGACTCAAATTTTCGTCTGAACAACTTCCAGTTGGCTGATACGTTTCCTTCGAATATGAATAAATTTGGTACCTATCCTGTTTTTCCTTTTGCTAAATGTGTGAATTTTTCTTGTTGCTCCAAATACAAAAAAAGTATATTCTTTGATTCGAGAAGAAATACATCTTCACAAGTTACTTTGTTTGTCTTATTGATTCACAACTACATGATAATGGTCAATTCCACTTCTACCAAGTATAGTGTGTAGTGGTTTTGATTTCACTTTCGAACAACAACAAATATCGTAACTTCTGTCAAAGAATCACCATCATAATTTTACTTCAGAGGTTTCACAAAAACTTCTCCCTCTTTCCATTTCCGATAGAATCATTATCCGGCGTTGAAATTGTCAAATGAAATAATTGCTCCGCCATAAATGAAGATCGATCGAAACTAAGTGCACATTCCTTCTCCTAAATGCAACATTCTGTCAGAAAATTTCATCTCGCTAATTGATGAACGACAGCTATACCATTTACTCGGATGCATTTTTCCGTTTAAATCCAGATAAAGTACGAGGAGGCGGACATTTATGTACATGGAAGTTCTGTATAGCATGCCAATGTGGACCGATAAACATGGCTAATACGATATTACGGATGCTATAAAGAGTGTGTTGAACTGAACATTTCTTCATGTTACTCTCAGTTGATTTCAAGAGTGATTCTTGTTTAGAGATCCCCGAAGAGCTATTATTTCCGTACCAATTCCATAACGGATTTTGATAACTTCATTGCGAGTGTGAAATTTTTTGTATCTACGAAGGTGATCTGAAAAGTTTCCGACCCCAACATGAAGAAAACAGCACTCGTAAATAAAAGCTATTGAATTTTGTTATTCATCTGTTTACAGTTACTCAGCAAGTTTCAGCCAATTTGAAGGCGCAGTTGTTATGTAACAGTCGTTTGAGTGAGTTCATGTGAGGGTTTCTATGGAAATGGACAAAATCGAGTATCGAGCTATCATTAGATATTTGTTTCTGGAAGGCAATATGCCTACGCAAATCAAAAATGAGATGGATTCTGTGTATGGGGACTCTACACCTTCATTTACTGAAGTGAAATTTCGGGCAGCTGAATTCAAACGTAACCGTAAGCGCTTGGGAGACGATGAACGTTTGTGACTTCCAAAAACTGCAAGTACCAACGAAAACATCGCCAAAGTTCACCAAATGATGCTAGGCGACCACCGAAGAGAGATAGCAGAGGTTATAAACATGTCAAAAGAGCGTGGTTGTTACATATTAAATCAATATTTAGACATGAGAAATCTGTCCGTGCAATGGATGCCGCGTTTGCTTACGTTAGACCGAAAACGTGCTGGATTGAACATTTCCAACGCTCTGTTGATAAAGTTCATGCGCAATAAATCTGAATTTTAGCGCCGATCAATTACTATAGATAAACCGAATAATTACTATAGATGGATTCACTATTATACGCCCGAAACAATAAACGAAAATACAGTTCAAATAGTGAACTGCAAAAGGGTAACCGGCTCCTAAAAAAGCAAAAACTTTTTTTTTGTTCAGGAAAGTGATGGCAACAATTTTTTGGGATAGTCATGGGGTTATTTCAATCAGTTATCAGAAAGGAAAAATCATTATAAGAGCACACAACGCATCATTACTTGACAAGTTGAAGGCAGAACTTGCGGAAAAACAGCCACATTCGGAAATAAAATAATGATAAAAAACTTTTAAAACAAGCTTTCATTTAAGTGCCCTAAAAAGAACACATTAACCACATTCATTTATGACTTCACATTCATGACTTTACATTATTTTATTTTATATTTTTTAGTTTCAATCGATAGTTATCGATCAATACGAAACAGAAAAACTTAGGGACCGGGAAAAACTATTATTTGGATAAACTATATTCTAAAGAAGTAGGTAGGTACCTACTCCTCCGGCATACCTTATAGAAGAATTACCTTGTTATACTTCTCAGTCTATTCATTTCATTGATGGCGTCATTATTACATGGCCGAGTCCCAGTTGATTTCGAATAGCCTAATTCTTCTATAAGGAGGCCTTCTATTGATGTGACCCCACTTGAAGCCACGTACGCTTGGCCGATAGCGAACAATTTTGAACCCAAGTATACAACAGCGTGGTCAACCGTACTACCCTGCATTTTGTGAACTGTACAAGCCCAGCATAAAACAATTGGCAACATTCTACGTTCAACTGTACCATGGCTGAATTTAGCTTGAAATTGCACAGATTTTGGTTGAATAACGTGGATTCCATCTTCGCCGAAGTCGATACGGACTGATGGAATGTCCGTGTCATACAGTTGTGCTATTTGGAAACAGGGCCATATAATTTCCATTATATGACCGATGACACCTTTCAATGGAACTGCAGACACATCAACATTGTATCGCAACATCACCTTGGCCCCCACAAATATTTCCAACTCTTTAGGCAACCCCCCAGTCTTGTTTATATCAGATGATATAATATTATTTAAACCTATATTATCATTTTTTCTAGTACAATCTATTAGACTATCGTGTGCAATTATTTTATTACAATGCAATTAAATATGGTTTCTTACAACCTACCACATCATTTATTGTCTTCTTTCTAGGGGCGGGAAGTAGGTATCTAAAGGTAAAAGCTTGATTTATTTTTTTTCTAGAAATGAGTATATTTTTTATTGAAGCCAACCCTGGATGTGGCATATATTTCCTGGTGGGCCTACCAACTTCCTATCATAAACGAATGCGTATACAAAATTTCGTGTCCCTGCTATTTACCGCAGAGGAAATCTCTCGTACGGAGCCGATCCTGGCAGCAGCATCAGATCACGTTTATGATTAACATGCATTGTCATCGGTTCTGGACCAGTATGCAAAATTTCAGGTCAATCGGATTCTGGGAAGTGGGTCAAATTAAACTTGCAAGATTTGTTAACATACATACAAGTCAAGTTAAATAAAAGCTTTTAAAAAGAAAATCCTCAGTGTCATTATCTCTATTCGGGTTTGAAGGCCGTCGTAGTTTGGAACCGATGAATCATCAAGATGAATGAACCTCTGAAGAAGCCAGTCATCTCACACCTTAGTGGTTGCCATGGAAAACATTCATGATCCACAGTTCGAACTGCTTGATAATCCGCCTTACTCACCAGATCTAGCTCCAAGCGCGTGAATAATTATTTCATCAGTCTTTTCCGTGCTGTGATATCTCAATGAATACGTATTCTATCAATTGGAAATGAGGGCCATTTGGAATTATGTACTTTTGCCAACGTTATACAAGTTGATTAATTCCGTCAGCATAAAAACTGAAAGCTCTGGATTCGATGAAGTCAACGAATGCCGTTTTTGGCTGATCCTGATTGACGAAGGTTCTACCGGATAGAGAGTTATTGAAGTGCTTGAGAAGATGGTAGTCGATTGGCGAGAGGTCTGTGGAGAAAGGTAGCTGAGGCAGAACTTCGACACTCAATTTGTTTATTATCAGACGGTGGTTTGTGAAACGTGCGAACAGAAAATATACCGCGTACGGAAAAAATATACCCCGAAGTACACTATAAAAAAAGACATGCCTAAAGAAGCTATTTTATAGCAGAACACGTGTTTTGTAAAACTGTTCAGTTAAAATCTAATAGTAAATTGTTTCTTGCATACACTAGAATAAACTCAAGAGACCGTTCGAAAAAAGAACTGAAGAACCTCTTCATGAAAGCAAAGATCGGCTGAATGATTACGTTGCTTGGATACTATTTACTGAAAGGACACGTGAATAATAGTTATTTATGTATCAAGGGAATTAGGAGGGCCTTAATTACCGATGGCAAAGTTTGCGTCCCGAGGGCCTCTGGCCCGAGGGACAGCAATTGCCTGAGGTTATTAAGGCTCATTAATTCCCGTGGTACATAGATAATTTTATTTCTGACCGATTTCAATAAAATTTTGTTCATTTTTGAAACGGAAAAATGTACCAATTCATTACCTTCCCGGTATATTTGAATCAGGTACCGTTGATTATAGTAGAGTTTTCTTGTTGCTAGGTTGTTGCTATGTTACTTGTTTATAAACAGAACTTTGTTATCAAGCTGTGTTTGCGGTGAAAACGTGTTTTCTACCCCAAATATAATGGAGGATATTTTGAAAAAAGCTGAACAAGCAAGAGAATCATTAATTCCATTGAAAAGTGAAGCCGTATACCAAAAAGAATACAAGATATATCTGGACTGGCTGACACGGAAAAATGTTATGCCAAAAGATGTCACTGAAACTGTATTTCTGGCATATTTTCAAGAACTGGTAAGGAATTTTCTATGTTTTTCGGTAGATTTGGTAGTAATTGTGTTTATTCGTTTCAGTCAGAAACGTATAGTCCGAATTCTTTAAGGACTAAATGGTCAATGCTAAAATCGATGGTGACTATACATGAGAAACGAGATATCACCAAGTTCAATGAACTACAGGCTTTTTTGAAACGGAAGAGTAAGAGTTATGAGCCGAAAAAGTCTGCTGTTTTATCTCCTAAAGATGTTATCAGATTCCTAAAGGACGCTCCTAATGATATTCATTTATTGCATAAGGTAATTTTTTTCTTATTTTCCTTTTTGTGTGTATTTATTTCCTTTTTTTTGTTATAGGTTGTTTTGATTATGGGTTATTTTGGAGGATGCAGAAGTCAGGAACTTTTGAATATGAAGATATCGGATATAGAGGACCGGGATTCCGTTATGGTAGTGAACGTACCGGAAAGTAAAACTGGTGTATCGAAGAAATTTACAGTTGTGGATGAAAAAGAGTTCTCCGCTTTGCCTTTATTAAGACTTTATATGTCTTTGCGTCCTAAAGGTATTGAACGATTTTTTTTGAGCTTCCGACAAAATAAATGTACATCTCAGCCAATTGGAAAAAACATGTTTGGGAAAATCCCCAGCAAAATCGCAATGTATTTAGGATTACCAAACTCATCTTCCTATACGGGACATTGCCTTCGTCGCACTTCTGCTACTGCTCTAGCCAATGCAGGAGCAACTATGACTAACTTAAAAAGACACGGAGGTTGGAAAAGTTCCACGGTGGCGGAGGGGTATTTGGAGGATAGCATCGAATTGAGAAATAAAACGGCGCGTATGTTGTCTACTTTGTCATCAGAAGAGGCAGGTACCTCGACTGTAGTGAACAGAAGCTCCAGCCATACAAAAGAAGAAATTGTTTCTAGTGGCGGAAGTAATTTTCAGGGAACATTTCAAAATTGTACATTTATTATTTGTAATGACGTGAATAAATAAAATATGGTTCAGTTTTCATTTCTATTTATTTTTACTTGTGAAAGGTAGAGGGAATTATAAAATCTATAATGTCCCAAGGGAGTTATGACCCTCTTTATTGATAGCGTAACTATGACGATATAAACTTATAATATCCCGGTCAGAAATAATAGTTATTTATGTATCAAGGGAATTAGGAGGGCCTTAATTACCGATGGCAAAGTTTGCGTCCCGAGGGCCTCTGGCCCGAGGGACAGCAATTGCCTGAGGTTATTAAGGCTCATTAATTCCCGTGGTACATAGATAATTTTATTTCTGACCGATTTCAATAAAATTTTGTTCATTTTTGAAACGGAAAAATGTACCAATTCATTACCTTCCCGGTATATTTGAATCAGGTACCGTTGATTATAGTAGAGTTTTCTTGTTGCTAGGTTGTTGCTATGTTACTTGTTTATAAACAGAACTTTGTTATCAAGCTGTGTTTGCGGTGAAAACGTGTTTTCTACCCCAAATATAATGGAGGATATTTTGAAAAAAGCTGAACAAGCAAGAGAATCATTAATTCCATCGAAAAGTGAAGCCGTATACCAAAAAGAATACAAGATATATCTGGACTGGCTGACACGGAAAAATGTTATGCCAAAAGATGTCACTGAAACTGTATTTCTGGCATATTTTCAAGAACTGGTAAGGAATTTTCTATGTTTTTCGGTAGATTTGGTAGTAATTGTGTTTATTCGTTTCAGTCAGAAACGTATAGTCCGAATTCTTTATGGACTAAATGGTCAATGCTAAAATCGATGGTGACTATACATGAGAAACGAGATATCACCAAGTTCAATGAACTACAGGCTTTTTTGAAACGGAAGAGTAAGAGTTATAAGCCGAAAAAGTCTGCTGTTTTATCTCCTAAAGATGTTATCAGATTCCTAAAGGATGCTCCTAATGATATTCATTTATTGCATAAGGTAATTTTTTTCTTATTTTCCTTTTTGTGTGTATTTATTTCCTTTTTTTTGTTATAGGTTGTTTTGATTATGGGTTATTTTGGAGGATGCAGAAGTCAGGAACTTTTGAATATGAAGATATCGGATATAGAGGACCGGGATTCCGTTATGGTAGTGAACGTACCGGAAAGTAAAACTGGTGTATCGAAGAAATTCACAGTTGTGGATGAAAAAGAGTTCTCCGCTTTGCCTTTATTAAGACTTAATATGTCATTGCGTCCTAAAGGTATTGAACGATTTTTTTGAGCTTCCGACAAAATAAATGTACATCTCAGCCAATTGGAAAAAACATGTTTGGGAAAATCCCCAGCAAAATCGCAATGTATTTAGGATTGCCAAACTCATCTTCCTATACGGGACATTGCCTTCGTCGCACTTCTGCTACTGCTCTAGCCAATGCAGGAGCAACTATGACTAACTCAAAAAGACACGGAGGTTGGAAAAGTTCCACGATGGCGGAGGGGTATTTGGAGGATAGCATCGAATTGAGAAATAAAACGGCGCGTATGTTGTCTACTTTGTCATCAGAAGAGGCAGGTACCTCGACTGTAGTGAACAGAAGCTCCAGCCATACAAAAGAAGAAATTGTTTCCAGTGGCGGAAGTAATTTTCAGGGAGCATTTCAAAATTGTACATTTATTATTTGTAATGACGTGAATAAATAAAATATAGTTCAGTTTTCATTTCTATTTATTTTTACTTGTGAAAGGTAGAGGGAATTATAAAATCTATAATATCCCAAGGGAGTTATGACCCTCTTTATTGATAGCGTAACTATGACGATATAAGCTTATAATATCCCGGTCAGAAATAAAATATATAACGTTGACATCAACTGCAGATGATGCAACAAAGGGACAGTGACAGCACTTCATATTTCATTCGAATAAGAGGCACTGAATTATAGAAGACAAGTAATCTATAGACAACACACATGTGTTCAGAAAAATATTACATACATACAACAAGGGACTGGTGCAAACTAGAATAGAGAGCATGATTGTTGGTAAGGGTGTTATGAAAGAAATGGAGGAAAAACACGATATGAGGCTACATAATTTTTCATAGACAAGTCAGTTGGTTTCCAATAACATTGGAAAAAGAGCACAATCACAGGAATGAACGACATATGACCACATAGAAATATAGCACAAGCTATAACTTCTGACAAATGTGTATTAAGTTTCGAATCAATCTCACATAAATGGCCAGCTCAACTTATCAATGAGTGAATAGATACATATTGATGAGCGAAATAGTTCAAAGCACAAAAAATATCAAAGAATTTTATATAGTAAGCAAAATTTGATGAACCAAAAGAATGCATGAGAATATTCCCACATCAAACGATATAATAAAAATAAATACCTGTCCACCCTGTCAGTAGTGAGTAGCTCTGTTAACCAGAGCCATACAGTATATTTCCATTTTCTTCTGAAAACACAGCCCTCACACCTATTAAGATAACAGAATAGACACACTCGTTAAACAAGCCTTCCATATCGGAAATTCTATATAATGCGACACCATTACATTTGAAAGAATATCTCACACAATACAACAGAAACAATGCATACCTCACAGGACTGTCTGTATCCGAAATTAAAAGCCAAACAGAACTCGACATAATGAAAGTATCTCTGAAAACAGAAGGAATCTAAGCATAAAGTTCCCACAGTAGTCAATATTTCAGAATCAATGCAAAAACCTTCCAGAAAACTCTTGTACCGAATACTCCAAATGACGGCATCGAACATAATGAAGTAATTATCCACTCTACCATACGTAGAGGTTTAGGTAATTTATTGGAGGTGGTCTCAATTATGGTTACCTGTGGTATGTAAATAATATAAGTGTAAGAAGCAACTTGTTGTATTCAAATCACTGTTGATAGAGGTACTGTGTTAGCGAAACATGTCGTGATATATTTTTCAAATAAAGTTTGTGGAGATCAAATCGTGAGTTGTAGTTTATGAAATTACTATGAATCCTTATCAAGTAACAGCCGAATCAATCAAAAAATTGTCCACTCTTGCTAGCTGACCTGCAGGATCGTTCAACATTGAGAAAGTTAAGACTGTCAGGGAAGCGCTTGAGGTACTCGTTTCCAAAAACAGATTTCGTGAAAAACTAATGACAAGGTCGTAGCGAGGGAGCAAGTAATGCTCTTCGAACCTCTCGTTATCCTCAAATTAATAATAATAATAATATGTCTTTATTCATCACAATAATAAGTACAAATTAAATACAATTCGAAGAAATGATGAATAGGCGGAGTTCAGCTATGAAAGCTGCTTTTAAACCCAACCTCGATTGGTATGTATTTTTATTATTTTGTATTATATTCGGATATGTGGGAAATTGCCAAAATCCTTTGCATATGTCGTGCCCTATCACTGTCGTGTGAGAAACATGTCTTTCAACCTTTTCTTAAAGTTTCTCAATGAACTTTCTTTAAAGTCTGTAGGGATGGTGTTATACAACTTTGCCGCATTGTAGAAGAAACTTCTAGTAAATATTGCTGTGGAATGCCTGAGAATGAGCAAAGTATGCCTATTACGAAAAGTGCCACTGTGTGATAGTGCAACTAGTCTTTCACGTAAGTAAGGCGGATATCCCTAAACAAGAATTCTATGCGTGAAACTAAGCAAATGGATTTCCTTTAGATATTTGAGTGAAAGCCAGCCAGAATCTCGAAAGGACGGACTTATGTGATCATACTTTCGGATACCGTAGGAAAATCTGACACAACTATTTTGTATTCGCTGGAGTCGCATCACATCTAATTGTTGTAAGGCGGGTCCGTAAATACAATCGCAGTAGGCTAATCTTGAAAAAATAAGTGTTTCACAGAGATTCAACTTCAGACTTTTTGATGAAAGGTGTCTACTTGGATAAAGTTATCTTAATACATTGAATGACGTTTTACACAGATGACTTACATGCTTCGTGAATCTCATGTCAGTATCTAACCACAAGCCCAGATTTTTACATTCATTCACAAAAGGTATTATGTTATTGTTGACACGGATCGACAACGACTCACACACAATATTTCTTTTACTTTTGGGACCAAATAACATGGCCTGGGATTTCTTTGGATTGATAGTAAGATTATGTGCACAGAATACATCATATAGAGTTTTGAGGTTTCTGTTAATATTTTCATTAGCAGGTGTAATATCTTTAAAGCTGAATGAACTATACAATTGAGAATCATCGGCGTAGTGATGTATTTTACCAAAACTAACAAATTCATGGAAGTCACTAATATAAATTGCAAAAAGGAGCGGTCCCAGGACTGAACCTTGCGGTACACCAAATTTTTTTGCACCTGAAGTTCTTCGATCACAGTCACGACTGTCGCACAAAGATTATCACGGCTTTTGAGTTTCAATTCGACTCGAAAATTTATTCGATACTGGTGAAGTCGAATACACAGTCTCTAGAAGAAAAGCAGCACAAGCTATTCACCGTTTGTACCACGAAGGCCAACAAGAGAAACTACCTAACAGTAACTGCGTTGTAGTAGGATTTCTCGGTCAAAACCGTGCAGGAAGGACACGTGCCCCAGGAAACTCGAGTTCCTTATTTGTTGATCTACAGACGCAGCGATACCATCCGATCTAAATAATGTCTTCTTAGAACTCTTTCACACGGGGAGCTTGACGTTTTTCGCTTCTATACGGGAGCATTTATCACTCCTACCTATCGTCCATTCACACCGGGAGCTTTTTCAGTTCCTGACTCCTTGAGGTCAGCCGTAAAATGGATCACACGTGAGCTGTTGCCATATACCTTCTCTACGTGAACCACCTTGCAGACTTTCACCAAACTTTTTACGACTTTATTTCGGTCTTTATAAATGTCGAGACTTTCATCCCAAAGGGCGGGTCAGTTGCAGACAGCACTAATTAACTCCTCCACATCGTAATCTGCCATGATAAATAATGTGAAGCGTCAATTAAGAGGAGCCGTTTTCACCCCTCGTATGGAAGCCCCCATTCATCCTTTTGCACTTCGAGGAAGAAACGTGGCTCCCCGGCTCGAGTTACAGGAGACGTGAGAGATCTCGCCTCTCAAGACGTGGCGGCTCCCACTTTTCGTCTAAAAGCTCCATTGGACTCGTTGCATTTTGGCGCTGAGAGTTTTCCTCTGTGCGAGCGAGAGACGTGAAGCTTTTCATGTGAAAGGAGCTTAGGGAGATGAGCTTGCTTGGTGTCTGAGATCGTTCGGAATTTTTTCGGAATGATTTTTTGTTGTTATGTGACTCCCATTTCATTTTCTCCACTGAATGAATTGATTGGCTCCGTAAAAATCTGGATTCATTTGGTCAAGTTCAAATAGATGAGCCACAATGAATCCTCATAAGATCCAGTACCCGGTGAAATAGACCTCTTGGACCAATGTTAATTCTTGGGCACACCCGAATTGCGTTCATCGCTGCATGAGAAGGAAGCGGGGTAGCAAGTAACATCAATCGCTACGAGAAATGCAGTCGACGTCAACTAAGTCATTGAAATTTTGACTCTTTCGAACTCTTATATCTTTGAAGATTGAAACTATCGTTCTTGGAAATCTAGTAGTGGTTTGGTGTTGCTTTTTTTGAAATTGTCATGCAAAAATATAACTGTTGAAGGCTGATCGACATTTTAGCGAAACGTTGGTCAGCATAACCATCCTCTAGTAGCGGAAGAAGTCCCCAATCGGCAGAAGATGAGCAATACACCAAAACTTCGGTAAGAACCCTTCAAAACTGACTTATACAGAGATTCAGCTATGATTATGTTGAAAACATTATCAAGCTAATACGCCCCAGCACATTGGAAACATCAGTTATACTAGGCTAAAAACTACCGAAGGTACTCAAGAGTTTTCAAACTGGAAGACATCTAAAAATGAAGAACTGTTTTTTGTAAATGACTTGGAATCAGAAATCGTGATATTTTTAGACACTAACAATACAGATATCATGTGAAGTCAAAGTATATATTTTATTGCTGAAACGTTCGACTGGTACGTATCTGTCGCATTCTCTCTGTTGAAAGACATGGCAACCCACGTTGAAACCCTCAAACTATTAAAGTACAAGTGTGAAAATCTCAGGAATAAAGTGACACCAAAAATAATAGTATAATCGACTTCATGGCAGTGTATTCTAGCATAAAGCAAGTTTTTTCCAGATGTTCAAATTGTTGGATATAGGTCTCATTTGGATAAGGCATGGTGAGCTATACTTAGTAGCAGCAGTAGCAGTATTCACAAGCATTTGAGCTTTATCTGTTCTTCAGAACTAGGACTTTATGTTAAAAATACAGGTCGAACAGAACTTGGACAGTGGCTTCGCTCATCATTTGGGTTGATGTTTTTGCCTTCTTCCGAAGTTGGGAATTGTTTCGTCGAAAATGTCTGATATGCCCAAGTAAGATGGTGTGAATCTATATGCGATATGCCCTGGACAAAACCAGTGACCATGGATGCTTTTCAATTCTGCATTTTCTTCCAATACAGTACTGTGGAAAATAGCCCAAATACTGACGACCAATCAATGCATAAACCGGAAGGGAACCATCACACTAACTTCAAATGAGTCAAGAAGTGAAATCTATGTAATCAAGTAGTAACTTCAGAGTATTTGCATGAAAAAATTAGGTGTATCGTCGAATCTATCTGATAAATGCTCTGGAAAATGCCAGACTGTTTCGTAGAAACTTTTTTCATTTGAACGTAGGTGATCATCAATTTCAACATTCGATCTAATTAGTTGATAGTAAGTAAGAGCCTAGAAGAATGAAAAAATGAGGAATGTAATTTTTTACAGGGTCAAAAATATCGGAAGACAGTATCCCTCCTGACGTGTTTTACATTTTCCATATATACTGAGTCATCATTTTCAAATAATATATAAATTTTCAGTCTTGAACTTCTATATTTTCCCACTAGTAAATTTTGTAAAAACTGTACGTTGTGTGAATTTGGAAATTGATGAGATTGTTGTTGAAGTACGCGTTAGTGACAATTCATACAGGGTGTCACTTTGAAAACTTCTCACTATTAATGTCTTCCTTCCAGTAAATAATATGAGAAATCAAAAAATAGTCATGGGGGGCACTTTCAAGGAATATTTGTAGCTCTCGTGATTCAACCCCCAAGGAGGAGTAGATTTTACCCTCAGAGTTTTAAGTGGGAAGGGGTGTCAAATGGCACATCATTTTGATTAGCGTTCAATTCTGCTTCCAATGGTTCCCTGACCTCATTTCATGATGAGCATTATCCGAAATATAGCGTTCTAAACCTTCACATGTCATTAGAATTCGCCTGTTCTAAGATGCATTATTGTATTGACCCCTTTTGATGAAAATGGTTAGAAGAGTAGCTGGCACCGTTCCAACCCTTGAATGGCAAGAATAAATGTAATACGCGTGAGATTTTTTATTTGTTGGTTATTGACCTTATACAAAATAAAATGTAATTTGCGAGAAAGACATTTCTAACATAAACTGTTCGAAATGTCGTCCATTTTGCTTTAAATAGTAATAAAGTCTGTTTTCGACTCCCCTCTAACATTACGGAAAACTTTACTAGGAATTGACTGGCATGGTGCTGTAATTCATTTTTCAAGTTCTTCAATATCAGAAGGTTCTGTTTTATTAACAACGGATTTGAAATGCCTCCAAAGGAATAAATTTAAGGGTGTGAAATCCGGTGATTTCAGAGGCCATTCAACTGCTGCCCTTCTGCCAATCTATCTATCCGAAAAACTCTCGTTTAACCACTGTCGAACGGAAAGAAAATTATGAGGTGGAGCACCGTCCGGCTGAAAATGTAACATATCCTCTTGCAAAAGTTCATTACCTTCGGCAACCATTTCAGTTTCTAGCTCGTGAGTTATGAAAGGATAGATAGTCTCTTCAAGCATTTCAAGGACAGATTGCCAGTCATGTTTTTTTAGAAATAACGGACCTATGATGGTATTCCCAAGAAAACCAGCCCGAAGATTAACTTTCTGTGGGTGTTGTGTATGCCCTAATAAATAATTGTGTGTACACTAATAATTACTTCTGTTATTTTTTGGAAGATGCTCATCAGAAAATTATGAGTCAGGGTACCATTGGAAGCAGAATTGAACGCCTTTCAAAATGATATGACAGTTGAACCCCCTTCCCATTTAAAATTCTTTGTGTAACATCTACTTCTCCTAGGGGTTGAAATACGAAGGCTACAAATAGTCTTTGAAAGTGTTCCCCTTGACAATAAAATTGAACTGTTTTCTCGATTCCTCATATTGTTTACTGGAAGGAAGGAGTTTTCAAATTGACACCCTGTATATAGAACTTTATGATGCCAGCAAAATCACCTCATTACAATGTTATTTCTGTAGTGCTATAAACGTTGATGATAGAAATTACTCCATATTCATCACTTTAAAAGTTCTATGAGAAATTGAAAAAACACTTTCAATATATGCGGTGAAAGCTGACGCAATTACATACATTATTCATGATTCAGGTATGATTTCATTGTCATTTAATTTCGTATCGTTCCTCAATACATATTTCAGTTTCATCCAACTCTTTTCATGAACAAGCCAATATGCCCACCAGATCGATAAATTGTTGCCTATCGACATCGACCTCTAAACCGAAACGAAAAGAAAAGAAAAAACATTCCATGCGATAAAAGTAAGTGAATTAATTTTCCCTGAAACAAAATGCGTCACATATCAATGGTAGTGTTATGTAAACAGAAATTCGTGACAACACTTACTTAATGAACTCAGGAAGCGATGCGACATGTTTTGTGTTCATTTTTCCTTCGATGGCGACGTCACTTGACAATAAATGACAACTACACACTCAATGGATGGATTGATCGGCTTACCTGGAATGAAAATATGGAGTTATGAATATTTTTTTCATGAAGTTTCATGAGAAAATAGTCATGAGTAGGATAGATGAGAATTTCTTAGAATATTTATGAATATTCAGCATGATATACAGATGATATTCTTGAAATGTACGTTGTATTTAGTCAATATCTTTCCTGTATATTATCGTCCATATTCATTGTATGTGTCCCACTAATACAATAAGCACAGTGATGAATTGAAATAAATATAGTTTGAAAATCTAAAAACCACGCTTTTAAAGAAAATCGAACTAAACATTCAAAAATATTTTTTTTAATAACGAACGAGAAATACTAGTATTATTGTGAAAAATGCGACGGGCGTTTGATATACAAAAAATATGGCACAAAGCACCCACGCTTTTCTCACAATAATGCTAGTATTTTTAGTTCGTTATTGTTTTAAGCTTATTTAAAAAATATATTTTCAACTTTTCAGTTCGACGTTCTTTGAAAGCGTGTTTTTTAGTTTTTTATTTTTCATTTTCTAGTTTCGTATGCTATGAAAGCGTGTGTTTTAGTCTTTTTAAACTTTATTTATGTTATCTAAACTTTGGGATCAATCAGCCGTATATTGTTTAGAAAAATAGCCATTGATATTTTCCGATTCCGGAGAGGGAGCCTGAAAATCAGCTACCAAGCCCAAAGCAGCAGGCGCGCAAAGGAGGTTAAAAAATAAAAAAAAAATACTTTTTTCAAAAGAAAAAATACATGTAAAGTGATTTCGAATGATATCAAGGAGATTACGTTCAGCGCCATCTGCCCGCGAATAGATCAGATCCCGACCTTGAGAGTTACAAGCAAACAAACAAACATACATACATACATACATATACATACATACATACATACAGGTGAAGCTAATGAAAGCGTGTTAAAAATATTTCAACTTGTGTGGATTTGCTTTCCAGAGCCAGATATTAGACCAGATAGGTAATCAGTGCGAGATTTATTTTCGGTTGTCATCATCTCCTGTTACCAATGGAACGGTGAGAGATATGGTGTCGAAATTAAGCATTTGACAGGTTTGGAGAAGTTGAAAACACTGCCAACCTAAAATTTTGTCAATCTCTAAATTCAATTCTGAGGCTTTGAATTATTATAATTATTTCGAGTAATATGGTAATGAGCTCTGATACCTATAGGGTATAGAATTGTGATGACTACAGTATACATAACCTATGTTTCACTAAATAAATACTTTTTGAAAACGAAAATATGTCTGACACTGATAATAAATAAAGTGAAAGTGAGCAGCCATCTGCAGGGAAAGCAAAATCACACTAGAACAAACTATCGAATCATCATTAAGTTAATTAAATTTTTATATTTTATTAATAAATTGTGTATTTATCTAGGGTTACTATCTAGGGTTACTAAATTTAAAATCTACTCTCTTGGTTAATTTAAATTTCACTCTTATGAAAAACAATGCACTAAAACACTTGCTTGACGAATACATTTCAAATATATATATATATATATATATATATATATATATATATATATATATATATAATCTAGAAAGGTTAATGCAGTCAATCTGCTGGAAAATAATTCCATAAAAATCAAAAAATAAATAGATAAGTACTCTTTGATCATTCCCATATTGATTTCAATTTAAGAGCCACCGGTATACAGCTGTTTCAGCCTATTGGGCATCGTCAGTACCGGGCAGGCGGTCCTCGATTGAAGACAAAATGAGAAAAAACCAAGAAAGTACTTGATAAAAATAGCTGCGTAAACGCAAACGAAACATAAGTGGAACCACCTATTGGTGTGACCACCAACACTGACATAAAAACTTGGCAAGTTGACTTGGGTGTCACACCAATAGGTGGTTCCACTTATGTTTCGTTTGCGTTTACGCAGCTATTTTTATCAAGTACTTTCTTGGTTTTTTCTCATTTTGTCTTCAATCGAGGACCGCCTGCCCGGTACTGACGATGCCCAATAGGCTGAAACAGCTGTATACCGGTGGCTCTTAAATTGAAATCAATATGGGAATGATCAAAGAGTACTTATCTATTTATTTATATATATATATATATATATATATATATATATATATATATATTTATATATATATAAATGGATGTTTGTTGGTTGGTAAGTGATAAACTTCTACATCGCCCAACCGATCGTGATGAAATTTGACATGTATAAGTAATTTTTCATAGAGAAGTTACTTCTGTAACTCGCCACTAGATGGCGCTGTAGAACAATTTTTTTTTAAAGCACTGTTCTATAACACTGCGCACGCCTAAGTTCGTTGACTCTGATTCTGTTAAAACATTGGAACAGCAGCGATACAGCTACATAGTACTAGTATTTTATATATGCTTATTGCCTGCGACTCTGATCTCATGGATTTTCCGACTGCAAAAATATGCTTTTGATTTATGATGAAATCGGTCAACACACTATAAATATAGTCAGTCAAAGTTTTAGTCAAATCAACCGGACACAACTCTTGTAGCATTCCTTTTCAACAAATATCTGACGTCAATCTACAAATTGACATATCTTTCTCATTCATAAACCTTCTAGCGAACCGCCTTGGCTCCGTATGGGTGCAATGCTGATACTTAATATAAATTCACCCACAGGAAATTTGAGGGCATGGAGAAACGGTGATGAGTAGGTTGATTTTCATATGTGAACGCTGGGGGCGCCTCAGTTGGAGTATTTAAATTCCTTTCTTATTGCACATTTAGAACATAAAAACAAACCTACTTAGAAAATTTCAGCCTCCGAAAATATAACAGTGATGAAAATTTAATTTTTGTATGTATACGCGCCCTTTCACCACCACGGGAGGCGCCTCAGTTGTAATATTTGAAATTTTTTTCCTAGTGCCCATCTAAGACCCAAGAAGCACGTATATACCAAATTCAAGTGACTCTAGGATCCCACTGCAGAATCACTACGTCCATAGCGAAGTTAACCAAACTCAGATTTTTACATATATATGAATGGGAGAAAACATTTACGACAGGGTGCCAGTCAAAATGTGGCCGCAAATATTTTTAATTAAAAAAAGCGAGTGTGCTTCGAACCACACGACTGAAGTAAAACTTCTTCAGCTCCATCTATATGGCTACCAAATAAAGTATAAGAAATCTGAAAACAAATTTCATAATAATTGAGTAACTGAAAAATTTCATGTAAATTCCCAGTTAGGTCAGGTATACAAAGTATAAATGTGAAATTTGTAATACGGCTTTTACAGTCAGTACCTATGCCATTGAGCATAAATATTTTTGCACAGGTGAAAAACTATTTCAATGTGAAATTTGTGGAAAGCACTTCATGTTTTCTTGGTTTTTGACATCTCACCGCCGCACTTCCCACTATGAAATTTTGTGGGTTGTATATGTCTTTAAATTTTGTTTCTGATAGTCTTCATTCTCAAACCGTTATACTTCTAGAGGACTTTTTGGGTTGATGAATAACATGTTTTCAGCTCATTTCCCAAGAACTACAATGTCAAACAGTAAATGCGAGTAATTGAAATGAAGGGAAAATGTTGTCCCGGCCTCTTATTTGATGCGAAAGATAAACATCCAGTTAGTTCAGAAAGGAAACGACACACAGCCTAAGGAAAATTTGTTAAATGAGTTTCTGACTATCATAAGTTAACTGGAAATAACGCTAACTGAGTGATGTGTAATTTTCCGAAGAAATGAAGAGACAAGTTGCCGTGCCAATTCGTGCGTCACTCCAATGAATGTCTTTTGTCTTTACGAAAATTAGTAACATTCATGCTTCGAATGAATTAAAGAGGCGTGAAAAAAAGAAATATGTTCATGTACTTATGTTTGAACACGCTGATCTACCAATGATTATTTTATTATTATCGGAGACACGTAAATGGTAAAATTGTCAATCTAATAGTATCGTTTGCAAAATAAAAGAAACAAAAAAACACTAGAGAAATACCTCATGAACCAATAGGAGCATATATGTAGTATTTTCATGTTGAAATATGATATTTGAAATATAGTGAATAATAACATAGTTATGAGAGTTTTTTATAATGAAACGATGATGAATTGCATTTCCTCAAAATATTTGAAAAAAATTCAGTTACCTCTTTTTATGGTAAGAATATTATTAAAAAAAATTCAAATTCAATTTACTGATATTCAAAACCATTATTGAATATAAAAAGTGGCCTACATGCAATTTCTGGAGTTATCTTATAATTGATCCAAAAATATATCACAAGTTGTTTACGAATGGTAAATTCGTATTGCCAATTTACAAGACGACGAATGAAGAATGAACATTAAAATCATCAAATTACGTATTGGTACCACGCATACTTTCCTAAACTAACGGATGACCCACAATAGCATTTACATTATATTTAAAACCGTTGATTATAGATCTAACTTATATCAGTATCAACTAACATATTGTATAATTGGTGGTTAATTTCAAAAATCGTTTGATGTACTGAATTCATGCATTTGATTCAAATCAGTAGATGAACAAGGCCGGTACAAGCGCAAAATTCCATGTATTCTCTCATGGCGCTGAATTTTTTGCAATTGTCATGATATGCGATCGGAACCTTGTGGAACACCCAACTCGAAGTGGGTTTGTTTCGGAGTGGGAGTGAAAGAGAGAAACATGTAACGTAATCGATGCGGAGAAGGATGGAATGAGTATGGGAAAGATTCAAAGAGCGTGAGCTCCCTTTGGGACTCCGCCTCACCCCTCAGGCTTTCACCCCTGAGCCCCTTGTCACGTACTAGTCACGTGGTCATCGGCAGCTGAGAGAAATTCAATGAAAAAAGTATATCAGTATGAGAATCTAACCCAGGTCATCGGCGTGGTATACGTTGTCCTTAGCCTCGACACCAGCGTGAGATATTATTGGTAATTGTTTTTTTTTGGTGGTTGTTTTTCGGGAGTGAAATTAACTATTCTTCTATACTTAACCTCAGTTTTTGATTTCCGTAGAATTTTAGGGAAATTGTGACGTCATTTTCATGTGGAAGATAGGGAAATATCCTTAGAGTTGGGAAAGAATTGATGTTTCATAAAAAGTTTCGCGTGTAAGAGTGAGAGACACGTGTGACGTAAACGATGCAAAGAGAGATGGATATGGTATCAAGGTGTTGTCGGTTGTAAAATATATCGTTATTTATGGGGCGATGTAGCATTTGAAGCGTTGTCGCTTTCAAAATTGAGCATGAAGGGTTATATACGCTTCTACTTCCACCGGCAAAAACTCTGGCAAAATAATTATGACCTTGACACCCGACACAAGTTTTTTCATCAGCAGGACATTTCTTTTGAACAATTATAATTTCACACAATATTATACGACCCATAGGGTGCATAAAAAACTAATCCGTCAGTCATCTTAGTAGGTTCGTCATTTTGGATTTAGAGTGACGTCATGTTATTGTTTTTATGCGTTTCAGCAAACCCTTTTATTCGATACCCTTATCATGAGAGGCATAAAAAAAGTAGTTCATCGTTCTGGGCGATCCGCCATGTTGGATTTTGAGTGACATTCTGTTTTTTGCATTCTTTTCAGCAAACTTTTTCAATTGACATCATAATATGGATATCAAATATATCCATTACATGGGTATCGAGTGAAATTAGTACCCCATGGCATGTATTCATGTCATGCAAGATTTTCCCCGAAATAACATAAGATTTATAGGTCATCAGTTTTACAGTTTTAACACTTTATATATACAGTTTTATTACCCTCAGTGTGAGGATAGATGCACCTAAGTAACTGAAGTACTTGTGTTGCGCTTTCCATCTACCACTCAGGGTATTCAAAATATGTCAATAACTGTTTTATATCTATATCTATATACATACATTCCTATTAATCAATTTATAGAATTGATGAACATTGGGAATGATGAAGATCTTGCTGAACATCGTTTATGTTTAGCCGAATAAATCGAGAAGTTCGGTATTGAACATAATGAATGTTTTGATTGATTTTTTGAATGTATAGAGATTGGAATTGTTTCTTATGTTAACTGTGTGTGACTTTTATTAAATGTTGGTATGTTTATGGAAGAACTAGTAACTAATCTTGTTTGTTTTTCTTCGTTTGTTGATTGAAGTGTAAGTTTGTTTGTGTACACCCAAGTTGAACAGTGGTAGTTATAGAGTTCTCTCGTTTTCAGTAACTGCGGTTCCTTATACAGACATTCAGTGGAGTATAGTTTAGGTTTTTTGAATAATATTTTCAAGATTGTATTTTGAGATATTTGGAGGGTATTGAGAGAATTGTTAAATGTACCACCCCAGGCAGTAATACAGTTTCTTATTACAGATTCTGCTAAGGACTGGTATATGATGATCAACTTTTTGTATTTCAGAATGTTTCACAATTCATTGAATTTTTTTTGTTGAAAGTCTGAGTCGTTTCAGAACGTAGTTTATGTGGTCATCCCACCTCATATGCCAATCCACAGTAACTCCCAGATACTTAATCATTTTCGTTCTTTCTATAACAGCACAATTGCAATTTGTTGTATTAGTACAGTCTCTGTCATGTATATGGATTATGTTATTTCCAGGTTGATCCTTCTGCAATAGGGTGAATGTAATAAATTTGTTTTTTTTTCACATTTAGACTCAGAAGGTTGTGATCAAGCCCTATCTAGGTATCTTTCAATCGCTTTCCTGATTTTTCAAATGCCTCCTTCCAATTACTACCTGTGAATATGAGTGCTGTTACATACAAACATTGCGAGTTGAATGGAAGCATGTAATAACAAATAGGTTTTTCCACATAAAAAGTCCGATGATGAGGTCACCAATCTGTTATAACCAGTAGTTGAAAAAAATGAATCCAGATTGAATCAGTTCCAAAAGAAGCAGAACTGCAACAATCTTCCCGATGCACGTTTCACCAACAATTTGACATCATCAGAACACTCTCATGCGCGTTTCATTACCCAAATTGGCGTCATCAAAACATATACTAGATTTCAGTCCATTTCCTGATGATATCAACTTGGTAAATGTCATTAACTTGGTTGATGTCATCACAAGAATCAAAGAGTCATGGTGAATCGTTTCCAAGTCAAATGTTCCAGTTCTACTTATCAGATTGAGATATCAGATTGATATCTAATTTCAATGAAAATCTTTCCTGAGATGAATGATTTTTTTATGAATTGACGAAAAAATACTGTTAAAATTACTTCATAAATATTTGCGTCAAGTTATTATTCGAACTTGAATAAAATGTTATACTTGTATTGAACATATTTCATCGTTTAGAATTAAATTTGACACCTACCAATGAAAGTTAAAGAACGGGGATTGTTTTAAGTAGGTACAGCAGAATTTTTATCACAAATGATTCAATCAGGGGATATACTCTATACTCATCCATACAAGGATTGATGCATTTTCCGATCACCTGCACACTACCGCTACCACTGCAAATAACATCTAATAATTCCCTCCTGTGGGGCATCCCATTCCGGTATATCCTAAATGATTCTTTGAACATTTCAAGTTCCTTGACGAGATTACTCATGTAAACTTTATGACCAAACCCATGTACATTCCCTTGTGAACTGAAATCTATCTCTTGTGGTGAAACTTTATCTGCCTACAGGTGAAGCGTGTGATGAATACTACATTCTCAAAGTTTGTAAACATATCAACCACGAAACTTGCCACCACGAAACATCCAGTAATTCTCTCCAAAGGCGGGGCTCGTTCTCTGCAAGTACGTCAGAGAAACCTCATTACAGTAATTTTGAAATTTTCATTTGAATATTATTATTTAGTTATACCATAGATTGACTAAGAGAAAGTCATTGATCGACCGAAATGGACTTTTTGGCTCTTTACTTCTCCATCCCAAAAAAAAGATAGCAATTATGTCCAAAAGGACTATTCACAAATATACCACTACATATGGTTTCAGAAAGTCGAGCTCAACAATAGATTCAGTGTTCGACGTCGTGTCTGGCGTGATTGAGGAACTTGAGCAGGGCAATCACACTGCGTTGATGCTTTGTGACCTGTCGAATGCGTTCGACTGCGTCAAACATGAAATTGTGTTAAAAACTAAACTATCACGGAGTTGCTCAACGGTACCTTATCAAACTTCCAAACTATTATGCATGGCATTCCGCAAGGGTCAGTTTTGGGCCCTTTCTTATTCGTCATTTATGTGAATAACTTGTGTGAATATGTGATGCCGTTCAAATCGGTTCTCTTTGCGGACGACACCACTTTCATTCTGTCGGATAAAAATAAAGATATGTTACAATCAACTCGACACAATACATCTAGATTTCTGCTGATGATCAAATTATCTCTATTGAGCCTTTTTCCTGAGGATAGTATAGCGAACGTGTCATGAGAGGCAGCACTAGTAGTAGGGACAAACATAAACTATTCACATGTAAAGCAGTATTATTAACGTAATAATAATTTATTATTTAAAAATATAAATCTGGTATAAAAATTATTTTGTGCTAGTATAATGCCAACAAAGCATTGCTGTTTTGCGAATTGTACGTCGGGTAATCGATATATGGAAGGAAACGTGTTTTTTATACCATTTATAAAACCTCATATTAATGAGGTTAGATGTAAGAAATGGATACATCCTTCGAGGAGAGTGGATTTAACAGTGCAAAAAATAAATAAATATTCATGTGTATGCTATAAACATGAAATGAATAGTAAATTTTTCATAGTTAATCACCATTGATCGGAATTTAATATAACCTTAATCGTTTATTAAATTATATTCATTTATTATATTTGATCAAATTTATCCCATTACAATCTATATTTGATTCATATTTCACTCGGAAATGAATCTGAATTTCATAATTATTTTAAATTTCTTTTATTACAGTTGTAATCTATCGCTACTCTTTTACTAGAGCCTGTATAATAACTTGTCTATTAATTCACTGTTTTTTCCAGTTACTTCTGAATTACGGCATGCAAACTAACATTTTAATGTTACATCATTGTTATACTTTAGAGTTGCAAATTTTAGTTTAGCCCCAGGAACATCTTCTTCTTATGATGCACTGTTTGGAACCTTTGGTGTAGTAATGAATATTACTGGAGTTTTTTCCCAATACCAAATCGCTATTTTCAACACTTCGAAACGTGTTTCGATCACCAAATGATCATCTTCAAGAGGAAGATTAAACTAGAAACTATCGCGAAACTTACGCTATTCATGCTATATAGATATACCCTACAGGTAAACCCTACAGGTGTACCACCCATACAGGTATACAACCCTGAATTAATTTTACAATTTTGCCTTATCTATTATTTTACAATATATGTTTAAATGTTATAGCTGTATTTAAAACAATTTTCAGTTATATAAAAATTAATTTTACAATATTGCCTATCTAAATTTATTTTTGCAATGTATCTATCAGTAATCAGTAAACCCAACAATTATTTTAACAAGCTATAAAGTATGCTATTTGGTATAGGTCCGTCATCGTTATTTATAATATTATTGTGTTTACTTATTTCCACAATCTCATAGGCATCTAGTTGCCTGTTGTTGTTAACTTGTCTAACTAATATTAGTGATCTGAAGTCTATGGAATGAAAATAAATACATCTCAGTTCCATACCACTAAAATACGAAGAACTTTGGAAACATTTTCAAGGAACTAGGTATGAAGGTGGTTTTTGAAACAAGTCATACACTACAGACCCTTTTGGGAAGTCCAAAAGACAAAGTCGAGAATTCGGAAAAGTCTGGAATTTACGAAATTGAATGTAAGGACTGCGATGCAAAATATTATGGGCAGACAAAAAGATCTATTAAAGTAAGATATTAGGAACACATAGCACACATAAAATATGGCAGACCTGAAAAATCAGCAATCTCCCATCATATTTGTAGGGTATATCTATATAGCATAAATAGTGTAAGCTTTGCGATGGTTTCTAGTTTAATCTTCCTCTTGAAGATTATCACTTGGTGATCGAAACACGTGTCGAGGTGTTAAAAATAGAGATTTGGTGTTGGGAAAAAACTCCAGTAATATACATCTTCTTCTGTTGAAAACATTCTTTTTTAATTATTCTTTACCATATAGAACTACTACTACTACTAGCGCTGCTAGTTAGTGATTTTTCGTACTTCAGGAAAAAGGTTTATTGTGAAACTAATAAAGTTGAATTACTGGGCATTACATAACAACTGGTCTGCACATATTTCTCAACTGAAGCGAAAACTCTCGGGTTCTCTATTTGTTCTTCTTCAATTAGGAATCACACGTTGAAAGGTGACACCTCGTTAATCCTTAGCTCGCACAAGTTTCGACTTCTGAGCGTTGTCGTTCGTAGGGTTGCGACAGCTGGTTAACGAAAAACAGATTTTGAACAGATTTTAAACAGATTTTAAACAGATTTTAAACAGATTTTAAACAGATTTTAAACAGATTTTTTTAAACAGAATTGAAGTATATCACTAGTGCAAATATATTAAAAACCTCATATTTTTCACTGTTCCCCTCTCATATCGATAAATCGATTTCGTCTTCACTTATCGCAAAAAAATCCATAGATTACTCTCTGTACAACATTTTGCCCCAAGATTTCAAAGAACTCAATCTGAACATTTACAAGAGAAAACTGGAAAATTATTTGCTGAGGCATTGCTTCTATTCTGTCGATGACTTCAGAACACATTTTTGTGGTAACACACAAGTCTACTTCTTTTTGATTTTCAAAGTTTTTACATATGTGATTGTTGTTATTTGCGTGTAAATTTCAACTTGTAAATTTCAAATGTGAAGCCAAACATGACTTGTTACAAACATATTGTATGTTCACTTGTAAAATGCTATTCATGTAGCAAGTGTTTCGTAGATGAACATTTCAATCTAGCAGACCACTATTACAATATTCATGCAGTCATTGTTCATTGTGGTTCTGGCGTTGAATTTGGTCATTATTACGCCTTGGTCAAAGACGAAACGGGCTGGTTTGAGTTTGACGATAGTCATCTCACGAATTGTTCTGGCGATGTATTGAATCTATTGGAGCCTTTGGAGACACCCTAAATTTTATTTTATGAGAGAGAGGACATTGGCAGATCAAGATCTTCAGACGATGTGGTTCTGCAGGTTTATACGGGATTTCCTACAGCTGAAAAAGCAAATGCGCCACTGGAATCAATGTCGCCCCGGAGCGCCAATTAATTTTTATTGTTATTTTTATTTTTATCGTTGTCTTACAATAAAAAACCAACATACTGTAATGATGTAATGTAGTCAAATGAATATTATTATTATTTTCATCATAAATTAAAGTATCACGCCGTTTGTGTCTGAACACGATACACTCAAAAATCAACAGACGGATTTTCATAAGGGCGATTCAAGAGTACGGATTATCAGTGTGATTCATCGAAGTTTTGTGTGTTGAAAACGCTGTCCATCGTTTTAAGATGAAATCAATTGTTCTCATTGAATGGGTATTCGAAGAATTCCGCGATAGCATAAGTCTGTCTTCTTAGGATAGCTTCACCAATAATGTTCGAAATAACGGTCACATGTGATGGAAACCAATTCAGACGTGAACGATTTAAATTTTTGAGTGAATAAAGACGTTATGTTTCGAGCATTTCAAGCACATTATAATATATATGATGTGAATCGTGTGGTGCAAACAATAATTATTGATTTAAATTGTATGCAAACGACAATAATTATATACCTTATCGTGAGTTATGGTGAAATCAAAACTATCGTGTGAAGTTATTTATTTAAGCGGCCTGACAAACCAATGCGACACGCTTGATAAGCAAAGATTGCCATTGCGTATTCACGTTGTGAATTATTTTGAAGATTATGGTTGTATTTTTGGAAAGAGAAATGGAAATTTCTATGTTTTTTACCACTTTCAATTGTAACTAACGTTACTGCAGTTTTGTCCTATATAGACATTCTCAAACTAATACAATAAGGAGTTTATTGTTTTTTCATTATGATCTCCTACCACGTAGTAACGGATACATCCATCAATTTTGTTGTATTTTTGTTTCGTGTTGTCGATAGGCAGATAGATTATTACCTATTTCAAAATAAAAATTTGTGGTTTTGAACATACTTTCGTTTACGTAAATTTTTTCGAAGGTAAATAAAGTATATAATCTGGGGTACCTGTGGCAACTGGAATACAAAAAGTTGCAAATTGTCCACAATATTCTAGAACAATCCACATTATTCAAGAGTGTTACCAATGACCTTGGATGTTTGGGGATGTTCCAGATCATTCTTGAATATTCTTAAACATTGCAGAATATTTCGGTATGTACTGGAATTCCTTCGGAAACTCTTGATTTGATGAAGAAATAAATGGTAACTTTTTCGTGGATGTAGGATAGACGGCACCATTGTTGTACAATAATTTGGGATGTTCCACGATGTTTCCAAACGATCCAGATCATTCCCTAACATTCCAGTATGTTACAAGAAGTTTGGAAGTTAAGGAATATCCTGAAATACTCGCTAGTACCCTCGAAAGATCTGGACCCTTCTAGGAATATTAAAAAGGTAAAAATTCCAGACGTCATAAACCCAGAAGCCAGAATGTAAGTGACATTTTTTTCATGGATGGGTATAGAAAGCGATCACAACAATTCCCAATATTTTCTAATCATTTCCGAACATTTAATATTCTGGAATAATCTGGATTGTTATTGAACGTTTTGGAATGCATTCGAATACTCTTTAATGTTCTGGACTATTTGAAAACTCTCCAAAGTGTTAATCTTATAACTTATATCTACGAAGACACGTTACGAGAGAAAAATATTTTGGTATATATGTTCGCTACTTGTGCGAAACCAGTTCGTGTCACTAGTATAGGAAAAAAATTTGAGTTAGTGTTGGAAAAAAATCAATCCGAAACAACTACTACTTTCCATTATGAACACTGAATTAAGAAAATCAATTCTTTGTTTTCAGATTGTACACCAAACATTCACGATGGAATTCAAATATATATCATCACAGGACTGCTACACAACGTAATATATGGCCCAATAGATTTTCAGTGAAAAATCCTACACTAACAACTGTCGGATATAATCCGTAGTATTAGCCAGGGAAGTAGTTGTTTTCTGATAGGCGTCAGTCCATTAACCCACAGTGTAGGGAGTATAAACTGGCCTGAACGAATTGTTCCTTTAGATGATTTGATTTATAGCTAGTCTTCAAATATGCCCACTGACTATATGTCAAAACACATTTTCTTTATACGAGAAATTGGTCAAATTTCGGATAAGCAGTTGGTTACCTCGTTTATAGGCAGATGGGGCCTATGAATGTAAATTTCTAGGGCTTACATTAGACCACTGTCTGAACTGGAAAGAACATTGTAACCAACTTACCTCCAAATTATCATCTACCACATATTTAATGAGAAACCTCAAAATGATTTTAACCAGTGATCAAATACTGAATTATTACTATGCTCATGTAGAATCGCGAATTAGATATGGCATTTGTCTCTGGGGTGGTTCTTCATCAGCGCAAAGTGTTTTTGTCGCACAAAAAAAAATTCTCCGAATCTTGGCAGGAGTTGAACCTCAAACATCATGTAAAGACCTTTTCAAGCAATACAAAATATTAACTCTTGCGGATATATTTATATTTGAAATGTGTGTGTATATTTATATAAATCAATCAAAGTTCGAACGACATAGCTCCTATCATGGTATTGACACAAGAAATCGTAATAATTTCTATGTGAAACCCTATAAATACAACCTAACTGGCCGGTCCCCTTTTTACTTGGGATTGAAAATGTTCAACAAGTTACCTTCTTTTCTCAGAGAAATTGACAGAATCCATGTTTTTAAATTCAATTTGAAAATGTTTTTATTGAATTATAGTTTTTATACCGTGCAAGAATTTTTTAATGTGACTGTACGATCTTCTTGATTGTATTCATTCATATAACTGACTATTCCAATACATGTTCATGTCTTATGGAAAATAAATATTATTATTATTATTATAACAAACCTGTTGTTTGTTGTCCGCTTCAGCCTAGTTCGATGAATGATACTCTGAAAGAATTCAATTATCGGAAATCATCGACTTTATGATAATAATAGACACTACCTTGCACTAACGAGTGGCCAATCAGCCCGAATTCGGTCTGCAAGAGTGTTCCAATAATTGAAAATCTATGGCGGTAGTTGTGTCGCCACCTGCGTATGCAGGAATAACTTTAGTGAAGAATATTGCACTAACCCCTGTCAGATATGATCCAACGCCCTTCGTGATATCAGCCAAGAAAGTAGTTGTTTTCGTCTAGGTGTCACTCCATTAACCTACACCGTAGGGAGATGAAACTGGCCTGAACGAATTGTTCCTTCAGATGATTTGATTTATATCCAGTCTTCAAGTATTCCCACTGGCTATAGGTAAAAAATCTCTAAGAGATATTTGAAATACTTTTGTTTTGAGACACTGGCTGAAAAGTACTGATTGAAAAATCAAACAATATAAAAATTGGAAAACAAGGAGGAAAATGTTCAAAGCGGTCAGTTTTGAAACATTCGATCTCTTTCGAGGTCATGCCCCTAGAATATTATTGGAGAAAATGAAATGCAGGCTTCTGATCAACTGAAAGAATAACATTCAAATATGGATATTTTTTATCCAGGCACTTATTCAACTTGTATGTCGGTGGATCACTTCTGCTCGAATGAAATCATCATCTTTTCTTCAAAATGTGCTACTCAGATTGATGAGATATCTAAAGGAAGTAATAATTGGGCTGAACAGAGCGACAGGCAATTACATACAAACTGTTTTGACACATCAAAACAGTTTGTATGAAATTCCTTCTCTTTCTCAAACTTGTCTCTCACTTTCTTTCGATGCGCGAATAGAAAACTTTGTTGAAGGTTATTTTATGAGAAAATATTTTTCACCTTTCATAAAACTTCGAAAGAATTGAAAGAAATACAAAACTATGAGTCAGTTTTATTGGTGGAATAACACTCAATAAAATGGAAAAAGCCAATAAGATTGAAATCACTTCGCGAACAGCATTTTCAGTTCTTTGATGAAATCATAACGAATAAAATTGATTTACTGAAACGATTTTCATTTCGATAAAATTAGTACAACAATAATTTGTTTCAAGAATATATACGTATTTTTGGCTTGTATGTCCATGAAATCATTTGAGTTCAATGTAGCCCGAATAAGCAATTGCTCTATTAAATTTTTGTCATAATTCTTGTCTTCAATCTCACAATAGCGTAGGTATGTGCATGACACAGCATTCATGCTGTTTTTACATTTTGCTATTTCTAGACTCTCACATGCATCGAGTAGCCTGGTGTAAGCATGTGCATGACACCTGGTGTAAGCATGTGCATGGTGTAAGCATGTGCATGACACCAGGCTACTCGATGCATGTGAGAGTCTAGAAATGGCAAAATGTAAAAACAGCATGAATGGCGATAAGGGACCTATCCCGTTTAGCCCGCTTTTTAATCTTCTGTTAGGGAGATAATAATTACTAAGAACTTGCAGGTAGTAAATTACCGAGAAAGTCCATATTGGACTTCAGGTATACAACCTCAGGTAACACATTTTAGTATATAAGGACTAACCAGACTAGACTATAGTCCGTTCTAGACTATAGTCCGTTCATAATTTGTTGATAGCTCACTGCAAGTTTGACCCTCATTAGAGAACTGAAATACAGAGAGGACAGCGAATATGATATAATAACAAAAACCAAAACTGACAGTTTAAGATGTTTTCGACTAACCCACCTTGTATCTGAAGAAATACAATACAGCTATAAAACTTTTAATCCGATTATGAAGGTATTTTGAGTGGAAATGAGTGACCAGTGTCGTAGAGTATATGATTAAAACATTAGTTACTTTAAATAAATAAATATATTAATATTCTTAAACTGTAGGTACTATAAACTGTATTTTTATTTTAAAAAAAATTCTTTATTTTATTCAAAAATAATAAGTTACTTGCAATTTGTAAAAAATACATTTATTTAATTAATACCTATTTTTAAATGATATAAACTACGATTACTTACAAAACTATTCAAATTCAAAATAAACAGGATCATCTTCGGAATCCGAGTCGTCTTGCAGGTTAATAATTAGCGGTTGTGTCTCTACAGTCGCATCAATTATATTGTCAAGATCCCACATTTTTTGTTCTTCTTCTATTGCATGTCTTACTGCATCTCGCCAATTTTGTTCTGTAATATGTTGTAAAGACTCATATAACAATTCACGTACAGCTTGTATCTTATATGACGTATTTTTTCTAGCCACATAGCTTTTCATTTGTGCCCAAATGAGTTCAATTGGATTTAATTCGCAGTGGTAGGGTGGAAGTCTAAGGGCTGTGATGTTTCGTCTTTCCGCCATTTTGTCAACTACGTATTTCTTGAACTTAGATTTGTGTTGCCGGGCAATTTTTAAAAGTTCTGCTTTAACCATTCCATCTTCGTAAGGCAGGGACTTATTCCGCAGCCAGTCAATGATATCCTGTTTCTTCCACGCAGTCGTTGGAAGTCTTTTAACTAGTCGTGAATGATAAGGTGCATTATCTAATACTATAATTGAGTTTGGTAGTATATGCTCAATCATCTGCTCAAAATACTCTTCGAAAACATCAGCTGTCATCTCCTCGTGATAGTCTTTTGTGCTTTTGGATTCAAATTCCAACAAACCATGCTTAGCAAATCCTTTTTCACTGCCAATGTGAGAAACTATTAATCTACTGCCTTTACCAGAGGGTGGGGAAATACCAGTAGACCAACCTTCCATAAAGGCTTGCCTGGAGCTTGATATATTTTTATATGTCCAAATTTTTGTGAGAGTATGACCTGCGTTTACCCACGTTTCGTCCTGATAGTAAATTGGCCTTCCTTCAGCCCGTAATTTTCGTATAGATCTTAGATACTTTCTTCTCCAACATATTATCTCTTCCCGGTCAATCAAAAGTGATTTTCGGTCTGATTTCTCCCATCGGAAATTTAATTCTTTTAAAACTTGCCACAATTTGGTTCGTCCGAAATGAGGCAAATCCGGGTCGTCTCTAACTTCTTGTAAAATTTTGTTTATGTTGGGTATTTCTTTTTTGTAAAAAAATTCGTGAATTTTCCTTCGAATACCATTTTTGCCAAATTCATCAATTTCAATAGGTTTTCTCCCCCTCTTTAAGTATTCGTTTGTATTTGGGTTAGCTAAACCTTTTTTTTCTTTCTGATTGAAACCTATATATTGTTGACTCCCCTACGCCCGTCATGTTGGCACAACTCTTGATTATGTTCTGAACAGTGTTTGTGGGATTCTGAGAAACCAGAGCATCGTGAACGTTCAAAACAATAGTCTTCTCTCTTGGTGAATAGACAGACTTACTGACTGTACGCAACAGAGAGAACTTCGTTCTCAGCCTTCGAAGAGGACGGACGTGTGTGAGTGAAGCGACTGAGTTATATTGCAATTCAAACTGGTTATCATTTGTAAATCAAAGTGTACGTGAATAGTGAAAAAGGACACAAAAGTGAAATTGATTTCTTATAAATTCTTCGAAACAAACACACAAAAACGAATTTCTTGCATGAGTTTGGTACGTACATGCATTTAAGGAAGCAAAAAGTGGTTTTGTTTTCATCGATAAAAATTTATCTTATCAGCGTTAGAACAAAAAAGGAGATAAGTTTTTCGGTCTGCGAAATATTCGTATACAAAATTGGCGAAGGTGCACCTTCGCCAAATTGTTGAATGCTGGGACAGAATATTTTAATATAAGTGATTTGTTTTGAAAATTCTTATATCAGTTGGATGAAAACCAATAGGGCAGTACGTGATGGATTTTAAAAAGAGGAAAGGCTATGGAGATAAAGATACCGATCATGATATCTTCAGGCCGAGGGAATCATTGGATAGGACACCGCCGGAAAAGAGAAAAAAGCTGATTGAAAATGTGATACAAGAAGCTAAGACAAATATGGAGGGTGCTGTGAAAGACATATTAAACAAATCTAATGAGGCGATTGAACAACTTAGAGAGGAACTGAACAGAACATTAAGAGAGAGTGACGAGAAACCTGGAAATGGAGAAGGGACACTAGATAAATCAATTATAAGCATGTACAAACGGGGAGGTAATGCACAGTCGGACGCAGACTTGTGGACGGCCATGATCGGGGATATGGTCGGAACTATCCAGAAGGCCACGACCAGATTCTCTGGGGGCAAGGTGCAATTTAACAGAGAGGAGCAAAATGCTGTTAGCGGAAGTTTACAGCAAATTGTTCGGGTAAGCGGACAGCTTGGTAACAAGCTCAAAGCATTAGAGACGAAAGAGAGTGTGTTAGAGGGAAGGATTAAGGAGTTTGAAAGGAAGGTAAGAACGATGGAGAAAGAGAGGGAGAATGTGACAGCCTTGATTATTAGGCTGGAAGGTTTAGTGGGGTGGATGAACGGTATGGGAGAAGAATGGCGCATAATGAAAAATATGATAAGGAACATAGACAGAAATATTAATGGATTAGGTAAAAAACAAGACTCTAGGAAGGACATGAAGGGGAAAATGATCATCGGAAAGACAAAGCAACGGGAGGATGAAGCGGGACCATCGGAACGAGTAAGCACTACCGAGATGGAAACAGATGCTGATATGGAGGCAGCAGGAGAGGAAACGGACGGGGGAACAGACGCCGGATATAGAGAGGTGCAGAACAGAAGGAAACGAAGAAAGAAGAATAGAGGGAAGAAAACTTATCCTTCGGTGTTGGAAAGACCGAGGCAAGAGAGGACAGGCTGGAAAACACCACCACCTCTGGAGGAAGAGATAGTGGTTATGAGAGCAAATGAGGAAGTTAATGTACCGACTGCACGAATTGTTAGTGAGAAACTAAGACAGGAGGGGTGCCTGTCATTTGTGGAAGCTGTCACCCGAAATCGTACCGGGGTGGTAGTAATAAAAGGGAAAACGGAGGAAGGTAGGAGAAGGATTAGGGACGTACTATGGGATGAAAGCAGGATCAAGATAAAGGATGGTCAGAAGCCAAATCCCCATATCCTATTAACGGGAGTTGAGAAAGGATATGGCGATGAGGAGCTGATCAGACTGCTGTTGAGTCAGAACCCAGAGCTAGGTGAAGACTTAACAGAAGATGATCAGGAGAGTATGGTGGTGAGAAAGAGAAGGACTTGCAGGAATGAGTGGAGAGAGAATGTGATCTTACAACTGAATGCCAAGCTCTTCCGCAAGATGATGACTATGGGAGTGCTGAGCCTGGATTTGGTTGAAATATATGTGGAAGAGCATAATAGCGTGGCGGTGTGTTTTAAGTGTTGCCATTTTGGGCACACTACCAAAGCATGCCGGCAGGAACCAGCCTGCAATAAATGCGCAGGGCAGCACGAAGGGCGTGAGTGTAGGGGTGATAGAGGACTCAGCTGCGTAAATTGCAAAAGAGTCGGAGTGGCAGTGGGTGAAAGGAGGCACTCGGCGCTAGACCCGAAGTGCCCAGTATATGTGAGGAGGGTGGAGATGCAGAGAAGGCGTACTAATTATGTTCAAGGTACTGCAACTTAATGTGGGAAAAGGGAGGGATGCCACCACACTACTGCGAAAGGCCGCCGAGGAGCGTGACGCCGCAGTAGTGTGTATTCAGGAACCCTGGATTAGAGAACCTGCATGGGAAGGGTGGGTTAAATACGATGGGGGGGAGGGTACCAAGGTACGAACCTGGGTACGATCCACCGTCGATAGTCTCGCCCTCAGGAATGCTAGAAGCATGAATGGGATAGGCATAGTGGTAGGAAATGAGAGGGGAAGTGTTAGGATTATGAATGTGTACGACGAGCCAGGTGGAAAAAGGAACGTGAGAATGGATGCTATAAGGAGAATATTCGACGAATGGGAGGGAAAAAAGATTCTGGTTGGAGACGTGAATGCGAAGAATGTAGCATGGGGTGGAAACACCACGGATGAGAGGGGAGAAGATGTGCTAGAATGGGTGATGGAGAAGGGGTACATGATAGAGAACGACTGCGAAAGTCCGGCAACCTTCTCCAGCAATAGAGGCGAAAGCTGGGTCGACTTAACCATCAGTGAGAGTGTGCAGGTAAATGAATGGAGAGTGTGCATGGAGGAAACCATGAGTGATCACAGGATGATTGAGTATTGCTTGATGGGGTTACCTAAGGTGAGGAGAGCGTTAGTAGCGAATGTTAGAGGAACTGACTGGGCGGGAATCGAACAGATGATGCTCGAATACCAGCCTGGGAGGTTAGAAACGAAAGAGGATATTGACAGAGAAGCTCTGCAGCTTCAGGAAAGAATCAAAGAAGCATGTATGAAGCATATACCTAGGAGTGAAAAGGTGACGAATACGGAGAAAGAATGGTGGAGCGTAGAGCTTGAAAGCCTACGAAGGCGGGTAAGGAGAATCAGGAGGGTGGCACAAAATGCGGATGTAGGAGAGGAGAAGAGGCGGAGGATGGAAGAGTATAGGAGGGAGAGGAATAGGTATAAAAGAGCGATAGGGAGAGCAAGAATTGACTGGTTGAGGGAGAGAGTGGAGCGGATCCAGGATGAAAATCCATGGGACCGAGCCTATCGACTCCTCAAAAATGATAGAGCGGAGGAGATGCCGTCGAATGTCTTGAAGGATGATGGTACGTACACTGAGGGGAGGGAGGAGACCAGCAGGTATCTGCTGGGCAAATACTTCCCCAAGGACGAGCCCCTGAGAGACACCCCGACTAGGCGCTGGTGGAGAGAGAGAGAGGAGGAAGAATGGGGAGAAAATCAGCCTGGGTTTACTATCGGGGAGCTGACAGCTGTGGCTGAGCAGCTGGTCGATGGTAAGTCAACAGGAGTGGATGGGGTCCCGAACGAAGTTATTCGTAAGGTGATGGAATAGAAGGGAGAGTGCATGGTGGAACTACTCAGCGCCTGTTTGGGGAGAGGGCACTTTCCCGAAGCGTGGAAGAGAACAAAGGTTGTATGGATACCGAAGAAGGACGGAAATCCCAGGCCAATCAGTCTGCTGACTGGCATGGGACGGATGTTGGACAGGCTTCTTAACGGTAGGATGCAAGTATGGTGTGAAAGACAGTTGAAATTCTCCCCGAATCAATTTGGGTTCAGGGGGGGAATGGATACAGTAATGGCAGTAGAGAGAATGGTGAGTAGAATACAAGAAAACAAGAGAGGAAGGAGACATAGTCTGGTTGTGGCGTTGGACCTGTCAAACGCCTTTAATGCCGCATGGGCACCGGCGATTGAAGTGAGTATGAGACGAATGGGAATGCCGGAAAATGTGGGCAGGACATGCATGAGCTTCATAGGGGAGAGAACAGTCACCTGTGGGGCGGTCTCTGAATTAGTGAACAGAGGCTGTCCACAGGGGTCAAGTCTGGGACAAACCCTATGGCTGCTAGTGATGGAGGCATGGTTTGAGCGAATTAACAGGATGAAAATTAGGGAAGGCATAGGAGCAATAGGAGTACAAGTGCAGGCCTATGCGGATGACCAGCTTGTCATCATCGAGGGTAACTCTGTCGACAGCATAGAGAATGGATGGAAGTTGGTATGGGACGAATGCAAAGGATGGGAGGAGGAGATGTGGCTGAGATATAATGAGACGAAAACAGAATGCATGTTCATACCAACTAGTAGGGATGTAAGAACCCCGGTTCTCAGAATGCAGGGAAGAGTGATTGAACCAAAAATGAGTGTGAGATATCTCGGAATTGTGGTGGACACAGGACTATTGTTCATAGACCACCACAAAGAGGTAAGGAGAAGACTGAGTGAGCTGGCAGGGAAACTGAGGAGATGGACTGGGAAGAATGTTGGACTGAGGAGAGAATGCGTAAGGATGATTTACGAAAGGGTGGCCAAACCTGCGGCACTGTATGGCGTACAAGTCTGGGGGGAAAGGGCGCATGACACTAGGGTTAAGAGACAGCTGAGTGCGGCACAGAGGCCGTTTCTGTTAGCATCATGTGGAGCTTACAGAACGACGCCAACAGCAGCACTCAGTGTTATAACCGGAATGGCGCCACTTCAAATAGAAGGATGGGCCAGACATCATGAATGGAGAGCGAATGGAAGAATGAAGATAGAGGAAAGAGTGAAAGGTGAAGATAGAATTTTCCCCTGGCTGCAAGGGGAGTTGCTGGAGGAGATGGAGGGAGAAGAGGTGATTGAAGTATATGTGGCCGCAGCAGTGAGGATGGAGGAAGAAAGGATGGGAATCGGATGGGCGTATAAAAGGAGAGGGGATGAATGGAGTACAGGGAATGAAAGGATAACCTGGCAAAGTAGTGTGAATGAAGCAGAAGCAATGGCAATAGAGCGGGTGATCGGTATGTGGAGTATGGAAGAGAATATCAGAGTAGTGAGTGACTCAGCAATGGCGGTAGATAGAGTGAATGCAGGAAGAGTGAGGAATAAAAGGATAGCAAGGATACAAAGGATGATTGAGGAAAGGAGAGAGAGGGGAGTACGTACCCAAATCATATGAAGGAGGGGACACGACATCGGCAACATGGGAAATCTAAAGGCACATGAAGAGGCCCACATGGGCATGGATAAGGAGCAGGTAACGCTTCAGGCCAGGCAAGCCTATAGTAAATTGGAAGAGAGAAAGCGTGTGAAAGAGACAATAAAGAGGGAATGGCAAAGGGAATGGGAGAGGGGTACGACTGGGCGATTGTTCCATAGATTCTGTAGAACAGTCGGGTATGAATTATTGGATCTGTCGCGAAAGGCGATCCAGCTGCTCACAGGGCATGGGAATTTTCCGGGGTACCTGGCGCGATTTAGACTGGGACCGGAGGTTCCCTGCCCGTGTGGGTATGGGGAGCCGGAAGCGGCAGAGCACGTGATCGATAGATGTTTGATAGGGGACAGGATTGGATGGAGAGAATGGAAGGAGAGAATGGAGAAATGAGTCTAAGGGATGAAAACGGAAATAAGAGGGAATGGATACGATTTGCGAATGAATGGGCAGATTGTGTGGTGAGGGACGATAGGGAATGATTTGGGCAAGTTACCAACTCATTGCAATAAAAGGAAAGGTCACCTCTGGGTGGTGTGAACATCATCCTGGTTATGGTTGAACACAAGTCTGGAATTGTATAAGAATCCGACATATGACACAAGAATATGATGTGAAGAAAAAAGAATATGGGTGGGGAGATAAATTTTTGTAATATGGGTTTGGGTTACAATGGTTTGAAGAATTGTTTATTTGCATTATTATGAATTAGTTAGTTTAGTTAAGGTAGCGATAGGTAAATAGTTATTGGAATATGGTTACATTGGTTAGAAGGATTGTTAAGTTTCATCATTTTGATTTAGTAGTTAATTAAGTTAGTGATAGGAAATCAAATGTTTTTTGTAGTATAAAATTATGTATGGAAAATTATTATTTAAATAAAGAAATGGGTCTTCTACCCCGCTGATTCGTCCCGGCGCATTGGCGTCGCTCTGCGGCGGTGATGCGCTGGGGGGGAGAGTTCGGAGGAGTAGGGGTTCCCTTGATAGTGGTGGCGTTGGATAGAGGGAAGTTGCCAGTTGAAAGGCTTTCGGGCTAGGCCAACGAAGGCATAGGCATTGTTCATGTACGCAACAGTACCGGTGTAAAACTTGATGATGTTGATGATGATGACGAAGCCATCGCAAGCAATCAAACAAAACAAGCAGGAACGAAAGGTACGTATATGTTTGTGGGAATATGAAAAAAAGTTACTCATGCACTGCACAAAATTCGCAAAATAAATATTAGAGACGTTAATTACTGCCGTAGACGCCGAAACACCAACGAGCCGTAAATTAAATGCGATTAAAAAATGTACTAAACCAAAAATTATTTTCGTTCGTAACAACTTCACCCTTTCAAGGTAAGTTTAGAATATAAACTGAAGCTTTATATTTAATGAATAAATACCTCAGGAACCTCCGCCTATGATTTTACGAGTTTTACGACCGTTTTATGACTTGGGCCCTCATTTTGTGCTATCGACAAATTATGAACGGACTATAGGTATCAATTTTCTTCTCCTGAGGATGCTAACTTTTTTGGCGAAACGCGCGTCGAGTGCAAAATAATCAGTTTGGTGTTAGGGCAATTGATCTCGAAAAAAGTTATTCAACAAGTTTAGCTACCGAGCATAGTAGGTACATGAATGTGGCAAGTGAGATTTTGCCAAAAAATCGTTGTAATCTTAAATGTGAATAGATATTCACATTCAAGCACATGATAAAAATGATTACATGATGAAAATCAGACAAAAGTTTCATTCATGATACGAGTATTTGTTCAACTACTGAAGAAATGTTGAGTCAATTCAATCATTCATTCTCGAAATAATCCCTTCGTACACAGCAAAATCCTATAAAAGCGTATTACATTTTTCAACCATCATTTCCATATTTCCATTCAAAGATAGCAACTAAGGATAGAGAGATTCAGAGTCCTCAATGTCAATTGAACCCAAGTGTCCAGTAGATTTCAAATTATATATCATGGGGTGAATCGCTGGAGATTGAATTCACCTCCAGTGAAAGTATATTCAAAAGAGAGAAATCTCCAACCTTTCTTCGATGTTCCAGACTATCAAGGTTGTAAGTGACGTTTGTGTATCCAGTCAGGCGGATCCAGCAGCTTCAGGGTATGCTTGAGGGCGGAACTCCATATATGTGAACAATACTCCAAAGAAGGTTTGATCTGAGCATTATAGTAATGGAAAAGGCCTTTGTCAATCTGATCTTCGTGGCTTGAAGCCAACGAAACTAACACACTTTGCTGGAAGATTACCACTACAAAACCTTCGAAAGATGAATATATTATAAAGTGAAACATGTGACGTAGTTTTGTGAACTTTCAATAGAGAACATTCCTGGGTAAACTGTGTTGCTTAGTTTGATATGAGCTTTCGTCAAGTGTCAGCTTCATTCAATTATTTGAATCAGTATTCGACAGTTGACATAATCATAATGCGATAGTGACAATTAAATTGGTATGACGCTGTCAGTTTGTGAATTTTCGAAATTGAATTAATACTAATTGTGTGTTATTGTTCTGTTCTTAATTTGTTACTTTAATAATTCACTTGTTATTGAAATGGCATACACAAATAAGGAACAACCTACTACCTGTACTAGAAAGATTGCTTTCCAGCTAAATGTTGATCATATGACGGTATTTCGAATTTCAAAGGAACAACTCTTATACCCTTACCATCTGCAACTAGTACAGGCACTGTTACCGCGAGACTTTCCGAACCGTCTTGAATTTTGCAATTGGATGCTGGAAATGATTAGAAGAAATTGTGACTTTCTGAAGACGATAAAATTCACAGACGAATGTAGTTTTTCTCGGGACAAGATTATTCATTTTCATAATTACCACTTATGGGCTGATGAAAACCCTCACGCTATTGTCGGAACTAACAATCAAGAACAGTTTTCTCTTAAAGTTCCTTTGGGCGTCAGAAGGGATATGTTTTTTATGCATGATGGGGCTCCCGCCCATTTTAGTCAAGTAGCATGTCAGCATTCAACTGAAACATATGCAAATCAGTGGAGAGGTCGAGGAGGACCACAGAACTGGCCCGCTCGATCCCGGATCTCAATCCTCTCGATTTCTCTATTTGGGGCCATTTACAGCATTTGGTTTATCGTACTCCTGTTCGCGATATAGAGGACTCAAGAAACCGCATCATCGATGCGTGCAGGGTAATCAGAGAGACTCCAGAAATATTTGAGCGAATACGTGGCTCAATGCGCCGACGTCTAGACGCATGCGTAATGTCTGAAGGTAGACATATTGAACATTTACTATGATTTCTACATGTCCTGTGTTTTGTTATTGATAAATTTGTTTTGTTTATTACCCTTTAATCGTTTAATACAGGTAGTAACTACAAAATAACAATAAATCCAGTTCGCATTTATGACGATGTATCTCTGTAGTTGTTCGTAAAATAATTTTTTGCTGTGAACTGGTTTATTTTGGGTAAAAAACCCAAGACACATTTTTTGTTTAGAATGAAACAGGCTTTCGGAAATTAATTTTTAAATGGTAAATAAATGATAAGACAAAAAGTTACATTGGAAATTAATTTTAGGGGTTGCATTTTCCACCCCTTACAACCATGGGGTGAACCAAATAAATTACTGGCTAAGTGTCTTTTTGGTAGCACAAAACGTCAGGTTAATTTCCATGTTGTAACTTTTTCAGTGCTTGTGAAAAAAATTGTTATACAAATTTTATGTACCCCCTTTAAGGTGCTGTATGTCAACAAGGGATGCTCCAATGAAGTTTCTTTATATGAAAGATCCTATATTTTTTTCGATGAGGAATCACCTCCTTGAATGTTCTCACTTATTCATTTACACCCTGTATACAAAGCAATATTCTTCTGCTCCTAATAATGGAATATAGGACATCATCATTTTAAATCCATCGATTGATATATTTGATTGAGGATCATGATCATTATAAACTGCCAGTTGTAATGTATAATATACAACTGAAATTATATCTACGCAGTGATAATGAAGGAAGGTACAACCCGAGGGTGAGAAAAGAATAGTTTCAATAAATTTGCCACTTTCCATTTCTCACAGCGTATTTCTCCGAACATATGATAACCCCATTGCCTTGCCAATACCGTAGGAGTGCCAAAGGTGGTAGGAGAGAGCACTCTTAGGGCCGTGTTAAGTCAATGAACATGTTAGATATGTGGATAGCAAATTCATAAAAGGATCCTGTATCATAAAGCAGAGCCTACAGGTGATGCCCATCACATAAATAAGGTAGACTGGTTTATATGAAACACAATCCTAATACAACAGTTAAAATATGTCAATTTCAGATTTCATACCTACTCGACCTGAGAAAGATCAAATGTTTTGATACGTCAGATCTTCAGTTCGTTTTAAGGACAAAACACAAGCACTCCAAAATAATCCTTAAGATGCTCTCGGAGCGGTGCCTGTGCAAACGTAGCGATTCAGGTTGGATTTTAATCGCTGGAGATGAAATCCATTTGGAGAAACGTTCTCAGGAAGTTTATTCCACATAAACGCCAGTTCTTCAAATGAAAGAATTCCCAAACAGTGAAGTTCGAGGTATACTAAGTTGAACCTCAAAACGATGAGCAGACATTGTCCGTCGTGTATTTCTAATATGTACCGCTCTTGGTGGAATCAAATGTCCCAAGTCACTTGAACACTTCCAGTGAAAGTATCTACAGAAGAGACACAAATCTCCAAGCCTTCTTCGATGTTCCAGGCTATCAAGGTTGCACGTGATGTTCGCCTCTGCAATCAGGCGGATGGATCTTTTCTGAATAGAATCCAGCAACTTCAGGGTATGTTTGGGGGCGAAGCTCCATACATGAGACCAATACTCCAAAGAAGGTCTGATCTGAGCTTTATAAAGCATCAAAAGTTGCTGAGGTATGTACATTTTTCTGGTTCGGAACAGTGTTCTAAGCTGTTGAGAAGCAGCCTTTGCAATTCCAGAGACATGATTGTGCCAAGACATACTGGTCTCCTTTTCAACCTCCAACAAAATTATCGAAGCAGAAAGTGGAATTGTCTGACCTGACATTATTATATCCGGTTCGGAGACATTTATCTTATTGGAGAAAACCGATGACTGAATTTTTGTGGCATTGAATTGAACCTGGTTACTTTCACCCCAATTCGAAATAACTTCTAGATCCTCATCAAGATATGCTGCTGCAGGTGAAAGTGTTCCTCCATAGCCGATGTCCTGGAATCCAGATGGAATGACGACACAAGTGTGGTGTGGTCTGCAAAGCAATGTATTAGATTCTTGGTTTTTCCCAATGAATCGTTGATATATAATGAAAAAAGGGATGGAGAGAGGGTTTCCTTGGGAAACACCAGCGTTGATGGCGAAAGTATTCGAGAGATATCCATCGAGGGTCAATTGCAGGGAACGTCCTTTCAGGAAGCTGAAGAGCCATACACAAAAATGATCTGAAACGTTTTGTTAAAGAATACCCCATGTATTGGTTTATTCTTGTATAGCCTCGAAAGTAAAGTGATTCTGCGGCTTTGATATAGGTCTTCTGCTGAATGGGTTTCAACTTGGTGTCACAGAGTTGTGATTATCTATTCCAGCATCGAGTTCTGAACCAAATTCATCCGCTACTTCACTACTTCAAAGAAGTAGAGTGAGATGGAAACGGCAAACATATTTGTAGCAAGTTTGTTCTTCACCGGCAGTTACTTTCTTTTCCATTTTTACTTTCATTTGTATTATTTCATACATGTTACTTACTGTGTCAACCCACCTATCGAATAATTTTCATTTCAGGCCACAATAATTTGTTTTCTTCACAAATCAGCTCGTAAAATTATTATATTTCGCGATAGGGTATTTAATTGGATGAAGTTGTTGATGCTTGGCATTACTTGATTATTCAGAAAATTGAAATTTTTTTCATTTATTGAACTTTGTTAAAAAAATATTGCTATGATAAGGTCATTGATAATTCCTGTCCAAAAATTAAGTTTTTGGGTATCCTGGGTGTGGGCGGGATGGCTGTCTCTTTTCATATTTCACTGCCTGAACCACTGTGCATGCTGTTTTTGGCGAGTGCATTAGCTTGGGATATGGTGGTTGAGCAAACCGGCTATCGGATGCCTGCTTCCACGTAGCCCCGCCGGATACGGGAAAGACAGAATCACTTGTGGTTCTGTTATTCCCTACCTGAATGGCATCCCAACGATGGCTTAATCCTAAGGTGTGTGTATCCGTGTGGGACTCGTGGGACTTTTATGGACTGAGTAAACGTAAACATTCTTTCTGACGCTGAGTCTACAGAGAAGATGGATATCAAGCTTACGGCTCCAACTGACCTCTCTGTAAATTATTCAGATCAGGAGCGAGTCTATAGAGGAGATGGATGTCGAGCTTAAGACTCCAACGTCAGGTGTAGCTGACGTGCAAAAACCCTCATAAGGAAAGTTTGTCGTGGGTATCAAGGTGGTATTCTTGCACCTTGGCTATCCGATTAGCTCATTACGATGAAACAGCAGAGCATATACTTTGTGCCTGCCCCGCTGGGGACTGAATCAGGTTTTTAGAGTTCGGCAGAACCGGACTCTTACCATCTGACCTAAAAGACCACTCACCATACAAACTAATCGGCTTCGTTAGAAAGCCGGGTTTATTTGGTCGAGTGTGAATAGGTGTGAGCCAAAATAGGACCTTGCAGGTTGCGGTGGAGGGTCGAATAGACCCACTCACTCTAGGCCTAATTTACCCTCAACTAATACTGGGTGTGACCTTAGCGTGCCACATTAGATTTTTAATCACTTCAGTATCGAAAATGTTGATGATCAACTTGCACATTGAGATGAAAGGTTCATTCATTTGAGGAACAGGCGACTACAAAGTTGCATTACGATTGACCCATTCTGAGAGGATCTCACAAAATCCAACTTCTCTTGAATGAATGGTGAAGGATATCATTCAGAAGTTAGGGCGAACGTAAACAACGCTATCCAGTTGGATCATTGATAACGAAATGTGACAAATACCATAACGATTTCTTTTCGCTTTGATATATTGGAAGGAGAATAGCCACCCAAATTTCCTTGGGTTGGGCTACCTATCGGGCGCGTCCCCAGATGTCGGATACGGGAACGGCCAGGGGACTGGGAGCCCGGTCCGGGAAGCCAATGTGGCCTTACGGACGGGGTCGCCGGACTCCTGGTCAGTGGCAGAAATAAGTAGGGTGAGGGGAATCAAAACTCACCAAAAGCCTTTGCGAAGCATTCCACCGTGGATCAGCCTACCCGAGCTAAGGTGTAGGGAATCATGTCGACAGCTGAATGGCCGCAGGGTGATATGTGGTTAGGAACGATCCCCTTGGGGAACTGGGTGAAACCTCATTGTAATCAGCCTTCCTTTAATGCGGGGTTCTGCCAGAGTGACCAACTCTTCCCCTGATACTGATGGGAACACACATGAATGAAAAAAATACAAAAAGAGACAAAGAAAAAACAAAAACCAATCCCGAAGCTGGACAGAAGTGCTCTCCTCAATCTAAGGCGGTGGCTGGTGATGAACAGAAATGTCCACCCCAATTTACCGCTCGGAATGAGGCTGGGCATGGCAGATCACCTCGTGATATAATACAAAGGCCAAGGTGCATTTGCGGCGCCGTGGCCAGAAGGAGAAAGACAGCGATAGAGACCGAAGTGGCAGCAACTATAAGTGCATTCTGCTTCTCATCCACTCCACCTCCAATAGCAAGTGCACTTCCTGCGGCGGGCGCCAAGAGCTCCGCCTTGAATCAAAGCAAGGAACCAGCTGCCCCTGTAGGAAAGCGCCCTTACTTGAGCACCTCCACGGAGGGAACTCCAAGAACGTTGAAGAAGCGGCGCAACGACAGTAATGTCGCTGTACCTTCCAAAACCTTCACGGAGGCCGCCATGTGACACCTCAAGGTTGCCAAAGAGAGTGTGTGTTCGGCGAGTCTTGGCCTTCACCTGTCGATATAAAGGAGATGTCTCCTAGTGACTGACCTGTCCACTTTCCTGGAAAGGAAAGAATGGACGATGAGCTAGGAATACAACTCCTTGAGAGAATGTACAATGGGTCACGTGTGGTCTAAGTGCTGAGGGTGTCTACACTCACCCTCCATACTCTACAGATACAGCCACCCAAATTTCTTGATTTGACTACACTGGACTTTTTTTTCAATGAGGATGGTTGGAATCCAAATTCTTGGAGACGCAACCAACTACTGTAGATAATTTACAGAAAGTAGTAGCTGCAGGCGAAATTATAATGAAAATATAAAAATGTATTCTATTTTTTTCTGGTATTGCTTCGTGTTAATGACAGAAATGTTACAGGGTTGAATATAGAATTGAAACTTCTTTCATATAAAGTGTAACTCGACTATCATTTACAATTTTCGACGTTATGGTTGTTGTGGCAAGGGGGTGGTTTACAAGAGGTTGGTTACGTAGAAATATGTCAGTGTGTCACTGTATACTTTTTAGTACACTAACCACCGAGAAGAACGAAGGTGATCAGTTCATTCACGTACATCCATATATATTAAGATATTTTGTGTTTCAGTTCGGTCGGTTCGAGGTGCGTGCTTTGTTAGTTCAGCCAATCGGCCGATGTGTGAGTCGATGGTTCAAGCCCCAGCCTGAACGCTCGATTTTCACTTGCTATCGTCCAACCCATGTTAGGAATCACACGTTAACAAGTAAGACCTCGTTAGTCCTTAGCTCGCACAAGTTTCGACTTCTGAGGGTTATCGTTCGTAGGGGTGCGATAGCTGGTTAAAGGAAAAATATATCCTAAACATATCTTAAACATATCATATTATCAGTGAATATGCTTAGTTTTGCAATTGGCCGTATTGACAGCCACTTTTATCTTTGATATTCAAGGATTGAGTTTTTGTCGAACCTATAGATGGAGTCTTCGTCGCCCTTACTTGAATCAGATATTATTTAAGTAAGTTTCAGTTTTATCAACAACATTATCATTACATTTTATTAGACCTTGAAACGAAGAGTCCTTTGCATCTTGGACTGGTAACTAAGTCGACCAAACCTAAATCACTAATTTCACATTTTTTCTGGAAAGCAAATTACATATGTACAGAGAAACGTAATAACTAGTCCGAGGATGTTTTAATTTTCACATACCAAGTTGCAAACCTAACTGAACTATTTTCGATGCACTTCCCTGTATTTCCAAACAAACAAAGAAAACGTTAAAAATTACTGTTGAATGAGCCATATTTTTATGAGATGCATTACCCGCAATTCTCAACTTCCGCAATAACAATTCTGGACCACGACTAGCAACGCCGATTTTAAAAGAGAAGCGCTAGGAGCTATTACTGAATGTAGTAAACAAACTAATTCAGCACACTGATCCACCTATAATTCTTAGGAAGTTTGTTGTGCAATTTAGTAGAGTGGAATGTCCACCAGCGAGTCCTAACCAAAAATCGATTGTCGTTTGTTCTGCTTAATTCTGTCATTGAACGCCCGCTTTCGCCCTGGGATTTTTAGGGCTACTAAATTGGGATATACGAGCGATGACTTTTGATAACCGATAATAGGGGGTAGATGTTTTCATGTGGGACGTTTTGACGTTTTGGCATTTTGCGACTGAGTGATAGTATCCATGAAGTGTTCTAATTTGGAATAAATTCAATAAATCAAAAACGGACTATTTTTTAGAAAAATGATCACACACTTCGATAAGTATTTTGAGCTGTGTTCTTTTTTATGGAAAAATGTTTATATAGTACAGGGTAAATACAATAATGTAGTGAAGGGGTGCATGCATCAGGCCCTCAATATTATAACAAGATGGACCGAAGAAGAAGAGCTTAACATAAGCCCATCCAAATCGACCATAGTAGCATTCACCAAGAGGACTAAAACGAAGGGTCTCGGACCTCTAAAAGTCCGAGGTGAAAAAATACAAGTGTCGAGGAAGGTTAAATATCTGAGAGTAATTTTAGATTCCAAACTGACCTGGAACCAACACTTGGACAGGATAAAGAAGAAAGCGGAGGTAGCACTGATGCTCGCCAGACATGGTATATTAGTTATACATGATAGTGGTTGAACCCATGATAACTCCTCTCACACGCATCTGGTCTGGTGGCGAAAGATGAAGCAGGCGACCGCCATCAACAAACTAGGCAAGGTGCAAAGACTTGCATGTTTGGGAATGACGGAAGCAATGAGAACTACTGCAACAGCTGCATTGGATACACTCCTGAATCTACCTCCAATACATTTTGTGATAGTGGGGAAGGCCAGGATGGGCCAATTCAGACTGGAAAACTCACCGAACTACAAAAGATCGGACCGAACAGAAATTTCGGAACTTCACGGCCAAAATCATAAGCCGTGAAGAGTGGAAGACCATTCGTCCTCCCGAAAGCATGTTTGGAAAAAACACCTGGTATACAGATGGATCGAAGACCAAACATGGAACGGGAGCTCGAATATACCGAGCGGATAAAAATTTAAACTACAGTTATCCGCAGTGTGCAAGGCTTATTAAATTGAGACCTCAAAGAAATGAGCGGATCAATATTTAACAGACAGCAAGAGCGTACTAGGGGCTTTGACAAACCCGAAGGTGGCATCAAAACTGGTCTAGGAATGCCATGAAGAACTGAATGAACTTACAAACAGGAATGAATTAACTTTGTACTGGAGGCCAGGGCATTCAGGAATCACAGGTAATGATAAAGCTGACGAATGCGCTAGACATGGATCATCAATTTCATATATAGGTCCTGAACCAGCTCTAGAGGTACCAAAATCCTTGATACGAAACCATATTAGGGCATGGACCAATAAGAATGGCACAGAGTACTTGACAAAAGTACCTGGCAATAAACACAGCAGAACTTTCATTAGGGAACCGTCCGAGAAAAGAAACGAAAATCTACTTCAATATAGTAGGGATCGGCTCAGAATAATTACAGGGTCATTGTCCGTTTAGAGGACACCTGAATAAAATGGAGCTGTACAACGGAGACCTCTGCTGCAGATTATGCACCAAAGGGATAGAAACAGCTCTACACATCTTATTCGAAGGTGAGGCACTGAATCACAGGAGGCAGGCAATATATGGACGTACGAAATTACTTCCAGAAGAATATGACGAACATCCAACACGGAACCTGTACAAACTAGTACAGGGAACGAGACTGGTGGAATGGGTGCCATGAGTCCAAGAGGCTGCAGTTTTTTCTGGAGAATTAGACTAAATGGACGAGTCAGACGGCTCCCAAGGTACCAAATAGGTAGAAATAACTATGGTCGAGGTAAAACATGTTTTGGTAATTTGGAACATTTATTTTAGTTTGTATTGTCTGCAATTTCACAGAAACACACTACTAGATGGAACTGAATACGCAATGCAATTATAACGGATGGATGAATTTTATCAAACCCGTAGGGAAAGACTAACAACATTTCTGGAATGAGTTTAGAGGTTAGAATATGTCCTGAAGGCTCCATTATCATTCGCTGTGGACATTCATGAGATTTTTGCGGGGATTTCTATGAAAGAAATGAATGGTGAAATTGAGATATCCTCGGAAATGTCTGCTATCTGGGAGAGGTTTCATATTTCAGGTTCTTGGTGTCGTTTTCGAAACTCAACTGTGGTACATAGAGAGGGTGAGAACTTGATGATGAACAGATTACCAAAGCTCTCGGGAATATGAAATAACTTCAATTTCACTGTAATATATGAACGTCATCAATCAAAAAATTGTATCGAAAGTGGCGGGTACCCTAACTTTGTATAGAAACTCTGTGATCATATTCTATGAAAATCCCAAATGGTGAAGTGGAAAAATATTTTCAATATCTGCAAATAAATAATATACAGAATATCGTCGAAACTAAAAAGCTGCAGTCGATTTCTCGGTATCTTTATCTCTCACCATTCAAGGTGAGAGGAGGGTCTAGGGGGTACGGAATACCCCCATATAGGGGGGTATTAAGTGTCAAATGACGTGTCGATTAAGTGTCGAATGACGCATTTTTAGACCGATTTAACTCTTATTCAACATAATCCGTGACATTTTCAATATCGGAAACTCCCTACTTCAATTGATGATCCCAGGCCCTTTCTAGAAGAATGTGGTATTTTGAAAGCCTTATTTTGATCACGAGTTTTTATATATTTTAACTTCTTAATGTACTTGCAATGAAAATTCATGTTCTTTCACTGGATTGAAATCTCATTGAACAGTACACTGAAAATCGCCCAACTAGAACACTGGCCGGATCAATCAATATGCTGTTTCAAAAACGATTCATATAAACATACATTTCTTAAAATATTTCATACAGAAGAAGGAACAAATTCAATGAACGCATAGTCAGATTTCCGAAATTTCATATTCATTCAAATCAGATAGTAATATGAATAGACAATGACCATGTACCGGCACGAATGCTGATTTTTCCGTATCACCAATTTTTGAATTAATGTCAAATGACGACAAGTTACATAAATAATATTAAAAAAAAAGTTCTCAGACAAAATCTGTAAAAAGTTCTAAAAGTAGGTTGAATAAATATTTAAATTGATATTGATTGATATAATCAACACCTTGTTAACTCATTACAATTTTTCTATAGTAACCTAAATGAACCTTCCATTTTTCTACATTAGCAGCGCAGCGTTTTCAATATTTCTCATATTTCTTGATTGACATTCTACGCACGAACGTGTATACCCCTTTATTTATGTATACATAAAAATATAGGGTAAAAGTCAACTACTTGAAGAGAGTCGTTCCCGATTCCATAATATGCGTAGACGTTCCCTCCCAAGTGACGTCGTCTCGATGGAATCAATTTTTCATATCTTCCAAAAATAGATGAAAACACATCTGAACACAGACACACAAAAACTTTATAATGCATGAGGTGTTCGAAATGTTGGTACAATGGATAACAGCGTTTGCATATAACTCCTGGGGGGCAATTTTTCTTCAGTACGAAATGATTATTTACTACCGATAACTCTTAGATTCAGAAAACGAATCGTGGATATTTCAGGAATATCAATAAAGGAGAATTCTCTGAATAGATTATACTTATTCGAGAGGGTGCTGTGCGGTATGGATATATCTATTTCCACTATCCCTGACAGAATGGAACATATTTCACTTGACAAAAAAGGAGCCATTCGGTGTTCTATACTTGGCTACCCTTTTTTTTATTACAAATTTCAAAAATTCAATTTGAGTGGTATAATTTATTCCCAAATTCACATTCGTAGTTTGAGTGGAGCATAACTGTTACTACCTTGTTGCACGTGTTTTCACCTGGCGATATTGCAGCACTTCAGTTGACAGTCGAAATGTCATCAAACAGTTAACAATTAAAATTAAACGGAAAATACCAAAAGAAAATTTCAATTTGAAGACATTCCTTGTGAACCTTATCAATAACCAAAACATAGACATACATATGAATCACCCACGAAAATTTCATTAAAGACAAACATCGGACGCCAAATCAAAAGGATATTTTCTTTGAAGTAATTTTATTTACCTACTTCAACACATCTATGTTTGTTATTTTCATGTTCGCTGAGGGTAGGTTACCACAGAGTGAAATATATGTTGCTCTAAAGCTTTTTTTTTGTTATTTATTAACAAAATAGAGTAGCGAAAATTTACATGCTACATCATTATACGAAGTCTCTTAAAAATTAGGGGAATTTTCATTTTTCTCAAAGGAGATTTATTTATTCATCAATTTTTATTTCGGCTCCTTCAAATGAGATCCCCTCAGATATGATACACTTGTGACAACGTTTTTTCCAATCCTCGAAGCAGTTCTGATATGCACTTTTTGGTAGGTATGTCCTTGAGCTTTCTCAGCAATTTTGGTTTTTATCTTCTCAATAAATCGCAAAACGCCGTCGTTTCATGGATGTCTTCAATCTTCGGAACAGAAAAAAAGTTGCAGGTGGCCAAATCTGGTGAATACGGTGGCTGAAGCATGATCAGAGCATTGTTTATGGCCAAAACATTACGTATTTGCAATGACCAGTGGGCAGTTGCATTATCATGATGCCAAAGCCATGAAAGCCATCCATATTGTTCAAGAAAACCCCCATGCATTGGCTTTTTCCTGTTTTGCCGCAGGAGTGAAGTGATCTCTGCAGCTATTATGTGAGCCTTTTGCTGAACGGGATCCAACTCGATGACAAAAATATCATTATTATTTTTTTTACCGTAGTTTGCGCTGGTCAGGCCCTATCCCTCGAAGCCCCGATACATTCGGGACGGCGCGCTAGCATTATCAAACTACGACTACTCCCCACACCGTAGGGTAAGTGATCATGGGGTCCGAGAATCATGTGCCCTGGGCAAGCGCAGTGACCCAAGAATGTAGCCTTCTGCATCTGTCCGGCTAAGATTTCTGCCTAAGTGCGGCAAGGCGGTATGATTTCAAGATTTGAGAGTAGAGAGGGCATTATTCCACCAAGGATTCCAATAATCAGAACAATCATCTTATTAGAGTGGTCTAAATAGAGTCTGCGGAGTTCGAAGAGAAAGTCTCGATATTTAATCCGTTTTTCCTCCTCTTTTCGGACATATTCTTCTCGTCAGGAGCTGAAAACTACACGGCAAATATCGTCTTGCTCTGGTGGTTGAGAAGCACTACATCAGGCTCATCATCATTATTATTATAATCAATATTATTAGTATTATTTATGCTCATCTGAAAAATCAAATGATGAAATCGAAAGAATATATATGGAATAAACGTCAAATTACTTTCGAAGTACTTCAACACTTGAAATCTAGATTACTTATGTTCTTGATTCATTTTAATAATCTTCCCAACACGAAGGGCTCCAAAACGTTTTCCAAAACGTTTTGAGCGACTCTATTAGATTTTTCTGGTTTTCGTTATGTGCGTGAGAGTAATGGATATCTTCAAATACTTTTGAAGGATGCCCATTACTCTCAACTATGTCCCCGATAACTGATAAATGGAAACTGAAAGTGTATTAATGATAACTGATAACCGCTAATTGATTGCTAATGATTGATAACTGATGAATAATAACTGATAAATGTTAACTGATAAGCAAAGGGTATTCTACAAATATAGTAGGTAAGTTAATTAGGAAATATAAAGTCGCATTTTCCTGAATCTTCGACTCTCCAAAAAAACACTGATTCAAAATTTATAGTATTTCCATATAAACGATGATAGACCAATATATTAGATTACATTTTTGGGAATCGAATCTATTTTTTTTTAAATAAGTGTTGGGTAACCTTGACGAAAAGGCGGTGGCAAATGAAAAGTCAGGAATATGTAAAATGAGCTATGATGTTAGGTTAGGTTAGGTCCAAAGTGCGTGGGTCTGTTTGACCCTCCACCGCAACCCACAAGAGTTCATTGTGGCTCACACCTATTCACATAGGTGTGAGCCACAACTATGTGAATAGGTGTGAGCCACCACACCACACCAAATAAATCCAGCTTTACAACAAAGCCGATTAGTTTGTTTGGTGAGTGGTCTTTCAAGACAGGTGATAAGAATACGGCTCTGTCAATCTCTAAAAAACCTAATTCGGTCCCCAGCGGAGTAGGCAGAAAGTTTGTGCTTTGCTATGTCATCATTTTCCAAACACACACTATCTTCCAATAGTCGAAGTCTCTGCATATGATGATTCAAATGACAGTGACTTGTAAGAAGGCCTGTTAAACATCGTAGTTCATCCCTACTGTAGTCCAACAACTGTTTGGTATTAAGCTTCGAAGGGTGAATAAACGCCTTGGAGTGAGCCAATCTTGAGAGATTCTGCCAGAAGTCCATAAATCTATTTGCCATCCAGGTGTTGAATCTTTGTTTAGCAAACCCTAAAGCGATGCCAATGACAGGTTCTAGTCCGATAAAGCTGCTTGCACCACCATCTTTCGCAAGGGAGTCAGCAGCCTCCTTGCCTGCCACGCCAGTATGGCCAGAAATCCAGACCAGAGACAATCTGTTAAGTCTTTCTATCGAGGAGAGTCGTTTTCAGCAATTTACTACCAATTTAGACGTTGCTCGGTGGGAGCCAAGAGCTTCCAACGACGCTTGACTGTCTGAGAATGTTTTTATTGACTTGTGTATGAGGTTGGATTCTTCCAATCTCTTCGCACACAATTCAATAGCGTAAATTTCAGCTTGAAATATAGTCGCAGGTTGATATCTCTGTCCCGGGTCTGCGACTGAAAACACCTGCACCAGAACCGAAAGGCGTTTTTGATCCATCTGTGAAAAAGTACTGCATAAGGCAGTTCCTGATATGACACCGATGAAAAGCAAAATTGATCAGTTCGAAAGAAATGTTACAAGGGGAAACGCAATGAATCAATGAGGCTGAAGTGACATGGAAGGAATGGAAAAGTCCGACAATTTCCCAGTAGTAACAAAAAAGTTTAATAATTTATTGTTGAAATATGTTTGCAGATGTTCCATGATTTGATTGTCGTGTTCCTCAATCAAACCCAGAAAACCCAGTGACATAGTATAACATCATTTCTTGTAAACCTTTCCCACTGAATGGAATTCCCATTTGGGAGAGAAATTATTGCTATAATTCATTATTTGAAAGAAGGTACTCATTATTTTTCATACCAGTTATTGAAGTGGAACAGAATACAAATATGCATAGCGTGTTGGGTAACTGAGTGTAATAAATTTGTTTCCGGAAATTAGTTAACACTCAGGTCTGCCCATTGCCAACGCACTTCCACGGAGCAATCAATCAGGCTTTTCATTGAATCCCACTTGTTTTATTATTACAATAAAATCGTTTCAATTCTGCCAACCTGCAATTCATGTAACCCTCATTAACTTTCAACAAAGTTGATCAAACACGGATACTTGTTTCGACCAAGCAAGAGTTATAGTGTCTATGAAAAATAAATATTGAGTATGAATAATGAAGGAAATTCAGAGGAGCCCTAACACATTCAAGATGCAAAGTGGACAATTAGAGAAAACTATAACACAAAATACTAGATAATTTCCATTTATGTTAATGACTACAACATCAGAGGATTAAAGTCATTAGAAGCATGACTGCATTCAGTGTGATGTGAAAATTTTGAATTTGTAGTTTTCGTATGTATGCACTTTCACGGTGAGCCTTGCATCGATGAGGAAACCAGATTGATAACCATCAGGTTTTTTATAAGAAATATCTTGATGATATCAGTATAGTTCAAGTACCGAATCTGTAATCAATTTTAAACCTTTGCTGGTGATAAAATTGCAGCCGGTTAAATTTTTCACTAGATCTTCATGTGGCATTGAAAAATTTTTTTGAAATACTACAGGGGATACATGTGGACTTCATTTCTTCAACGTAGAAGATTGGGAAGAATACTACGATACAGCACGGTCGAAAGATCCCCACACAAGCGGTATGAATTTGTGCACTCCAACTAACTCGACGGAATAATGAAAACGAAACATCATGGTTACAATTTAGAACAACCTGACCTTTCAATAAATAATCGCATATATAGGAATGTAGACTTCCATGGCTGGCGTCGATGTTTTCATTGGCTTCAGGGTTTTGCCATGGTCTGCTTTGACTATAATTGCCAAACGTTTCGACTGCAACTGTTGCAGCCATCTTCAGTGACAAGTCAAGAAGAGTACTTCGACCATGCCACTGAAGATAACTGCCGCACTTGCAGTTGAAACGTTTGGAGATTATAACCAAAGAAGACCACGGCAAAACCAGGAAGCCAATGAAAACAATAATCGCATATATTTACGAAATGCCCTGAGTGTACCTTCGAAAATATCGTTGGTCTGATCTCGTAGGAGTCTCTCAAATAAATGGCATTTGAAATATAAGATGCTATGTTATAAGTGAAACTTAGATATATCTGGATTCGAAGAGTGAGTTATTACTTTGATTATTCATGAACGACGCCGTTTATAAAATAACTGAAAAATTCAATTCATCTTATGAATAATCAACTGAACGATTGGAATATTTTTCAAGCTATCGGATATATGATGAAAATTTACAAGAACTTGGTCGTCAAAAGCATACTGCAAAACAGTATGGTTTTGATGTGGCATTTCAGAGCAGCTTCCCAAATTTTTGCTACTGCAGTTTTCACTGATATAAAAATTTGGCAAATTAACTTGGGTGTCACATCAATAGGTGGTTCCACTTATGTCTCGCTTGCGTTTACGCAGTTACTTTCATCAAGTACTTTTTTTGGTTATTCACATTTTGCCTTACCAGTTAAAAGGAGAAGGGAGCCAGGCTTCAACCTGTATGAACTCAAGATGGATTACGTCACATTTTGCCTTCAATAGAGGGCCGCCCGCCCGGTACTAACGATGCACAGTGGCAGATGCAGGTGGTTCTTGAATTGATATCGATATTAGAATGATCAGAATAGTACTTATCTATTCATCTTTTGATTTTCATGGAATTATTTTCCAGCAGCTGGAATGCATTACCCTTTTATTATATGTGAGCGCTTCCGACAGCTAGTCGTGCTACATCTTCTTGGCTCTAATCAAACTAAATATTTCATCCTCTTGTTTGTTCTTTCACGCGGTTAGAACGTCTTACTGCAGGTACTGCAGGTAAATTTTCCTGTATTTGCGTTACACAATACATTACACATTACTAAAAACAGTGAACCTAGAGTACCTGCAGTACCTGTACTGAGACGTTCTAATCGCATTAAAAAACAAACAAGAGGATGAAACGGTCAGTTTGAGTAGAAGAAGATGATAGCACGACCAGCTGTCGAAATATATATATATATATATATATATATATATATATATATATATATATATATATATATATATATATATATATATATATATATATATATATATATATGATATGATATGATATATTATTATTCTCAATGACTAGGGAATAAAAAATCTTTTTCAGATATCATTTGCATCTTTGGGTTGTAGATTCGATAGATGCCCCTGTTAACAACAAACTAGAAGTGTTTTTAAACTTTTTTAAAGAGTTCTTTCTTTGAAAGTTGTTTCTTTCGATACACCCAGTAAGAAAATCCTTGTTCACTACCTGAAATTCAAGAGATCTAACACAGATAGAAATTTTTAATTTTACCGTCGTTAATGCTGTCCATCTGCTGATATTGTTAGTAATACCAAAATTCTTCAACGCCTCATTTGTCAAATAGGGCTATTAAAGAGACATATACAGTTATCTCCGCATGAAAAATATATTGTTCTATTTAAGTGGTTTCTAATATCGATTGTTACGCCATATGACGTCTTTCCATTGATTTCATGTCATGAAACATGCAAGTTCTGAAAATCCAAAGGGAAACGATAAAGGTTTCATTCCTTCCTTCATTGTTTGACAAATATCCTTTTATCTCTGACAATCAGATTCAGTTATTTCAACTTGAGGACTACAGCGATATAGAGAACTTGAAAATGTTGTTTCATATATTGGCTCAAAAATGTATCAAGAAATGACGAATATATACCAATATACGAAGGCTACAAAAAAAGTTTTTGTACGCTTTGACGAAAAATAAAAATTTCTACGACTAATCTGGAGACGATTATAACCGATTTTCGATTTAGTCGCACCCCTCATTACACCTACGTCAGAGAATTTGAGTATACCATGTCTAAGTAATTTTTCTGGTTTGTTGGCGGTGGTTTGTAGGTTTTCATGTCTGATGATTCGTTATCGACTGCCGTAATATCAAAGTTATGAGGCATCGGACGATTTGCTATAACTGTCTTCAAAGCAACTACTATAGAATGTGTTTGAGTTTCCGAATTCATTCCATTGATGACAGGCATGACTTGTACACTAACATTATTTGAGAGACTGGTACCATTAATATATAGGATCTTCTAACAAAGTCTTCCTAACGTTGCCAATTGATAACAGCCATCTTGTTGAGGCTACATCTGTCAAATTAGTTGCATTCTTTCAGTCTGTTTAGCTAAATCACCATAAATGGATATAGTATTCAACAACTCGTGCAATTGATAAATTGTTTTATCAAAATGTGTGTTCTGTGCGGGCGCTTCGCCAGTTTTACGGTCGTCATAATCGTCCTATAGAGAGGACTATTCACAGTGTGATGGTTAAATGAACCTTTTTCCTGAAGTACGAAAAATCACTCACTAGCAGCGTTAATAGTTCGGTAGGGACAAACACTACCTAATCCTCATATAAACATATGGTAAAGTACAATTAAAAAATAATGTTTTAAACAAAAGAAGATGTTCCTGGAGCAAAACTAAAATTTGCAACTGTAAAGGATAACGATGTTGTAACATTAAAACGTTGGCTTGCATGCCGTAATTTAAAAGTAACTGGAAAAAAAGTGAATTAATAGACAGATCAGTATACAAACTCTAATAAAAAAGTGGCGGTAGATTTAAACTGTAATGAAAGAATTTAAAATAATTATGAATTTCAGATTTATTTCCGAGTGAAATATGAATCAAATATAGATGGTAATGAAATAAATTTGATTAAATATAATAAATGAATATAATTTAATAAACGATAGAAGTTATATCTCATTCTAATCAATGGTAATTGATTATGCAATTTTTTTTTATTCATTTCATGTTTAGAGCATACATATGAATATTTATTTTTTGCACTGTTAAATCCACTCTCCTCGAAGCATGTATCCATTTCTAACATCTAACCTCATTAATATGAGGTTTTATAAATGGTATAAAAAACATGTTTTTTTCCGGATATCGATTATCCGACGTACAATTCGCAAAACAGCAATGCTTTTTGTTTGAAGGTGGTTGACAATGTTTCGTGGTGTATTCACTTCGGACTTCCATTGTCTAATATAATATAAATTGATTTGAAATCCCTGAAAAAATAAAAAATCAACCGAAAATAACAATTTCATCAAACAAAAAACTGAAATTACAAGGAAATAACTTACAAGCTACAACCAAAACATAAAAAATTGAAATAATAATAAAAGCAGAAAATTAAAAAATAAAATTAAAAGCTTTCAAACCAAGTTTCGTCATGACGTGTTTCGATTGTTGGTATCCACAATCGTTATGGGTAATAACTGGACTTATTCCTCCGAGATCTGACTGTTTATAGGTCATTCGAGTGCTTTCACCTATCCCCTCTTTCCGCTTCATTGGTTTTAGCGGGAGATGGCCGTTTGGCGGGAGTTGGTCGTTTTCCGCTTGATTAGAGGTTTCCATATGTTACATATCTCTCCGCTAGCTTGACTAAATGCGTTGTTGGACAACATATACGCGGCTTCCTTGAATTTTCTCTTAAACCAGTGTTCCTCTTTGTGGATGATTTCAGCTTGAGCCCACTTGATATTATGTTGATGAGTCCAAACATGCTCTGCTATTTCGGATTTGCTGGTTTCTCCTCGCTGTGTGTGTTTCTTGTCCTTGAATTTTCTCCTCAACTAGTGTTCCTTTTTGTGGATGATTCCAATTCGCATTGCATTGCATTGCATAGCTGAGCACAATCAATCAATCAATTTATATCAGACAATGGAAGTCCGAACTGATGAAATAGCAATGCTTTGTTGGCATCATATTAGCACAAAATAATTTTTTATATCAGATTAATATTTTTAAATAATGAATTAATTTTACGTAAATAACACTGTTTTACATGTGAATAGTTTATGTTTGTCCCTACTACTAGTGCTGCCTCTCGTGACACGTTCGCTGTACTATTCTGAGGAAAAAGGCTCATTCGGGACAGTTTGTTCAGTAAACCATCGACCAACATCTGTACGTCAAGGAAACGCAAGACCTGCAGAAACCATCGCCGCTGTCTGTGAGAGTGGCGAGTTAGCGAATTTTGTGTCGTGAGTTGGTCTTGCACCCGTGCAAAATTCAACTGGCCCTGCAATTGGCAACTGCCCCTAATGTTCCTCGAAAAATTATCTTCAGTGATGAGGCCCATTTCTAGATGAATAGGTAGGTGAACAGACAAAATTGCAAAATTTGGGACGATAACAATCCACATGACATCAAAAAGCGTTCAATGCATTCCAAAATTCACTGTTGATTTTGGGCTGGCGGCATCATCGATCCTTATTTCTTCGAAAACGACGTTGGCCATGTTATCACTGTCAACGGCGAGCACTATGGGTCGATGATTACCAACTTCATTTGGCTTGAATTTGGGGATCTGGACTCCAACGATATGTGGTTTCAATAAGAAGAGGCTATATGCCACACAGCTCACGCCATATTGGATATTTTGTAAGAATGATTTGATAGTAATTTCATCTCATGTGGAGGTGATGTGAACTGCCTACATAGCGATTTGACCCCGTTGGACTTTTTCATAAGGAGTTTTCTTAAGTTGCAGGTGTATGCGAATAAGCGACAAACCACAGCGGTCCTCAAAGCTAACATAACCCATGCTATCGGTCAAATTCAGCATAATTTATGCTTCACAGCCATGGAAACTTGAACGTTTCAAATGTGCTCCACCCGGAATATCCGTGGTGGACAAATAAAAAATTAACAAAAGAACAATTCGTTCAGAAAGTAACTTCTCCCCTGGCTTATACCACGAAGGGCATTGGATTATATTCGACAGGTGTCAGTGCAGGATTCTTCACTGGAGTTATTTCTACATATGCTGTTGACGACACAAATTACCGGAATCGATATGCAATCATTGAAACACACTTGGACAGAGAAACTTTTTCTGGAGGGTCCATCCAACTCTCTCTCACACTCATTGAGCTCATGGATAAAATAAATGGTGATATCTCCGTATTCATTACAGATAACACCATCAAACCTAGTATCGTTGGATTCCTCATGATCTTCCCTAACCGTTCTTGTAATAATATATAGGACGTCTCATTTGAAAATCAAAAGTTGTTGTCATTTCCGGAAAAGCCGAAAGTTGAATTTGTTTTACAAATATTTCAAAAAGTGTCGTCTAGCGAGCATATTCAATGTTCCAAGTTTCAGAAATATCGCTAGAGAAATAAAGGAGAAAAAGTGGGTGTACCATTAGTCTGTGTCACACGGTATAATATCCCAAAACAAAAGTCTCTCGGATGATAGTCATAGATACATTATTATTATGTTTCATGAGAAATCAAAATATTTGACCTTTTTGCATTTGAGAAATGATGTCTTCAATATGGCCTGAATATGACGTCATTTTGAATAACTATTAACTTCAATTTCCAAATATTTATTTTTTTCCTGTTAATAATAAAATAGCAATGAAACATTTCCATTTAAATGCATCAGTTGGAATGCAAAGTTGAAAAAATGCGTATTTCCATTAGCTCAAGAAATTAATGGCATATGAGATATATTTATGGTACTCAGAGTTTGGCCAAACATTTCAAGCTTGAAAAAAATGCAAATATAACATTCCAAAATAATATTTTTTTTGCATTCTTGAAATGATGTCCTCAGTATGTACCTTAAACAATCTTATTTCCGATTACCGGAACATTCATCTCCAAATATTCTTTTATTTCTCATTTGTGGTAATACAAAAATCAAACAGATCTTTATTGTAATTTTATCACTCTGAAGAAAATAATCTTAGCTGTATTTGACTGACAACACTGTTGATAGATGTCCAATTTTTCATCTACCATTTTCGCACTTGATGGTTAAAAGATCCTGTCGGAATCAAAAAATTCATCAACACGTACCTCAAACTCACATAATCTAACACTGCCTTTGACTTGAAAAATGTCTCGTGAATATAAGCATATATTTAAGTTCTCTTACATACTACAACCATACTTCTGATTTCGTTTTTTATTATCAATTCACGGTCAGGAATACGAGAAAAATATTGGCAAAAAGTAATGAAAGAAGATTCCTCAACCTTGATATCCAATTTCTTTCCGAAAAATTTCTTTTGAAGTCATATTAACCGCCGGAAATTGCTCTGCTCGGAAACTTATTATATGCCATGTGAGTAGAAAATATCCTCTTTGCTGGCTTCGAAAGTTGTGAATATTGGAACTAATTGAATCAGTTTCAGTTTCAGTTAAAAAAAGAATATAAATTTTTAATAGTCGGATCATTTCTGCCGTTCGAAGAAAAATAGTTCGCAAACTAAGCGCTTATGGCTTGTGTTGTGCTTTCCATTTTCCTTTTCACGAATACTTTCAATAATAATTGGTACTATACGACATGGTAATTATTTCATTAAAGATGTGAAAACGGAAAGACAAACTAAAAATCAACTGCGAATTTAAAAGAAGGAAAAAAACGATAGACAAATGAAAAGCAGGGAAAGTTGGTGAAATAAATTGTTGTGTTCTGAATATTAGCTTATTTTATTAACATGGATACGTAATGCGATCAGACAAATATAGTAGGATGATAGCACCAAGGTGCATAGATACGTACTTAGTAACTTACAGTTATTAGATATCTTATAAAATTAGTTCAGAGAATTATACCTATCATTTCTTATAGTGATGCGTTTTTCAGTAGACTCATAATGAATGTATCATTTGTAGTGACAATTTTTTTTATATTTGCTTTATCAATTTTGAAGTTTGAAATTTCCCTTGTTTCTTTTGGCAGTATATTATACGATTTCGGTGCAAAATAATATATTGTTCTTTGTGTATGGCATTTCTTGAATCGGGGTAGTGATGAATTTTGTGCGTATCTAGTATCTTTTGATCTTGATCTTGATTTTGATCTTAAGTTTTGTTTTGTTGAAATACATTTTAGATTATACATTTTATATGTTGATTGCCTGAGTCTTTTGATCATATGAGAAACGTAATCATCCCATCTCATGTGCTGGTCCAAGATATTTAGTGTTCTTAACCTTTTTAATATTTGGGCAGCTACATGATGTTTTTGAGCAAGTAGGTTTATGAATGTGAATCATTTGCATATCGGGTTGTTGGTTACTTTGTAGAGAAAATGCTATGAATTTTGATTTTGAGATATTGAGGTTAAGTAGATTGTCATTTAGCCATATTTGTAGTTTTTCTAAACTCTCTTCGGCTTCGTTGTATACTTGTTGCCATGTCTTTGCTTTATAAACAATGGCCGTATCATCTGCATATGAGATGAGATGGCCTTTGAAGTTTCTAATTTTGGCTATGCTGTTGATATACACTGGGAATAGTAGGGGTCCCAAAACTGTGCCCTGCGGTACACCAATAGAGATTTCACGAGGAGAGCCGATGCTGTTGCCAACTTTGACAGTTTGTTTTCTATGTGACAGGTAATTTTTGAAAATTTCAATTGCCGGGAATCGAACTCCATAAGTATAGAGTTTTTTCATCAATTTTTCGTGAGAAACCGTATCGAAAGCCTTGGTTAAGTCTAAAAAAAATAACTAGCCATTTGTTGGAATTATCCAGAGCATCTGTTGTTTGTGAAATTAAATTTAATAAGTATAGCAGATTCTGTGTTGCTTTTATTAATGAAACCAAATTGTCCCTCTGTTATGACTTTATTGTTATTGAAAAAAATCCATTAATCGTGTTTTCAGGGCATGTTCTAGCACCTTCGCAAAATTTCATATCACGAAGATCGGTCGGTAGTTGCCCATTTCTGATTTGTCACCGGATTTATATATGGGAGTAACCCTAGACTCTTTCCATTGTGTTGGTATTTTTCCTGTTTTGAAGATAAGGTTGACCTTATGTATAAGTGGTTTGATCAGATGAATATGACATGTTTTTATCAGTTTTGTGTTGATTCCGTCGGGTCCAGGAGCACAATAATTTTTTAATTTCGAAATTATTTCTATAATCTCCTTTTCATTAACGGGAGTGAGAAAGAACGAATTTGCAGTAGATGTATTGCTCATAAAGTCTGGTAGTGTGTTATGCACTTTATCAATTTTTTTCTATACTGCATCTTTCAACCATAATCTGATCGTATCAGAATTTTGAAACAATTCAGATAGACCAGTCGCTTTGCTATCAGTGGTATCAAAAATCATGCAGAAAGTTTCAAATCACCATGTCCTTGAATGTCCGTATGTCACCCATATTTGGAATAACGCAATCCAGAAACATGGCGAGTCAAGAGCTGTTGTGCTTGTTATTTCTGAAGCATTTGACCGTGTGTAGCATGAGGGTGTGCTGGCCAATCTTCGATGCTATGGCTTGTCGAATCATTTCATCTTCCTGGAAGAAGGGTTCCTGCAAGTGACCGTAGAGGATATCTCTCGAATACTTTCATTTGTCACCAACCCTTTTTTATTGTATATCAACGACTTATCGGAAAAAACCAAGAATCCAATATATTGCTTTGCTGACATCACGCTTGTCTCGTCATTTCATTCATTTCATTTCAGGACATCGGCTGCGGATGCACATCTTCACCGGCAGCAGGAGGTTGCATATCTTAATGAGGATCTAGAAGTGATTTCAAATTGGAGTGAAAGTAATCAGGTTCTGCTTCGATAAGTTTGTTGGGGGTTAAAATGGGATTGATACTTCATAATTCTCAGATAAGACCTTCTTTGGAGTATTGTTATCATACAGACTGATTCACGGTGGATGGCACATTAGACGTTTCTGGTGAACCAGACAACGGATCACTTTGAAAATTTGATGGAGGGCATATTCGGACATTCTCTAGCCAACTGAAATATTTTCGTCAATGCGGTGTTGCCGCTTCTATTAGAAAGCAGTGGCAACTTTGATTTTTCAAATGGAACACTCTGTATATAATATTATTTTTGGAATCTTCAACAATTGCCCGACAACTTTCCTTGATATTTCCCTATACCTATCTGTTACCGTTTTCGAAATAAAAATTAATTTCAATTTTTTTCTTCGAAAATTATGACTTCTAAAAATGTCGATATCTTTCAGTTAAGAAGTACTATGATACAATACAGGGTGGTAAAAAAATACAGTTTTTTCGTTTGCTTGAAAAAGTTGTTGAAATTTGATTATTTTGAATGGAACACCCTATATATTATGTAAAATTCGGAAAGCTGCTGAAATTTGCTTTCTTTCTATATATATCATACCTATACCTAACTAGTCAAGTTTCGGACTTATGAACATTTATTTGTGAAAATGTCCCTTCAGAATGGTATTTCCATTCGGTATTTGGTAAGCAGGCCATGATTACCCTTTGACAGTAGCGTTGTGACATTCTCCTAATAATATCGACATTTTCGTCACTTCAGAAGTTGCAAATACCTTCAAAACGATGGAACAAAACTATTCAAACGAAGTTCTTATGAATTTGTTTATTATTTTTGGACAGTGTGACAAAATTATCAGCAGAACATGTAGAAAGTTCAATGAAATGTATCCAAATCTACCGCCAATGAACCTCAAGAAATTCATACGAATTCAGAACAATTTCAATGCATTTGGATCAACTTTAAAAGCACCAAGAAACTTGCCTCGACCCGTAACTTTCGAAGACAACCAGATTAATGTCTTAGCATATTTTCACGCATTTCCCGAGTCATCGATAAGAAGTGCTGAAGAAGATTTGGGTATAAAATATTCATCGATTCAAAGAATCTTGCGAAGACATAAAATGCATGATTATAAATTCACCAAAATTCAAGCAATGAAGCCTCAAGATCCTCAACAGAGAGTAGAATTTTGTGAAATGTTGTTGACATGCATTCAAGAAGATCCACTTTTTTTAAATAAAATTATTTGGACTGATGAATCGAAATTTTCGAGAGAAGGGATTTTCAATAGAAAAAATCGTCATTATTGGTCCAGTGAAAATCCTCACGTCACAAAAGAAGCCAGATTTCAAGAAAAATTTAGTTTTAATGTCTTCTGCATGTTGATGGACAACAAATTGAGGTACGTGATATACGAGGAGTCATTAACATCCAGAAGCTACCTGAATATTTTTGAGAATACTGTAGACAGTTTCGTGGATAATCTGCCACTCGAAGATTATCGAAACTGTTGGTACCAACTAGACGGAGCTCCTGCACATTGCACAAGAGAAGTGAGCGCAGAACTGGATAGACTATTTGACGATCGGTGGATGAGGCGCTTGGGACCATGGAATTGGCCAGCGAGATCACCCGATCTTAATCCATTAGATTTTTATTTGTGGGGAATGTTTAAAGAAAAAGTTTACAAAATACCCGTGCGTTCGAGAGATGAATTGTTAGAAAGGATTGCCCAAACATTTGAAGATTTGGATCCCAATGAAATCAGATCTGCCACCACGAAAGCAGACAACACCCGCATTTTAAAGTGCTTGGAAGTGAACGGCCAGCGATTCGAACATATTTTGAAATATTCCACATGATTGTTTTACTTTTTTATAATTATTCATATCAATATTTCCAATTTCAAGTTTCTTGGTGCTTTTTTAAAGTTTATCCAAACATATTGAAATTGTTCTGAATTCGTATAAATTTCTTGAGGTTCATTGGCGGTAGATTCGGATACATTTCATTGAACTTTCTACATGTTCTGCTGATAATTTTGTCACACTGTCCAAAAATAATAAACAAAATAGTTTTGTTCCATCGTTATGAAGGTATTTGCAACTTCTGAAGTGACGAAAATGTCGATATTATTAGGAGAATGTCACAACGCTACTGTCAAATAGTAATCATGGCCTGCTTACCAAATACCGAATGGAAATACCATTCTGAAGGGACATTTTCACAAATAAATGTTCATAAGTCCGAAACTTGACTAGTTAGGTATAGGTATGATATACATAGAAAGAAAGCAAATTTCAGCAGCTTTCCGAATTTTCAATAATGTACAGGGTGTTCCATTTAAAATAATCAAGTTTCAGCAACTTTTTCAAGCAAACGAAAAAACTGTATTTTTTTACCACCCTGTATTGAAGTAACGGAGATTAGGCTGACGTGTGGAAAGTGTCCAAGTATCACCTAACTCCAAACCAAATTTCGATATCATAGTACTTCTTAACTAAAAGATATCGGCATTTTTAGAAGTCATGATTTTCGAAGAAAAAAATTAAATTAATTTTTATTTCGAAAACGGTAACAGATAGGTATAGGGAAATATCAAGAAAAGTTGTCGGGCAATTGTTGGAGATTCCAAAAATAATATTATATACAGAGTGTTCCATTTGAAAAATCAAAGTTGCTACTGCTTTCTAATAGAAGCGGCAACACCGCATTGTCAAAAATATTTTAGTTGGCTAGAGAATGTCCGAATATGCTCTCCATTGAATTTTCAAAGTGATCCGTTGTCTGGTTCACCAGAAACGTCTAATGTGCCATCCACCGTGAATCAGCCTGTATATGGGGCTCCGCCCATAAAACTCTTTCATTTGGAAAACTGCGTTTATGTAGAATAAACTTCCTAAGAACGTCTTTCCAAATGAATTTAATATCCGGCGTTTCAAATCCAATGTGAATCTCCAAATTCGCACAGGCATCACTCTTACAGCGCCTTAAGGATTTTTTTGTAGTGCTTGTGTTTTTTTCTTAGGAGAAAAAGTTCAAAAAACCAAAACGAACCAATATCAAGCATGTTTCTTGCTTATGACATTTCTACTGGATAAATGATGACTTTAATTTTCGTGAATTATCGCAAGGATTATAAAGTACGAATTGTATCAATTAAACATTCAATTCCGGGTCAATCAGCTAAAAATCCAAAAGAATTTTTTCAATATGGTATGTTTACCCCAACTCTTTCTTATGTTTGGAATGCGTGACTATCTGGAGTAGATCAAAAACTTAGTATTCATACAAAATGAAATACCCGATAGAGGCGTTGATACATACAAACAAGTTATATTTATTGACAGCTCACTAATATTTTATCACAAGATAATTCGTACGATAGTCCATCTATCAATATTCTGCTGTTGTATGTTATTCTACTTCATTCTGATATTTCTATCAAACCACATAACATGAATGAAAAGCAACTGAATACTGATTAAGTGAGTGAAAGCTTTTCTCCAACTCACATTTGACACAATCCTAAAGCTTTATTCCATAATTTACTAGTGGTCATCATTTTATACATTCTGTTGATCAATTGTTCTTATCTTTTGTTATTTTATGAGGAAATTTCGAAATTTCAGTCCCGATTTTCATATGTGGTAAAGTCCGAGTCATAAATGCAACTTTTGAACTCTTACGACTTCAACAAGAACTATGAGTAGGAAAAGCCGATGACATTTCTACTTACCAAGATGTCATCTGTTAGATACAATTCAGTATCTTCCTTCAGTTTCTGACAAAATTAAAACAGAATAGAAAAATATGACTCCCCGTCTTTTCATCTCGAAAATATTTCGGCCAAAAATATCTCAGTAAAAACATATCAAGACAAGTATATCTGAAGACTAATATAACTACCAAAACAAGTCCGATACAAAAAAAAAACGCGCTTCTTACGAAGAAGAAAAATAAAAATATAAGAATATAATTGCAAGTGGAATATGTGCTAACATGCATAAGAGAACAAGAATTGGTTGAGAATGTTTTTGTTTTCTATATGAAGAATTCCATAGGCCGATTTGGAAAATAATTCTAGAGTAATGACATGTAATCAGGCCAACAAAAATCATCAGAGAAAATCTAAAGTCAGCTAGGAATTCCTGAAGATTTTCAGCAAATCCGGGTGTTTACCAGATTACCTGTAAGTGTGAACTGATCTACATTAGAATATGGGGTGAATAATTATCGCCTAGGGCAAATCGGCAATAGCGGAAGATGCACACAGAGAAGATACCCTCGTGATTGCATTTTCAGAGACCCAAGTTTCTCGATAAAACTTAGAGCTGATATGCAAGATGATAGACATAGAAACACTTTCAACTGAAAAAAAAAGAGATCACCCCGAATGAAATATAGCTATCTTCACTCAATTGCACATGTATGAAGCCATTCATTTCGACCAGTAGGAATGAAGCCACGTCAACCACCAGTGGAATGAAACCAAAGATCCAAACATTCAATGTAGTATCTGTTGTTTCAACATGAACGGCATGCTTTCGAAGATATGGTTTCTCTTTCTACAAATTTTCAGAATTTGTAGATTATTTTTGTATTTGTTGTTGTATTTGTTTTTTTTAGGGATTTCGAATTAGTTTATACCGGATGTCCCACATTTTATGTGACAGGCAATATCTGGTTTGTTGAAGGAGATACACAAAAATGTTTCATACAAAAGTTTTAGGAGTTCATGAGAGCTATATTTTGATATATTTCGTCATCGTCATCATACGAGATCTATTAGAACTGAAAATTTAGAGATCAATGTGTTGGCTTATATTATTATTCATCCACATGTTTCTATCCGTACTCTTGCAGAAGAAGTCGGTGTGAGTAAATCTAATGTACAAAGAATTCTGAAAGAAAATAAATACCACCCATTCAAAATTCAGTTGGTACAAGGTTTGAAACCCACGGACTTTGAACGACGACTTGAATTCATTGCTTGTATTCAGGTAATATTACATGAAAGTCCTAACATATTCAGTCAAATTTTGTGGAGCGATGAATCGCGATTCCACAATAATGGAATTGTGAATCGACATAACAGTCACTATTGGTCTCAAGAAAATCCCAACTGGGTCCGTGAAAGTAATTTTCAAACTACTTGGGGTATTAATGTATGGTGTGGATTGTTCAATGGCCGCATCATAGGACCTTACTTTTTCAATGAAAATCTCAATGGATTGCGATATTTACATTTTCTAGAAAATGATTTGTTCCAGTTGATGGAAGATATTCCCATAGCAGAACGACAAGGAATTTGGTGGCAACAAGATGATGCTCCTCCTCACAATTCACAGGTTGTTACTGAATATCTGGATAGAACGTACCCAAATAGATGGATTGGTAATAAGGGTCCAATTCGGTGGCCGGCTCGTTCCCCAGATTTATCACCGCTTGATTTTTTCCTATGGGGTTATTTGAAAGATATTGTTTTCACTACTCCCCCTTTGAATGTGGATGATCTGAAAATGAAAATTCGACTAGCGTGCAGTGATATTACGCCTGATATTATAAGAGCGACTTGTACGAGAGAAGTGATTCGACGTTTCGAAGCCTGTAAAATATCTAATGGGCATCACTTTGAACAATTTTTATGACTTATTTCTAGGTACCTACCATTCTTATGAAATGATTTATCAAGTTATATTATTTACATTGTTATTAATTAAAGATTTGTTTTCGAATACACCTCTTTCAATTTCGCAATTGTTTCATATTCAAAATGATTCCTGACTGAATTCCATAACTCAAAATTGAAATCATTACTTCGAACACCCAAAATTTTGACTAATTTTCATGTGATCTGATGCAGAGAGGCTAATTGTATGAGATATTTTTAAAAATAATAGTCGTTCTCAAGACTTTACATTTTAAGCAATAACTCAACAACGCCGTAACCGAATTTCAAAAATCAAACATGAAATGATATCAGAATTTAACGTAGCATCTGAATATGTAATGATATACAGGGCGTTCTATTTAAAAAAATAGAATTTTGGTCTGTAGCACCTACACCAAACACCCTGTATATTTAAAAATTATATCAAAATATAGCTCTTATGAACTCCTAAAACTTTTGTATGAAACATTTTTGTGTATCTCCTTCAACAAACCAGATATTGCCCGTCACATAAAATGTGGGACACCCGGTATAGTAATTGATAATGGAAGTCCGAACTGATGAAATTCATCATGAAACATTGTCTATTACCTTCAAACAAATCTTGAAGTGAAATTGACCATAAATTGTTCGCCAATTGCGCTACAAGCATATCATAAATAGATTCACAATCTTTGGAAAAATTATAAAAATTGTATTCGAATATCTGGAAGAGTTAGAACAGTGTTTGGTTTGGTTGAAGAAAATTACCCATGATAATCCATTGCTGGTTTTCAACCTGTAAGCAAAAAATCTGTTTTTCTGTTAACCATCAAGCATCATCCATAATTCTTTTTCTACGAGAAAAATCATAGATTATTGTTGTTGAGAATCAATTATTTAATTAATGAATTGAATTACATAGTACATTTTTTACATTACAACAGAATGAAAGAAAGAAAAATTGATCAAAACCAACAAAAAATCAAATTCGATAAAGACTCAAAAGAGAAATTCCGTAAGATTCCAGACGCTGAACTCTACGTGAAAGCACCAACCTCATCCCCTTAGGGGAAATTTATTCAGATCGGATCATATCGCTTTTTCTATAGAACAGCAAACAAGGAATTCGCGTTCCCTGGGGTTTCAGTACGTATTCTTCCTGGCGCTCTGGACCGAAGAATTATGGTACCTTATCCAGCAGTTGTGGCCGACGTGGAAGGCATCGGTCACGTAGTGTCCAATGTTGGAATTTTTGTCAATTCAAAATCCAACGGTCGACCACGCTTTGACCTTCTCGTTTGTTTTCATCGAAGTCGGCTCCTCTGAACTGTTCTTGGAGACAAGTACCTTAAGCGCTTCTCCAACAGTCTTTACTTTCTCAATAATGAGTGGCAGGGTGAGGAAAGGCTGGATATTTTCAGTAATGTGGTCTCCGTTAAGATGAATGCTTGACTTCAGTTGCTCCCCGAAGATGTCACTCATCAGTGTACTGGTGAAATCGATCCTTCTGGTTGGATGTCCTTTATTTTTCGAATCCATTATGTTTCGTTCATCATTTAAATAATTGCTCGAAGCAGAGAAACTCTTTCGCATCTTGTTGTCTTCCCTAAATCCAGTCAGCCCGCTTGTTATGCAACATTTTATAAATCCACGTCGGACTGAATGGAATGGCAGTATTGATTAAAACTTTTTGATCATTCTTGGCATTTTTATGATAAAAAAAAAATGACAAATTTCATCGTACTGTTGAATATTCTCGAAGTATTGGAAAAAATTCCCATCAGCTTTCAACACATATATCCTAACTACAGCATAAAGGGAATGCCTACATCCAAATACTTCATCATGTCCAATCGAATCACAATCTATATACAGGGTGTCCCTGGACTTCCTCTTTTCCTGTCGGGAATGTATAGATGGGGTCAAAATATCACCAGTACTTCATATAACTTTTTTTCCTAAAAGTATTCGTAACCAAGTTACGGGCCCTCGAAGTTACAAAATGAAAAATGTTTTTCTTTGATAACTTTTCAAGTGAATATTCAAAATCATCCAAATTTTGGTAATTGACTAAACAAATGAATTCCGTCGATGAGCTTTCATGCAGGAGTCAGTTGTTTTGCTACAAAGTCAGGAACGGACTACCCCCGATGGTCCACACCCCAAAACTTTGAAATGACAGATATTTTTCAATATTTTTCAACAAATTAAGGTTACTTGGACAATTTTATGGATAAAAGTACTCGTGTGGAAAGTCGATCGGAGCAACGAGTCTTGATAAAAATGTAGTTCTACTCGACGACATCAAACCCGCTCGTCCACCATTATTTGAAATGAATAATTATCAAAGCAGAAATAATAATGATAACGTTAATTCAACAACATTTATAACAGGAATAATACAAAGTATGCTAAAATGAAGTCGTAAACAAAAAGTACAGTACCTATATGGAAGTTTAAGTCACAATTGTGATAGCAGATATTTTTTCAAAAGAAATATCAAGTTCTGTAGATTCGTGGTGTTTTTAAACTAACAAGCTACTCTACTATGAAATATCGAATTCATTCCATATTTTGTATGTACATAATACGTGTGGAATAATCACGTTTCGTGTTGATCAGTTATCTGAATCTCATGAAACTCAACATTCGAATGTTTCAAATTCTTCTTCACAGCTAAACTGTTGAGGAGTTTCACTGATAATTATAATTTTATGGGAGAAATTCTTTAACACGAATTTAAATTTAGCTGAAAAAACGCACATCGGAAAAAATATTTACTATAGTAATAAAAAGCAAACGAATGAACTACAAAAACGGCTGCACATGATCAGGTGAAAAATATCCAGGGAATAATTATGTTCCATTTCTTTCACAGATGTTGACAAAAAAAACTTTTAGAAAGTTTTGATAAAAAATGAGAAACTGGAATGCGATTTTGTTTTGTTGAGTGGTGCGTTGTCATATGACTATCATTGTATTGTCAATATTCTATAGGATATTTTGATTTTTTTTGATATGGCCGAACAGTTTACATTCAATGAATATGCAGATATGCATGTATTTTATGGACGAGCATTTTGTAATGCTGCAGAAGCTCGTCGTCTGTATTCCGAGCATTTTCCCAATCGAACGGTACCGTCAAGAGAAACATTCGAGCGTGTCGATCGCAGCTTGAGGGAGACAGGTATGTAATAATTGATAATTAATTTGAGCACGTTGTTTTATTTCGATATTATTGTAGGTACAGTTTTGCCAAAACGAGGTGGTGAGGGCGCTCCTAGGACTGTACGTACCGTTGTATTGGAGGAAAATATTTTGGAAGCCGTCGCTGATGATCCTTCAATGAGCATCAGAAATCTATCAGAACAGTTCCCTACATCCAAGTCCACTATTCATAGAATAATTAGGGAACAACTGCTCCACCCATTTCACATCCAGAAGGTACATGCCATGACACCTCAAGATTTTCCAGCACGACTGGAATATGCCAATTGGTTCATGGATAGGCAAAGAGAGGATATGACTTTTATTAATCGAGTTTTATTCACTGATGAAGCAGGTTTCAGTAGAGATGGAGTTATCAACTCTCATAATCTCCATATATGGGCCGAAGAAAATCCCCATGGGATATTGCAAACCAAACACCAACGGAAATTCAACGTGAATGTTTGGGCTGGTATCATAGGAAACCATCTTATAGGACCATTCGTTCTACAGGACCGATTGAATGGGGAACGTTATTTGGAGTTCATTCAGAACGATTTGAATGGACTTTTGGAACATGTTCCATTGCAAACCCGAAGAGATATGTGGTTTATGCATGATGGCGCTCCTTCTCATTTCAGTTTGATTGTGCGTGACCATCTGAACCATATTTTCCACAATAGATGGATTGGTAGAGGTGGGCCATATTCATGGCCATCGCGGTCTCCGGATTTAAATCCATTGGATTTCTTTCTGTGGGGGCATCTAAAAAGCCTTGTTTACGCTACACCTATTCACACAAGAGATGCATTGTTGAATAGAATAATATTACATTGTGAAGCCATACGAAACGACCCTGGAATGCTATTTCAAGTACAGAGAGGGTGTCTTCGCAGACTAAGAAAATGTTTAGAGAGAGAAGATGGTCATATCGAGCAGTTTCTGTAGCGGATTTTTCATTTCTGTTTGCTCTTGAGGCTCTTGAGTTTCGTTAGTTAAACGTGTTTGCATTATAAAAATTCGTTATGAACATTTTTACTTATCATTTTCCTTAAAACCTAATATTTTCGAATAATGGCAGACATCTCAAGATAAATGTTGTTGAATTAACGTTATCATTATTATTTCTGCTTTGATAATTATTCATTTCAAATAATGGTGGACGAACAGGTTTGATGTCGTCGAGTGAAACTACATTTTTATCAAGACTCGTTGCTTTGATCGACTTTCCACACGAGTACTTTTATTCATAAAATTGTCCAAGTAACCTTAATTTGTTGAAAAATATTGAAAAATATCTGTCATTTCAAAGTTTTGGGGTGTGGACCATCGGGGGTAGTCCGTTCCTGACTTTGTAGCAAAACAACTGACTCCTGCATGGAAGCTCATCGAAGGAATTCATTTGTTTAGTCAATTACCAAAATTTGGATGATTTTGAATATTCACTTGAGAAGTTATCAAAGAAAAACATTTTTCATTTTGTAACTTCGAGGGCCCGTTACTTGGTAACGAAGGATTTTAGGAAAAAAAGTTATATGAAGTACTGGTGATATTTTGACCCCATCTATACATTCCCGAGAGGAAAAGAGGAAGTCCAGGGATACCCTGTATATAAATATCATATATTTTTCAGAGTGTAGTAGTTCAATCAATCCACACAAAAATGTATTTCGTGGAATATAATTAGGTACACTGTGTTCAGATACGTATCTTGTGACATGCAAGCGTATTGAGTTGTCGCCCTGAAAAAAGTCTTATGCTATTATAAAATATCAGTATCTGAGAACCTTTTAGCGTTCATATCGAATACAGAGTCTCATAACTGGTAAGTTTTGATTTTGATATAAAAATATGCTGAAAGGAAATCTTTTTCACCAGGAAGTTTTCCCAAGTTGTGAAACCTCGCGAAGTTTAAGAGGCATTTGAACTTTTTTTCAGCTCTTGCGGTATTTGAGGAACACTATAGGCAATGGTCTATCTTGAGAGTACGAGTAAATCACTAATAATCTTGAGGTTCACAGAGTAGGTATATGAATAGTGTATCATTGTTAAAAATTTTGAATTGATGCTGATGAAGAGTGCTCAAACTCAGTATACTTTGAGATTGCCAACGATAATTGTAACATATTTATGAAATATACTTCTCTACATCACATTGTGTAGGGTTATATGTACAGGCCGTTTTTTTTATCAAATGGTAACATTATGGTAACGTTCTAAACCATAACAGATATGAAGACGATTAAATGGGATAAAAGGTAACTGTCATCGGGAACAATACAATGGTCGAAGAAAATTTACTGGGACTCTCGCCCTTCTCGAGTTATTCAGTGAAAACCAAAAATGATGTTTCTCGTTTTTTTCGAATGGAATTATTTCAAAGAATATCAATATATTGTATATATTGATATTCTGTGTATATTCATATATTGTACTCGAAGGGAACTAAGATGATGTTATGATGAATATTCGATAAAATGTTTCATGTCAACGTGGCCACCATCAACTGTTTTCAAATACGGATCTGCTTTTTTTAATAAAAATACTGATGAAGCGATAAATTCGCAATCCAAGGGTATATCACATTCGATATTTATATAGCGTTCCATTTGAAATAACCACCATAGTCAGTGACAACAATCAAATAGAAAAACAATTTATTTTATCATGAACTTTTGTGAAAAATGAAACCAATACGGATAATCAAAGCTACATGGCAATCTATAATAAATGCTCGAATTGACGACCTCTTTGTTGAATGCACATAAGTTGTCGGTCCAGACAATTTCTGTGGTAATTTTCTAGCATAATAGGTGTAATACTAATACATTCATCTCTTATTTTTTGTTTGAGATGGTCGATATATGTACTTGGTGTTGAAAAAACTTTATCCTTTATGTATCCCCAGACAAAAAAACCTAAACGAGTAAGATCTGGGAATCGAGCTGGCCAGTTATTTGTTCCATTGTTTCCAATCCATTTTCTTGGGTATGTTGCATCTGAATGTTCCCTTCCTATTGCTGCATTTGGAGGAGGAGCGCCATACTGTTGAAAATATAGTATTTCATGGCGGATATTCAGTGACAATTCATCTAAGTAGCCATCGTTTCCATCGAATATAAAATGAAGATACATTTCACTATTCAAATGATCATCGTGGAAGAAAGGACCAAGGATGTTTGTTCCCACAATGCCCAACCAAAGATTTATTCCGAATCTTTCTTGGAAATTTTTTTCGCTATGTAAATGTTCATTTGTATCATTTCACCTGAAATGGATATTTCTGTTGAAACAACCATTGTTGGTGAGTTTTGATTCGTCCGTCCATATTATTTTTTCACAAATAATTTCCAACTTCCCCATTTTTACGTCTCAACTACTTCGCAAATCGTACTGTCCTGTCATAATCCCTTTTATTCAGGTGATGAACTTTGTGTATCCTGTAGCATTTATATTTGTTCTTTTTCAAAATAGTTCTGGTGGATTTTACAGAAACCCCCACTTCGTGGGCAATTTCTCGTATATAACAATCTTGATTAGCATAAATTTTTGTGACTGACCAACCCTAAATAACAAAAAAGATGTTTTCACTGTGTAAATTTTTATGTGGTAATATTTGCTTAACCATAACATTTATTTCATTCCTCACACTTCCAGTATCCGCACATTTTCTTGTTTTCTTTCTGTCAAATGCACCATAGGCCCTCAAATTTCTTTCTAATCGTCTAAACATTTGGATGTTCGGAATACGACGATTCGGGTATAGCTCAACAAGTATATTCCTTGCCAAAAGAGGATTTCTATTTGATTTTGCATGACTAAATAGCATATCAGTCATTTTTTTCATTTGAATACATCTTTGATATGTTCATAAATGTCTGACCGTTCTCAACAGATATCAACAACGCATTAATTTTTTCTGACATAGAAACCAAGCAAAGCCTACGCGTTTAAGATGGTAAATGAATTGAGATACTATTTGATCATACCAAATTATACAACAATCTAATTTTGACCAAAAACTGATATTTTAGTTACTACCAGCATTGAAAATTATAAAAATTATTTCGAATTATAATTGATTACGGAGAAATGAGTCTTGAAAGAAGGATTACGGCAATACGAAAATTTCCAAAACGATAATTTTCATTGTGTCGAATTCATTGAGTTGTCTGAATTATATATTGAAGAAATCGAAACAATTTACAAAAGAAGTAACGACAGGACCGTAATTTAAAATTGTTGTTATTGATGATGGTAGTTATTTCAAATGATACGCTATAAAAATATCAAATGTGATATACCCTTGGATTGTGAATTTATTGCTTTATCAATATCTGTAAAAAAGTTGATGGTGGCCGTGTTGACACGAAACGTTTAATATAATATCCAATCATAGTACCCTTCGAATACAATAACATTTTCCTTATCCTTTTTTGATATCCTCCGAAATAAAAATTCCATTTGAAAAAAAAACGAAAAACAGCATTTTTAGTTTTCTATACTGAAAACTTATTGTCCAACTAATGCCGATTCTATGTTATCATCGCAGTTTTTTGTCTTTCACTCGACAAAATTTCATGGAAACAGTTCAAAATCACATCTTGGATAACATACCGAGATACTGTCGGTCGATAGCCGGTCGGTTCGACGTGGGTGCTTTTTTCACTCACTCAAATCGACCGCCATGTTGGTCGGTGGTTCAAGCCCCAGGCCCATATCCTTGATATGAAACCCTATATCTATATCTCAATATTAAGGTCATTTATCATCCTTTCATGTATTATTAGTTTGACGCCAGAATAACAATTTATTTATTTCACACTAGTACTTACTGAAACTCCATTACATCGTGAAAAATAACCCTTGAATATTTCAATTTGATATTTATGGAACTATCAATGGTACAGATCATATATTTCTTCTCGGTACAATTTTTTTCCGAAAAATTCCTTAATTTTTTTCGTGTGAATCATCCTTCCTCAAATTCTGTATCTCAGTAAATTCATCTTATCCCACAGTGCACAATGTACTCCCCCAGCAAGTTCCAAATCTTAGTTGTTTTTTTTTAAATGAGGCAACACCTCTTGAAAAAATGTTTCCATTTCCTTGAAGAATTTCATTATGCCCATTTTGTAAAATCGTCATTTTTCCAAATTGGCATAAGAATTGAACTGACTTATGCCAACTGTAAGATTTTATCACAAAGAATATTACATAAAATCATCGTCTTCAACTCAACAATCTACCTTATTCCATATCAACGGATTTTAAATGTGATTTCCTGGAAATGTATTCTCAAATTTTGACTGTGGAACGTTTGAGTTGATTACTTTCTCTCGTGAAATCGAATATGAACTGAAAATATTAGAAGAATAAAGAACTTCCTGTAACCAAATTGTACGGAAAAAATCATAGTCCTGCTTGAAAGAAACTTTGTACTGTATAGAAAACCACTTCATACTTCGTCGCCGTTGACTCAAACGAGTCAACACAATCTTTCTACTATCTTCAAGATTTCACAAAATTGCCTACAATTGTATTTGAATACTCGAGAGAAATGGTAATGGAAATGGAAAAATCGAAATTGAAACTTCTTATATTTTTATACCACTTTGTATTTGTAACTAATGTTACTGCAGTTTCGTCCCACAAGAACATTTTCAAACGAATACAATAAACATCGCATAACTTATGGTTTAACCTTCAACCAATAGTGCTTAAGAAGTTGGTATAAAAATATGAGAAGTTTTAATTCTCATTTCCCATGATGATCTACCAGTAATAACGGTCACATCTATCAATATAATGGCAATAAAAACCAATGGTGGGAAAGAATCATGAAAGATAGTTCATCCCCAAATTCTCAACAACACGCAGCGCTCACAATTACGACATATTTTCCTATTTAATCCCGCTTGCAGAAAATAGTGTGATGAAAAAAAAGTATCTCATTATACCCTACTGAGAATAGTTTTACAGATATCTGAAGAATTTTCAATTTTTTACGCAAAACCAGTTGATTAACAGATCAGTATCTGTAGAATCCAATAGATCTTACTAAATTCGGCACGAGGAAAACGCCCACAATTGAACACTCGACTCTGTCGGATCGAATCACAATCTAGGACCACAACACAACTCCGACGGATACAAAGGAGATAAATTACTCAAAAAAACTCCTACCTATTAGCGGAACATCGTACTGCCTCTGTCCTCTGGGCGACCTCAACATCAACTGCGAAGCAGCCTTGTCCACTTGGGGCAGGTGCTGGTGTTGGAACGCAGATAATTCTTCAGGACTTCGATGAGCAGCCACGATTCGCTTCTGCCACGAAGATGCTGCAGCCAAAGGCCGTCTGAACGAGTCCCTTTCGAGGTGCAGAGGTTGCGGTGAGGCAGCCACAACTGCCCACAGGCAGGCCCACACAGCCCACATTTCGTCACCGCGGCCCGAGCCTCAAGTCACCGACATCCCATTCAGAACAGATCACTTGTTGCTGATTTTTTCAGTCGCCCGATCTTCTTTCGTGTGCTCGTTGCAGCTGCAAAGACGCGACTGGCGTGGACGGCGGCGGGAGCGGCAGTTCTGAAGACCGAAACCGCCTACGCTAGACCGGCTGTCCCCACCACCGAGTGACGCCACCGGCACGTCTCCGCCACCGAGGCTCGGGAGCGGCAACGCCAAGACTTTTCTAGGAGATGAATGGTTGGATTGGATGTTTGTTCAGGTACATGAAGCCGTGCTAGTGTATTTTCTCTCGAATATTTTCAGTTTTCGAAAAGCCGCGAGGCTGGGAAACGAACTAATAATAATAATAATGATGTAACATAACAATAATATTACTCTCACTTTCCTCTACTCCTAGTGAAGTGAACTCGGAAGGAGCAGTATGCATCTCCATAAGAGTTTGTGATGCAAATCTTTCGTTCCACGGTTCTCCTGACAATAGAGGGGTCGTGGATTTTTTGGTTTGATGTGTCTGCAGGACGAAGTCATATTGAAAGGAACCCGCGGAAACTTCAAGAGTACAGATTCTTTTCTCTACAGTTTCCGCGACCAGCTGCCCTTGCTTGAAAGCAGCTGCCCAAGTGGCTGATGAACTCGACTCAGTTTCTGTTTTGAAAAGTCGCGAAACTGGGAAACGAACTAATAATAATAATGATAATCTAACAGAACAGTAATATTACTCTTACTGTCCTCTACTCCTAGTGAAGTGAACTCGGAAGGAGCTGTATCAACTTGACGTGAAGCCCCGAGGCATCTTTGTGATGCAAATCTTTCGTTCCCCGGTTCTCCTGACAATAAAGAGGCCATGGATTTTTTGCTTTGATGTGTCTGCAGGACGGAATCATTTTGAAAGGATTCTGTGAAAACTTCATGAGTACAGATTATTTTCTCCACATGATCCGCGACCAGCTGCCCTTGCTTGAAAGGAACTGCCCGAGTGGCTGATGAACTCGACTCAGTTTCCGACACTGAACGAGATGATCAGTGTCAAAAACTATAACTCTGTCCCCGAATTGAAACCTTTTCAGTGAAACGGTCTCATAAAAGTGGCAGAGATCAAATTTCTATAGAATCACAAGGTTGAGGTCTTCTTTGACAATATTGAAGTCGGAAAGTGGAGGATACATGATGGCCTGCTAGAATGATGACTGAGGTTCCTGATATCAGGTGCAGTGTCTGCTGCGAGGCACCTCAGACCCTAAATGCCCTTTCTGTTAGCGTGTCCGGCATCCATCGACATGACGCAGCTCTAGGAGTGTTTTCACTGTGAAAACCCTTGTGAAACCCTTGTGGAGAATGAGAAGTGTCGAATTCATTACAACTTTTCATCACCCACTTTCAAGGTTTTTCGAGACAATAAACCTGATGTAGTTCTTCTCGATGGGTGGCTCAAAAAATGAGGTTTTCTACGCCCTTTCAAGGAGGTGCCCTCCCAGGGTGATAGTTACTAACTGAGATTCTATTGATCCTCTCGGGTAAACTGTGACCATCAAGGTCGGTCACCTACCTTTTAGAAAATCCTCTACAGCACTCATGATGTCAAACTGAAGAATTAGCATCAGAACATTCATATAACTATGTTATATACCGGAGTATATTTATAGCAAGTCAGTTTCATGGCTACACATTGAAAGGGCACAAACACAAGCAATGAAAAAAATTAATGAAGGCAGCCTCCCCCTGCTTAAGAGGAACGCAAGTCTATGGACCAAGAAAGTCTAGACCGGTTATTCTGTTTGGAATGATAGTGGTAGGTATTTCTGTTCGACGTGAATGATTCGATCATGAAGATATTTGAACCGAAAGCAAGAGAATAGCGAGTATTTGCTATTTTTGATGTAATTGAAGTGATCTTAAAATCAAGTTAACACATGGAATGGAAAACGTAGATATGAAAATGTTCGGGGTACTTTTGAAGAAAAAACACCAATATATCTTTGAGATATATTCCTGACGGATAAGTGATGCCATTCTAGTGTACGTGGACTGAATCAAAGAGTTTGCATTGAATTTTGTAAAAAATGGAGTTGAGTGCTCAAAAACACTTGGAATATTGACAGTGGCATACGGAAAATATTTACAATGGAAAATATTTACAATGGCTACAAGTTTTTCTTAGAAGGTCAAGGAGATATGAATGACGACTCTCGCCCTAGACCCTTCAGCACATCAAGCATCGATGAACTTATTGAAAAAGTGATGAAAATTGTTATGGATAACCGTTGAATCACTATTTTGGGAGTTGGTAAGGATGTCGGTATATCGGTTTGCTTATGCCACGCAATCTGTCAGAAATTTTGGGCATAAACACCAAAGCAAGACGAATATTTCTGGTGGAGTTTTCAGCCTTAGGTGAGACGAATATTGCTCGGAAAGAGGATATTTATAATATTTGGAATATGAGTTTATTTCTGTTCAGGATTGAGAATTATTTCCAAAATACTAACATGAGTTCGTTTTTGAATTCGAAAGTCAGGTTAGATGTTGAGGGTAGATGCTTTTTTCCAAATAAAGCATTCTAAAATACGTTAGTTTTCACTTCAGATTTCGACACGTGTTTCAATCACCCAGTGATGATCTTCGAGATTGAAGATTAATCTTTCTCTTGAAGATGATCATTTGGTGATTGGAACACGTGTCGAGGTGTTAAAAATAACGTTTTGTTGTTGGTATACAATTCCATTAATATCCATTACTAAACCAAAGGTTCCAAACTGCATCACAAGTGAATAAATTTCATCAAATATATCTATTGATAATTAGAAGCTGATTCGCCACTGTGACAGCATAGAATGTATGCATATATATGCTCTGCTACCTGTAGGTCGATATTTTTGTAGGCCATCAGCCTATCCGCTACTATTCGATGTTTCTAATTTCGTGGCAGTTCAATCGAATACGATGATTAAAATATATTTATCCGCAGTGTATATTATAGAAATTGATGGTCGCCTCATGCTCAGAAACAATTTTGAATGTATCGAACAATTCCATTTCCCTAATGAAACTTTTCAAAGACAAGAGTTAACTCTAATTACTTTGGAAGCTATAGACCCTGACAGTTCATCAATTATAATTGGAGATATAGTACATTAGATAGTGAGTTTTATGAAAGTATTGAACTTTTGTGATGTTCATCACTATCAAACATCGAGGTATTTCAGATCTCAAAAATTTCTACAGATGGTACTTGATCAAACTAAACAGTATACAGTACGGACCTAAAAAGCCCTTACTCTTGAGTTCTGAATGGATCTAAATATGGAAAAAATTTATAAAAAGAAATCATTTTCAGTACTTTTCGATGGAAATGCCAAGAGTGTGACATAAATCTTCGTAGACATTTGGACATTAGCTCACAAAACTGCATTCTCCTCTCGGGGTCATCTACATTCAATTCATGTAATATATTCAGTTCATAGAGGGAAAACTTATGTATTTAAAGGTAATTCTTGACGGTGGTTTCACGAGCAACTGTTACTGTACACTGCAGGGAGTTATTCACTACAGTTGTAATAATTTCGGTTTCTCCTCCGAGATAGATTTTCTTTCAGTTCCTCTAGCTCTAGCTGCACTTCTTTCAACTAATATTCTGACATATTCTGTATCTGTATCTGTAGAGTAGGGAGGATGAGTGTAAGCCCACGCACTTAGGCCACATGTGACCCATTGTACATCCTCCCAAGGAGTTGTCCTCCTAGGTCATCGTCCATTTTGTCCTTCCCAGGAAGGTGGACAGGTCGCTGGGAGACATCTCCTTTATATCGGCAGGTGTGTGCACTAGCCCCATATAAAGGAGGTGTTTCCTTAGTTAACAGTGGCCAGTCAGAAATCCTACCTCAGGATAATGTTATTATCTACCGAGGCTTTGGATAAATCTTGGTGGCACTCTTGTACTAGCCCTGAGGTAACACGCTGTCTGTTCATGGCTAATAGTGCTTGTCTGCTATCAGTGCAGATTGTTATGTTCTTGCCAGAAATTCCTTTCTTGGTTATTTCTTTTGTGGCAATTGAGATTCCAGCCAGTTCTGTTTGGACCACGCTAGTATTTCTTCCCATTCCCCACTTAATCCTAAGGCTTAGTAACTTGGAGTACACTCCACATCCTGAGCCTTCTCTGGTTTTTGAGCCGTCTGTACAAATCCGTATTGCATTTGTAGCATCTGACTCTGTGTTCTGCTCAATTTGTATTTTGTAGGGTTTATTAAACACAAACCTGGGTTCAATTGCATCACTAGTTGCCTGCAGCAGAGGTTGCGCAGTAAGCGCTTCCCGTCATAGGCCCAGCCTCAATTGACCCATTCCTACTTTGAAGTTTACACTAGCCAGAGTGGTCAGACCCTTGACCATTGCCGTGGTTGGTGTTGTTCTCATGGCTCCTGTGATGTTTAAACAAGCCAGTCGCTGTATTTGATATAATTTTTGGATGGCAGTTGCTTGTAGAACTTTCGGTCCCCATGCAATGGCTCCATACGTTAACATAGGTCTTATTATTGCAGTGTAGATCCAGGTGACCCCACGGGGTGAAAGACCCCATGCGCGTCCCACTGTCCTCCGACATTGTTCATAAGCCACGTATGCTCTTTTTGCTCTACTCTGTAGATGAGAGTTCCATGTTAGCTTCTTGTCGAAGATAGTACCAAGGTATTTCACCTCTTCAGAGAAGTTCAGTTTGCTTTTGAAGATTTCGGGAGGTTTCAAGCCCGTTAAACTTCTTTTCCTGGTGAAAAGGACCATCTCAGTCTTCTTGGGATTGATTGACAATGAGTGTTCCTTACACCATGTTTCTATTAATTTGAGCCCATCCTGCACTCTATCGCACAGTGTGTTTACAAATTTGCCGGTCTGCAAGATAACTATGTCATCTGCGTAATGCAATTGTGTAGAATCCATTTTTGTTAAGGTGATTAATTAGGGTATCCAGAACTATGTTCCAGAGAAGGGGTGATAAGACCCCTCCCTGTGGACATCCCTTCATGACCAGTCCTTCCACTGTGATGTCTTCTACATTAATACTTATTGCTCTACTAGAGAGCATCTGGAGTATCCATTCTACTACTACCAGGGGTACATTCCTGAAGTGTAGTTGCTGGGTAATTGTTGGAAAGTTTGTTTTATCAAACGCTCCCTCGATATCTATGAATATACCCAGGGTGGATTCTTTGTTGTCCAATGATCTCTCGATTCTGCCAACCACATGGTGAAGGGCCGAACCAGTAGACCTTCCCGGGGTATATGCATGCTGATTTGGATGAAGAGGTAACAAGTATCTCATCTCTTATATACCGCTCACATAGCCTATCCATGGTTTTTAACAAAAACGATGTGAGACTAATTGGTCGGAATGCTTTTGGTAGGGTGTAGTTCATCCTATCTGGTTTAGGTATAAATAATACTCTTACTTCTCTCCACTTACTGGGAATATACTCTGAATATTCCAACCAGGTGCGGCATAAGACTGTCCAGTCCCCACTGAAGTAGGGCTGGTCTTATACCGTCAGGTCCTGGTGACTTGAAGGGGATATAGAGGTATTTCAGATCTCAAAAATTCCTACAGATTGTACTTGATCAAACTAAACAGTATACAGTGCAGACCTGAACAGCCCTTTCTCTTGAGTTCTGAACGGATTTAAAAATGAAAAAAATTTATGAAAAGGAATAATTTTCAGTACTCTTCGATGGAAATGCCAAGAGTGTGACATCAATCTGCATTCTCCTTTCGGGTCATCTACATTCAATTCATGTAATATATTCAGTTCATAGAGGGAAAACTTATGTATTCAAAGGTAATTCTTGACGGTGGTTGTTGAGACATAATTTTCACGAGCAACTGTTACCGTACACTGCAGGGAGTTATTCACTACAGTTGTAACAATTACGGTTTCTCCTCCGAGATAGATTTTTTTTCAGTTCCTCTAGCTCTAGCTGCACTTCTTTCAACTAATATCCTGACATATTTCAGGCAGATCCAATTATCAGGAAACTTTGCATTGAACACCTTTTTATTATCAATAGTGACTGCTAGTTAACATAATACCCTCTGTACTGAGATAACACAATACTATGATAACACGGTGTGGATTTTATCTATATAGTCGATCACGATACAATTTGTGCATTAACATCAAAGATATATAAAGCAATTGATTCAAACAAACCTCCATATGTTTTGACTTCTCTAAAGCCTTTGATACAGTATGCCATGAAAAATTGCTGAAAAAATTGCGAATATATCGGATTAGGGGAAACGCTATAACTTACTATCTCTCAAACCGTCAACAACAAGTCTGTATGGTACCATTAGCGAAATAAGAAATATCACATATGATGTGCCACAAGGAACTATTCTTGGACCACTACTATTCACTCTTCACATCAATAGCTTATTATCAAAGGTGCTTAGTTTCGCTGATGACACCGCAATATTTTATCAATCTGAAAAGAAGACCCTCAAAAATGAAGTTGAACTGAATCTCAAAAAAAAATCAAGAAATGGTTCAGACACAAAAAACTAACCCTTAATATAGAAAAGACAAAATACCTTCCGTTCACTTCATACTCAGAAAACTTACCAAACATTGGTGATGTTGTTGTTGATCAGGAAACCATAATACCTGAAGAGAAATTGGTGGAATATCTAGGAATAATTATTGATAGGCACCTAATATGGGACTTACAAGCAAAATATATCTATAACAAGTTAAGAGGTTTCCTTTCACGTTTCAAATATTTGAGAGAAATACTGGACATGTCACATCCACGAACATAACACACGAAACGCTCACCACATTAGATTAAATCGATTTTGTCTTCACTTTTCGCAAAAAAATTCCATAGATTACTCTCTGTACAATATTTTGCCCCAAGATCTCAAAGAACTCAGTCTGAACACATACAAGAGAAAACTGAAAAATTATTTGTTGAGACATTGCTTCTATTCTGTCGATGACTTCAGAACACATTTTTGTGGTAACATACAAGTCACTACTTCTTTTTGATTTTCAAAGTTTTTACATATGTGATTGTTGTGTAAATGTTAACCATCAATTTCAAATGTAAAGCCAAACATGACTTGCTACAAACATATTGTATTATGTAACGTAGTCAAATAAATATTATTATATATATATATATATATATATATATATATATATATATATATATATATATATATATATATATATATAACGCAGGGAGTGAAATCGGGTGTAGCAGTCAGCGGCAGAAAGATTGTAAAACTATTTGTTCTGATAAAATTTTCGAGGCATTTATTATCTCATCAGGGACTGAAAGTGAGGTTGAAATGAAGTTTGCAAAAAAGTAACAAAGAGATTTCTCATATTTGGTTGAAAACATGTAATATCACATATAGTTTTTATTCATTTAAGAGCCGCCGGTAGACAGCTGTTTCAACATGTTGGGTATCGGGTATCGTCAGTACTGGGCGGGCGGTCCTCGATTGAAGACACCCAAGTCAACTTGCAAGGTTTTTATGTCAGTGTTGGTGGTTTGACCAATCAACTGACAACTGCGGTAGTAGAAATTTGGGAAGCTAACCTGGAATGCCATCGGAAAACGAATCCACATGTTTCTAGAAATGATATGAAATCGAGAAAAGTTAATGCAGTCAAGCTGCTGAAAAATAATTCCTTGAAAATCAAAAAATAAATAGATAAGTACTATTCTGATCATTCCCATATTAATTTCAATTTGAGAGCCACCGGTAGACTGCTGTTTCAGCTTAAGACATCGTCCAACTTGATGAGTTCTTGGTTTTTCACATTTTGTCTTCAATCGAGGACCGCCTGTCCGGTATTGACGATGATATAATAATATTAATAGTAATAAATGGGCTTTATTCATTGACATACATTGTTTATAAAGAAGTAGATACAAAAATCGATGAAAGGGCGAAGTGCAGCCGAGACTGTTTTACAACTTAACCTAGGGGATAGCATGTATTATATAGAAATATAAAAATAATTACCTAGTATACATTGGTAAGTGAGTGGTTCATGAATCTTTGTAAAACTAAGAAAAAAAACAAAGGTAATAAATTTCAAAGTGAATATTAAAAATCTATTTAGCTTGAATAAGGTAAAATATATTGCAAAATATACACAAAAGTGAGACGAAGGGAAAACCATATGAGCAAGGCCTAACATGAAAATTTTATCTATCCGCTACTACTTCCCCATAAAGTTATATTATACGCCAATCTGAAGTTGATTAAAGCATAACATATGTCAATTAGGAACTTTCTATCTAGAGTTCCTTCAAGTTAAAGCATAACATAAAAATTTGTATTAATCTTCCCACACAAAAGCTCAATATGTTGAGATTATGATGGACCAAAGTTCTGAAGAATTTTGTAGATTCTGATGGTTTGATGAAGTCATCATCAACAAAAACATTCAAAGAAAATTGTTGTGACTCTTTCCAAAAAACCGAATCAATACTGTTTTACATGCATTTACAATAATTTCGTTGGAATTATACCACGCTATGAAAAATCTGTTTTTCCGTTAACCAGCTGTCGCACCCCTACGAACAACAACCCTCAGAAGTCGAAACTTGTACGAGCCAAGAAATAACGAAGTCTTACCTTTCAACATGTGATTCCTAACGCGAGTTGGGTGATAGCAAGTGAAAATCAATCGTTCAGTCTGGGGTTTGAACTATCGACCAACATGGCGGTCAATTCGAGTGAGTGCACAAAGCACCCACTTCGAACCAACCGGCTACCGGCAATACTATTCAATTTCAAGACCTGCATAACTTTCAAATTCACGAAAAAATTGATAACTTGGCCACGGCGTATTCCACTCGAATATTAATGCTGAATATAAAACGATGAGTCATTTCAATGAAAACGAGAGTTGTTCCTTTTTAAAATATTATTTTTTGACGTTAAGGTAAAACGCAGCGTCTGAAATCATTTTAACAATATGGTACTCGTACCATGGAACTTTTTTCTCATAATACCTTATCTATATATGTTGTGGAATTGGCGGCGGTGGTAGTGCGCCCGACTCACGATCGGAAGGCCGTGGGTTCCATTCCCGCCTCGACCAGATATTTTTCTCGAGAGAATTTATCTGGTTGAAACTGGGATGATTCTGCAACCGTGTTAGGATTCACACGTTAAAAGGTAAGACCTTGTTAGTCCTTAGCTCGCACAAGTTTCTCAACTTCTGAGAGTTGTTGTTCGTATGGGGGCAACAGCTGATTAATGGAAAAAAAATTTAAACAGATATATTGAGCACAAAGGCACTGTTGAGACACTCTGTTTAGCGTCATCGGAGCAATATGGCTACTGATGGGACCGTTTGAATTACTGCTCAGAGACTGGAATAATTCCAAGGAAAAATCCGAGATTTCTTGTTCAATAAACACCTTGTGCATCAAGTTCTGTTACAATGATGAATTCGAAGAAAAACCAATCAGACTTTTTTAGATTTCTGGAATTTGCTAGTAATGAAGATGTCACTTTCATTTAACTAACTTATATCGCACATAATCAATTAATTTACAGTAGGTACATGTTATTGAAAGCTTCGTTTATACTTGACAATTGAAATATCTGATGAGCTGTCTACTTCGATTGACATCTAAATATTCTGAAATCTCTTAATAGGTTTTGTCACTCGATTTGTAGAACATTTTGTTACAGTTTCAGCATGTCTTTTTGGTACGATACCGATGACCTTGCGGTTCAAGTGCCATCTGCGGTTGATTCTTTTTGTTTCTTTAACCACTAAATATTTTAAGTATTTCAAATTGAATAAGATAAAAAAAATGTAATTTCACTTTCTTTTACCTGTTATGAAATGTAATGGTATTTTTATCCTTCACGAACGATTCTTATTTCTAGGCAAACCTGTTGAAGTCACCGAAAAAACTCACAAAAAATGACAACTAATGACTTGAATAATGTCTCTCGTTGAATATTATATCATTATATATCAGACAAATGAGTCTTTATCTGTTCAATACATTTTTTCATGTTTCAATGAAGCCATCTATCATTTTCTATCTATCAATTTACACAAAACATCAATGAATTATATACGTTATATACCTAATATCAACATTGCATACACGACTGATAACACCTAAGGTAGACATATAAAAACTAACGAATCTATTATCGACAAGGACAACAGAGCAGGTGTCTACGAGGTAGAATGTAGCTCGTGTCCAAATGTTTATATTGGAAGAACATCTAGAAATTTCAAAAGCAGAATCTCCGATCACAAGAGTAGTTTTGAATTGAAGAATCCCAATTCAACCACGACTTCCACATAATCTACGACGTGTTAAATACAGAAAATGAAGGACAAAAATTAATCCGGCTGGAATCCCCTGAAATAAATAACCGTAAACAACCAAATTTCTTATTGAATGACCAATAAGAAGTCAATCTCTCACTACTTTTGAATTCATTTTCATGAAAATTTCCATATAATTAGTCAAATCATCAGTAACAATAGTTTTTACCTACTTGCATACTTAAACCAACTTGAGGTTGATTCACTTGATACAGAAATGAAAAAAATAAAATTTGTCTGTCAGTTATTTCAAGCTCCTGAGGGGTCGAATATCTCCTTTTGTAATGGATATTTGCAATGAAACTTCAATTGACCTTTCTTCATGTGCCATTCTTGTGGTTTCCAATCACTCCAAGAAAAAAGAGAAAACATTTCGTCGGCAATACAAAATTATCAACTTGCACCGATTTTGCCAAAAAATCTGATTAGTTTCAATTCGGAAATATCCGCACAATTTCAGAATATTTCAAAATTCACATCACGAAACCAAACTTAATGAAGACACGTGGTCAGCACTAGTAAATGCGCCTCTACTGCATTGTGTGGGAGAACGCATAGGCGTGCGAACTTTGGCAAATCTGCAAGCGGGTCGACATACCTGAATTTTTTCATAGTTAGAGTTTCATCTGATTTCACAGGGGGTGGTAGTCACATGTGACTACCACCTCCTGCATTTTCTTGACTCATGAGCTTCTGTTACATACAATTTTATTTGTTTTAGAGAAAATCATAGAAATGTCTTGGCATCATATGAGAAATTCTGATCGACTATTATTACACGCACTCTGGTAAAATTTGGTGAGAAATTCACTATAGAAGAGATTAGCAACACGGTTTTATTAAATGGTTATCAAAGGTATAGGCAAATCTTAACCGACAAATAGAAGAAATAATTAGTAAAATACATAAGTATGGCTTCAAATATTTATTTCAGTTCGTCTCCGAAAAATATTCGAAAAATAGCGTTATATGTACCAGGTTAAATTTGCCATACCAGGATACCAGGTTACATTTTTTATAATTGTGATTTCGAATATTCGACTGGCCAAATATGATTTTCAGTTTACAAGTATTGCGACCTGATGGACTTTTTGGTATTTAAGTAACCATATGGAAGTCATTTATTTGAAGCAAATATATTTTTCTCCTACGAATATTATTCCACTTTCAATTAAAATATTCATTTGAATGTTTTGAATACCCCTCAATTACCTATGTGACTACATACCCCAGATACTGTGACAATCATCTCCGGCCCGGGGTTAAAAGTCATACTCGTTCTTTCCCATAAGAATTGTTATATTTCCTCTAATGAAGTTGGAGAAGAAAAGAATATTTCTTTTCATGGGAGTATGAAAACACTATCTATTGATATAAAAATATCATTGATAATTTGAAATATAACTTTCTACTCCAGTCTCCCCTACGTTTGAAATGAGGGGCCAGAATGGGAAAATTGAATATCATGAGAAATACAAAATCGGTTGAATTGAGAGAAAGTTGACGTTCTGAAACTCAGAAAATTCCATTGATTTGTGAAATATATATTCATACATTTCTGGCATGAATTGACGCCAGAAAAGACAACTTTCAAAGGATGATTTTTTCTGTCCATGGAAAAAAGCTAAAATTGAATCTCATTATAACTACTACAGAATGCTGAAAAATTACAAAACTTCGCAATGCAAGATTAAAAAAAAAGCTATTTGTCAACCATATCATGCGTACAAGTGGAGTGACATAAATGTGGAAAAGTTGGAACATAAACCAAAGCTTCCCGAGTATTTTCATGATGTGAATAAAATCAATGATTTTACATTAAAGGAACTACAAAAGATCGGCGTGATCAAGCGTATATGTGTGATTTTCATCACACATATACTGTAGGTGACTGGGAGATATTCTCTTTTCATGTAGTTTCAGAATTTGTGATGCACTGTTTGGAACCTTTGGTGTAGTAATGAATATTACTGGAGTTTTTTCCCAACACCAAATCGTTATTTTTAACACTTCGACACGTGTTTCGATCACCAAGTGATCATCTTCAAAGAGGAAGATTTTACGCAGAGGCAGTTTAATCTTCCTTAAATATAACGATTTGGTGTTGGGAAAAAACTCCAGAAATATTCATTTAGTTTCAGAATTTGTACTAAAAATCATTATATGACTTGAAATCAAAACATCTATTTCCAGTTTCGACTCAAAAAGTCATAGGAATATTCTGAAAGAGGTTCAAATGTTATTAGAAAAGAAGGAGTTACACATCAAATAAAAAGCTAACTAAATGCTAGAAATCTTGGTCTGATTTTAGATGATTTTGCGAATCAGGGCTCACATTTGTTGGATGAGACCTCAATATGAAAAAATATTCGATTGTAGGCAATATTTAAATGAAGAAGTGAGATCTGTTCTGTGTGAGGCATTCGTGTTATTCCGTTACAACTACTTGGAGTCAGTTCATGGGCCTTGTATTGATGCTGATAATATACGCCGCATATAAGTGATGCGAAATTCATCTTTATGAGTCACTTATGGAATCGAAAAACGACACCTACCGCATATTTCACAAACTGAATAAACAAAAATGGCTAAATATGATGGAACTGAGATTTTTTCATTCTGACTGTCTATTCTACAGACTCATCACCATGAACACGCCAATACAAATACAAAAAGTTAATGTTTGGGCTGGTATTAGAAGATGCAATTATTGGTACATTATTTATAAAAGTGAATTTGAATGGCGAAACACATGCTCACATGCTAGAAAGATATATCGAACCTCGGATAGTTCATGAATTAGAAAATCAGAAAGGCATATACGGCAATTTATCTTTAGAAGAACAGTTATAACATTTCCAACAGGACGGGGCACCTCCTCATTTTGTGGTTCTAGTTGAACAATGGTTAGATAATAATTATGTTGATCAATGGATTGGAAGAAGAGGTGCTATTGAATGGCCTCCTAGATCCCCGAATCTATCTCCTCTTGATTTCTTCTCAAGAATGTCGAGCTATTTCTAAATGAAAATATGCCAATGTACGTCAAAAGTTTGAAAACAGACTCTATTATTGACTTAAAAAAAATGGAAATTATTTTGAATATTCTTTAAATTCTTAGTAGAAAATGAAATTTCAATTCGAATAAAGTGTTTTATTTATTAAAGCGAAAACTACTACATCGAATTTAGCTTTGAAGGGTATCATTGAATAACTGGGGATAGTTAGGTAGCTGGGAGCGAGAGGGTAGGTGAAAACAAGTTAACCATTACATCATTTTGTTCTCCCACCCCTCTCTCTTATGGAAATTGTTTTTAGCGATTTCTTATATACTGTTTGGTTGTTCAGATATAGTCATTGTAAGTTTTCAAATTGTCACCCTGTATATTATAAATATAAGTTTTGAGGGAACCATCACACCTCCTATATATTCACAGAAAAGCATTTTTCTATCTCGATCTCTTATCATGTCTTACGTAACTCGATCCTCTATCTCTCTCTGTTCAATTTTGGAAATCGGATCAGCTGAAGATGTGGCGCTCGCCCTAAATGCCCCAGAACATCAACAACCGATGAAAATGTTGAGAAAGTTAAGTCAATTTTTTTGTAAATTTGTGCTTGAAGCGTGTGGCAGCGAAGTTCCTTCGATTCAAGACTCCTCCAAAACCATTAATAATTACCGTTCATTTATAGAACACACATATCGTCGAGAGACGATATTTGTGTTACATTTTCGTAAACTGATGAGCAGATAAATGTTGATTTATCCTCCTTAAATAAAATTGTATTTCAGAAAACAAACTGTTAATTCACAAGTAAAAACTGACTCTTATTTCAACTATTTTTTCAGTTGTAATATAATAGTATATGATTTAATTTTCATCACCACTTTTGTAATCAGTGTCACAAAAATATGTAGGCATTAGTATATTACGTACCGAGTAGGATAAGGAGCCAATTACCCACTAGCGAAAAATTGTAAGCAGGAGGCGTTAGCCGAGATATCAATTCGTGAGTGAATGAATCATTCTGAAGAGTTTTTAATATTACAACAATGTCAAATACAAGTACGAACAGGTATTTCTTGGTCTTTAAAATATTTTAAAATCCTTTTGCTTGGCTTATAGTTCGTAGAATTACCGGAAGCAGGTTTTACTTTAGAAGCGTCTGGTAAATGAAATATGATTGGATGTTGGCTGGTTACGTTGAATATTTCAGTTTCAACCTTTATTTTGGGTCTGAGTATTTCAAAAATTGTTGCAAAAAGTTCATAAAAAATGAATAGAAGAAATAAGCGGAGTTGTGCTACCTTCCAAAACAAATATTTACTATCTAGAGCTTCTTTGATGAATTGATTATTTGTTCAGTATTAAGCGTCGAAGATTTCTTCAGTTTATTATCATCAGAGTTTCGTTTCAGAGAGGCACGTTATTTGGAATATTTGTTGATGTCCACATCAGCACTTCTTAGCATGGATAAATCCACTGGATATATGATTTTTATTTCGATTTAACAGAGAATTTGGAGAGAAAACTCACTGATTTTGGCTTTTAGATAATTGAATGTATTCATAAGATCATATTTATCGGAGTAAATTTTACATATCTCATCATTTTTGAAAATTTCTTACGAAAGTTGTCGCCATTAGAAGACACGTGTATTCTAAATGAGCCATTATCTACCTGCTATCAAACACGTAATGATAAGTTCAAAAATGAGGAAGTAGAAAAATATGTTTTACTGTCAGTGTGAAGTCAGGTCAAGTCATTAGTATCAAACAATCCGAAGCAACTTCAACATTATGATTAAAACATTAAATTCGAATTTCCATAGATATAATCTGATTAATATATACTCTGCTTTTGTTTACCCAATTTAAAGTTGCAATATCATAGCGTGTGAGAGGACTGTTGATGTTTCACTAGAAGCCAGTTTCATAACCTGCTCCCACTATATATTAAAATATATCCGCTAATTCAAAACATCCCTGAAGAACTGCCTTCTCCAACATACCTTTCATTCGTTAGAGAAACTTCTTGAACAATTGAAGGATCAATAATAAATTGCTCAATATCGTAATGATGATTCATCAACACATAATAAATTATAGGTTAGAAAAAAAATTAATAAGATGAAAAATAATACATCATAAAATACCCAGTGAACATCATTTTCTGTTTCCGTCAAAGGAATATCTGATTTCGGTTTCAAAAATGAAGTTTTCCATAAAATATTTCTTTTGGAGCGATACTTCCCAATTTTCGGCGTTGTGTGAACATAAAATAACTTGAATCATAGTTGAATTTCAAGAATAACGTAGAAAATTTTGAGTTTGAGGAACAGCGTCATAATAACATCATAAAAATATGCATAAAGATCACCGATAATTAAAACGAAAATTCATAGCGTATTCAAATAACACCACTTTATTCTGAGATTTTCATTGAACAATTTACGAAACAACAAGTGTTTCGCTATACAATAGCTCAATCAGGCATGCAAGATATAATTTCATCCGCTGTCTAAATTTTGCTTTATCCATTTTCTCAGTTGGTACATAAAAAAGGGTGTAGTTGAAACTGTTTCCAAAGTAAATACAGTAAAATCCAAATTGGAAATGATCAAATCAGGTGAAAATAAAAACAAAAAGGTACTGTAAATAAAAAAGAATAATGTTCAGAATTGTATTATTCGAAATATAAAAAAAGAAGCATAAAAGAATGAAGTTATTATTATCATTAACATTCACATTCATAATTATCGGATTGAGTTGGTAATGGCTCAGATAACGTGGCTTCTGAAGAGTCAGAAATTTTTCGACATTCCGATACAACTTGTAACAGAAACTGTCGTTGTTCTTCGTCTTTTGTTAAACAGGAATTGAAATATTAGATCAGTTTTACCCCTTTTCAGCTATGTCTTCGAGAATTTTCAAACCGTTTACTATTATTTTTGCTTTTGAATATTGTGCATTTTTACACCATATATCAGAATCCAAATTTGAAAATTCTGTATCAATTTCAAAGATTTTTGAAAAAAATAAAAGTTTGATAAGAAACGAAAAATCAATAACGTTTTCCAATTAATTATTCACTTGATGGAAACTGAGTTTTCCTTCCACATCCCTATCATCACATTTTTTTTTCAATTAGAATCAATTGTAGGCTTTCACCAGCCATGCTTGTTTTGACACCTTTTTCCAAATTTTTATCAAAGCAAAAAGTGCAACTTGCTTAGAATTGAGGTACCACAGATGATTTATCAATTCATACACTGCATTGTATGCGAATTCTTTATCGATTTATCTATATTTTACAAGTGCTTTTAAAAGTTGTACGTCTTGGTTGGGGGCCAAAGTGAGTTTGGGGGCATTGAACCACGCTTTTGCATAAATGTTTATTTAAAATAAACAAATGTCAGTGGGAGCTTTTGCCATCCATCTGCTTTTTTTCTTCGTTTTTTGTAGTTTCTTTTATTCTTTGTACGATTTTTCAAGCTTCACAACACAATCTTTAAAGTGTCTAGTTGGTATCTTAGCTTTCTACCAAAAAATTACAACTTCCTGTATTGTAAGTCTTGCAGGCCATCTTGTATTCAGTTTCACTTGCCATATATTATAAAATAAGCTGTGTTAAACTTGACAATCAGATGGTAATCTACTGCCAGTAATTTGATGAAACATGTTGCCATTCAAATACAACATTTCTTTCTGCCTTGAACTTGAACCCGACCAAGCGTAGCTCGTTGATGCTCTAGAAGACCTAGTCCTCAAACTTCACAAGAAAAAACTCACTAAAAAAACGTTATTCAACAATGTTCACTATTTGAAAACTAGACGTTAACTAAAGCCCTCTGACCTCATCTCTCACACTTTCGAAAGAGTGGGAAAACCCAAGGAATCCCAGACAAGGACCACAAAAGGAAGGATGTGACACTCCAGGTAGGGATTCTCTGAAGAAAAGGTCCTTGGCAATAGCTCTTCTGTGACAAATCCAACATTTTGAGGGATAGAATATTATTCAATAATGTATTATGTTCAAAGTAAACAAGTCAATCAAAAGTAATTGAATTGAGTATCTTCCTTGCCATTTTTCACTTATTTTCTAAAAATAGTTACTTTGAGGATTCGAATCATGTCCGGTTTTGGAAAATTCTAGATACCTTCGAATATAAACGTTTCAACAAAAAAAAAGGGAAGAGATCTAGGAAGTTTCAAACGAGAATCCCAGAACATAAAAGAAGTTTTGAACTGAAGGAAATTCCACCTATGCGTGCCACCTTCTACTCCATGTAGAAGCTAAAATGTTTGTGGAAATTGTGTAATTAGTATTATGGATTTCGTAGTATCGAGTTCTATTTGGTAACAGTCACCACATGCCATTTTTCTTCAGAGCTTCATTCCAATATAAAATCTTCTGTTGTCGCCGAAAAAGTTAATTGGCAGCTCATACTAAATGAGCCTTCAAATGGAAAGAGATTATAACACATAATCAAATTCAAATCGAAAAAACGAGCTGGTAATTTCAGCAAAACAAAATATTGGATATACGGTCTTTATGAATATATCGATGATCAATCAGTAATTCCTCTTACCAGAGACGTTTCTTTAAGAGCTTTCCAAAAGGTATATTTTTATTCCGCCAGAAAAAATTATAGATTTGTGTGTCATGGGAGGGATTTCCCGGGTTCTTGGAATGATGGTGCTGACGATTTTGCTGAGGGATCGTAAATTTGTATGGAATATGGGTATACGTGAAGTGAGAATGGGAGTCAGAGTGACATTGACGAAAACATTTCGAATGATCAGTCAATAAGAAAGGTGACTTTTTTGAAGATTTAGATTCAAACTCACTGGGAAAAGCGACATCTCATTTTAAAAACCAAAGTATCTTTCATTTTGACTCTCTACAACGGAATAGTCTCGAAAAATAATAAAAAACAAATAGTTTTCACCTCTTGTGCTCCATCGAAAGAAACGCCAGTGGTCGTTCGGCTTTCACATAGGCAGCATCGATCGACCACTCCCACTTTTCCACCGGCGACCTACCTGTAGATATCTGCCGCCGCCATGAGCTGTTGCGACGTCGTCGTCGCGATTGCTTTTGTTTTCCTCCAGGCATCCTGGGATGCTGAATCTTCTTTCGGGTACGGACTACTCTTAGCGCGTCAACTTTAAGATAGATACCTGTAAAGTTTCAGAATATGTATCCCATAATTTTAAGTTGGTTATAATGAGCGCGTTTCGAAAATTACAGTGAAGTATGCTCTATACTCCGCGATGATTCATCCGAAGTTGGGTGAAGAATTGTTGTATTCAAGACATAGATATTTCTGAATTTTTTTATCAAAATCTTAACTAATATTAGGAACAGGTAATGGAAAAACAGATTTTGGCAGAATAATATGTTTTTTTATAGCATACACTGATATACATTACAGAGAGCTATCGAAAATAAACAAGATAATCACAGAAGCCATAGAAATATATAGCTTGTTCGTGATAAGGATACATTGTAATTAACTGTATAAATACTTAATCTAACATTGAAAGATAATGAATGATGAATTAATCAATAACCTACAGAGACTGTAGTTTCAGACAGAATACATAGTTATTTTCGTCTGCTCAACAAATGCTTAAGTTGAATTGCTGTTCGAAATAGTTTGATTAACAACATCAGAAAAGAAAGCTCTTTCGGTATTCAGAATGAATTTCTTTACTTCTCTCTTAAACATGGGAGAACTGTTGATATTTTTTATTTTTTTTTGGTTATACCGGGTGTCCCACATTTTATGTGACAGGCAATATCTGGTTTGTTGAAGGAGATACACAAAAATGTTTCATACAAAAGTTTTGGGAGTTCATGAGAGCTATATTTTGATATAATTTTCAAATATACAGGGTATTTGGTGTAGGTGCTACAGACCAAAATTCCATTTTTTAAAATAGAACGCCCTGTATATCATTACATATTCAGATGCTACGTTAATGGCTTCATTTCATGTTTGGTTTTTGAAATTCGGTTACGGCGTTGTTGAGTTATTGCACTTTTCCTTAAATATAAAGTTTCAAAAAAACTTATTTACTCGTACACGAATCCAGTCTATATCTTTTATTAAATTGAACTAGACTACTACTGAATACAAACCATTATTCTCACCTCTACGATACGATATCGATATCAGTTGAATATAATATTGAAATTCTTGAGAATGTGACTAACTTGAGGGTGAATTGCTTTATATTGCACAATTTCATCAAGTAGCTTATGCTTGTTGATGCCTTAGTAACAAATGTTGTTGAATTGTATCTACTTGTCAGTTCGATTCAGTGATTCTTTGCAAAACAGTAACTGTGTTCTTTGTGCGAAAACTCCAGTATGCCTTTCGCGTTTAGTCCAAGTAATTGCATTGATATGTTATTAATTTTTGGGGAATGTCAGAAAAACTGCCGTCAAGCACAACGTATATACCAAGAACGTTTTCCAGACAGACCCATTCCGTCACGAATGACTTTTTTGAGAGTTGTAGTAAAATTGCGAACTGGGTCATTTCCTTCTACTATAAAGCATCGTCATCATACGAGATCTGTTAGAACTGAAGATTTAGAGATCAATGTGTTGGCTTATATTATTATTCATCCACATGTTTCTATCCGTACTCTTGCAGAAGAAGTCGGTGTGAGTAAATCTAATGTACAGAGAATTCTGTAAGAAAATAAATACCACCCATTCAAAATTCAGTTGGTACAAGGTTTGAAACCCACGGACTTCGAACGACGACTTGAATTCATTGCTTGTATTCAGGTAATATTACATGAAAGTCCTAACATATTCAGTCAAATTTTGTGAAGCGATGAATCGCAATTCCACAATAATGGAGTTGTGATTCGACATAACAGTCACTATTGGTCTCAAGAAAATCCCCACTGGGTCCGCGAAAGTAATTTTCAAACTTGGGGTATTAATGTATGGTGTGGATTGTTCAATGGCCGCATCATAGGACCTTACTTTTTCAATGAAAATCTCAATGGACTGCGATATTTACACTTTCTAGAAAATGATTTGACCCAGTTGATGGAAGATATTCCCATAACAGAACGACAAGGAATTTGGTGGCAACAAGATGGTGCTCCTCCTCACAATTCACAGGTTGTTACTGAATATCTGGATAGAACGTACCCAAATAGATGGATTGGTAATAAGGGTCCAATTCGGTGGCCGGCTCGTTCCCCAGATTTAACACCGCTTGATTTTTTCCTATGGGGTTATTTAAAAGATATTGTTTTCACTACTCCCCCTTTGAATGTGGATGATCTGAAAATGAAAATTCGACTAGCGTGCAGTGATATTACGCCTGATATTATAAGAGCGACTTGTACGAGAGAAGTGATTCGACGTTTCGAAGCCTGTATAATATCTAATGGGCATCACTTTGAACAATTTTTATGACTTATTTCTAGGTACCTACCATTCTTATGAAATGATTTATCAAGTTATATTATTTACATTGTTATTAATTAAAGATTTGTTTTCGAATACACCTCTTTCAATTTCGCAATTGTTTCATATTCAAAATGATTCCTGACTGAATTCCACAACTCAAAATTGAAACCATTACTTCGAACACACAAAATTTTGACTAATTTCCATGTGATCTGATGCAGAGAGAATAATTGTATGAGATATTTTTAAAAATAATAGTCGTTCTCAAGACTTTACATTTTAAGCAATAACTCAACAACGCCGTAACCGAATTTCAAAAACCAAACATGAAATGATATCAGAATTTAGCGTAGCATCTGAATATGTAATGATATACAGGGCGTTCTATTTTAAAAAATGGAATTTTGGTCTGTAGCACCTAAACGAAACACCCTGTATATTTAAAAATTATATCAAAATATAGCTCCCATGAACTCCTAAAACTTTTGTATGAAACATTTTTGTGTATCTCCTTCAACAAACCAGATATTGGTATAAGCTTTATATAAGCGTTATTTGGTATAAGCCGAGATTTGTTGCATTTCTTTGTCCTATTGTTTTGACACATCGTGGTGCATTTAAAGAGTTTGCCTTTTTCCTAGTATTGTAGGAGTGGATGATTGGTTTTATTTTGATGTTTACTTTTTTAACCTTACTGAGTATGCTCATACAAAAAAGTTGTCGAATATCACATACATTCGCTTCTTTAAATAAGGCAGCAGTTGGATGAGTTTTTTTCCTATTAAATATAATCTTCAGTATCCATTTTTGTATGACATTTGGATTCCTAAGATAACAATCATTCACTCCTCCCCAACCTATTTTACCATAGGATAGTTGGGATTGGACAAGTGCGAAGTACAACGTTTTCAAATGTTGAATGTCAAGAAAGTTTTTTAAGTTATTGAATTTAGAAATTGTACCTCTTAACTTTCTGATTACTTCTTTCATATGTAGGTGCCATCGGAAATGTCTATCTAAATGGATACCTAGATATTTTATTGACTCGCCTTTGAGGTATGTGATTATTGTTTCCTATATTTAGGGGTCCCATATTGGGTAATGTACTGCAGTATGATGTGAAAGGCAAATATTTGGTTCTTTCGAAATTGATCGAAAGTTTATTGTGACAAAACCATTTTTCTGCAGACATTTTCAATTGGTTCCATGAAGAGTCGGTATACAAGACAGCCGTATCGTCAGCAAGGCTCAAAATTTTACCTTCTATCTGCAAAAGTTCATTCAAATATATTGTGAACAGGATTGGTCCTAGAACCGTTCCTTGCGGAACACCATAAGTAACAATTTTGGGATAACTCATAATTCCATCTATACTAACTCTCTGTTCTCGGTTACATAGATAGCTTTCGAAAATGATGTAAGCTTTATCACGTATTCCGCAGTTCTCTAATTTTCTCAGGAGTTTTGTATGACTGAAGGTATCAAAAGCTTTGGATGAATCAACGAAGATGCACATTGCTGGAATTTTTTTGTCAAGAGCTTCGTAGTTAGATTTTGTATTGCATCTTTCGTTGATCTTCCCTCCCTGAATCCGTATTGCTAATCAGATATCAATTTAAATTTTCTAGTAAAATTCACTAATCTTATTTTTAGAATTTTCTCTATTACTTTGGCTATGTTTGAGATCAGTGATACAGGTCTATAGTTACTCACTATTGTTTTATCTCCACTTTTTAAAGGTGGTTTTATTATTCCAATTTTGAATATTTTGGAAAAGCAGCCTTTCTGTAAACATTTGTTGATTAGGTGAGTTGATGGCGTTTTAATTTAATGAGGAAGGATATTTGATTTTTTGTATATTCTTTCGAAATTGATACACTGAAAAAAATCCCTACCGATTTTGAAAATTCTTTCAGTTTCTTTCTTCAGTGAAATGGCTGTATTTCAGTTTCAAAATAATAGAGGTATACGTTGGGAATATTTTTAATGATATATAAAATAATGTACTAGAGTTCATCACTCATTGAATAAAACCGTTATGTCACCGCTATTTGTTGAAGTAAGTCAAACAAAACATGGGTAGAATCGATAGCTGATGATTTTCGTATAATGATATTATTCCCCATTCGACGAAACACTTTCTTAATGAGGGATGTTTATGTACATATCAATTCTCTTGAAATCATCCAAATCGAACCTTTCGTCAGAAGTAACTCTTGATAAAAAATGCTAAAAATGCAAAACACAAACACTACAGAAAAATCCTGCAGTGGAATCCACCAATTTCCTTATTGATCAGATCGAGACAGAAGAATTCAGATGGAAAACCAGAGAACAGCTAGATCAAGAACAAGTTCCAACTTCTATCATCAGCGATGAAGAACGAATAGTCCTGAACGGGCTACGTAGAGACAACACCATCAAGATCTTACCTGCAGATAAGGGAAACGCTACGGTTCTGATGGATACTGATCTCAGAAATGAAGAGGAAAATACCCGAAGTTCGTAAGAGACCTTACTGCATCAATTGAAAGGAAGTTGTATCAGACTTTGAAAAAACACCAAGTCTATTTTTCGGAAAAAGAGAGAAAACCGCACCACAGTAAGCCCCCTCACTTGTATGGACTACCCAAAATCCACATAAAAGATGTTCCCCTCAGACCGATTATCAGCTCCAAAGATTCAGCCACTCAGATCTTGTCCAGATTTTTACTACCAATAATTGAACCACTGCAAGGTAGAATATCATTTTTTATGAAAAATTCAAGACATTTTGTTGAAGAAATAGGGGAAATCGAAGTCAAAGGGTAGGATTAACTGATCAGTTTCAACGTGGAAAGCCTCTACACCAATGTTCCTGTCGAAGAAGCACTTCAAATCATACAGAGAATGACCTATAAATAGTCAGATCTTGGAGGAATAAGTCCAGTTATCACCCGAAGACGATTGTGGATACTAACAATCGGAACGTCATAACGTAACTTGCTTTGGAATCTTAATTTTTAATTTTCATTTCTTGTTGATAATAATTTTTAATTTCAGCTCGTACCTAATAATATTTCTATTTTTTATTTTTTTGGTTGTTGCTTGTATGTTATTCTTTGTAATTTCAGTTTTTTTATCAATATATATTGTTATTTTTCGGTTAATCCTTTTAATTGTTTGCAGATTCTTTCAGAGATTTCAAATCAATTTATATTATATTAGAATATGGAAGTCCAAACTGATGAAATACATCACGAAACAATGTCAACCACCTTCAAACAAACGTATGTCAAAATTGTTTCATTTATACATATTTCGATGTATGTTACCAAACAATTCTTATTGCTACAACAGGGATTACGTACGTTGGCCTACCCACAGGTCACTGTCATTTGAATCAATATATGCAAAAACTGTGGAAAACCATTACGAACCGTTTCTGTTTGGAACATGATGAAACAGCAGAGCACATGCTTTATGGCTGTTCTACTTTGAATTGGATCAGGTTTGCAAACTTTCATTCTCGGTATCCCGAAAGATCGCTTACCAAATAAGCGAATCGGCTTTGTCAAAAAGCTGAAGTCATTTGGCAGATTTGAACCATAATAAACCCTTGCAGGGGAGGCTTGAAAAGATCATCTCACCTTTGACTTGACCTAGGTACGTATGCTCGCCCAAAAATATTCAACATCCCTCTTCTCATTCTATGGAATACTTAGTGGATAATTAATGTAGAAAATTGTATCTCTGCCAACATTCCAACAACAAATAATAAGGAATTATCTTTTCCAAATTGTTTTCAGAATTGTTTTTGAAGAGTACTTCATTAAACTCCAGGAAAGGGAGTCTGAAAAATGTTAATGTCATATTTCCTATGCCCCTCGAATCGTCTCTATCACAAAATCGATGTATCTCCTAATGAGCAGGTTGTCTTGTTCGGCTTTTTCTTACACGACAGTTTTCTTGCTTGAGGCTAAAGGAAATAAGTTAAGGACTCTACCTCTCCAGGCAAATATATTGATACTTTTCACGGTTTGATAATTGAATATAGTGTAATACTCAACGAGGGACGAAGAGATAAAAAATCAGAAATTGAAGAAAACACAAAAATCAATAATTTAGTGGGTAAGTGAAACTTTTTTGACCTGAGACATGAAAATATTCTTCAATAACAAAACGTTGGGTCTATCTTCATGGAGTGTCAAAAAAAATGTTCAGATGAGAAGTTCCATCAACTTCCTATCAGAATTTGTTTGGGATATTAGAAGATAATTTCGGAAATAAATTATCAAATTCGTCATCGGAAAATCAACAGGATAATTAAAATTGTTTAGAATCACTATATCAACTAATCAATTATGACACTTTTATGAAACAAAAAGTTTAACATATATGAACGGTCCAGTAGACAAACTTATTTAATTCAGATTAATATAAAATATAAACCGTTACAACTTACATCTATGAAGGATCGTGGCTATCTAAGCCAAGCTTGTGTTACAGCCACGAATCCAATACAAACAATACATTTACAAACTAAGATGAACCTACTAAATAGTTCTGGAAAGTCCTAGAAGGACGACCAAAATGATGAGCAGTCTTTTAGCATAACTAGAGCATCAAATACGAAAGAAGAAACAGAAACAACAGCTTGTGACATTGTTTTGAGTGATTGCAGTATGGTGAATTAGTCAACTATCCAGTATTGTTTTCAATCTGTGGTAGTTGTGACTGATGAATGTTTTCAATTCTATTTTCAATTTAGTATAACTTCTGATACATTTTAGTGACGGTGGTAAAGAATTGTAGAGTTTCGGTCCAATGTATGTGATAAATTTTTGATTGTGAGTAAGTCGTCATCGTGGAACCTTTGCAATCTGAGAAGTGTGTAAACGAGTATTATATATATTCTGAACAAATGAACTCGTAACATTGGCTGTCCATAATATACAACGGAAAGTATACAGTTTTCTTATGCTATATATTCCACTCTCTTCATATAATGCTTGAGTATTATAGAATTAATTTTTTTTTAACATAATTTTTATGAGTGAGTTTTGGATCATTTCTAAATTACGTAAGGAAGATTTGAATATTCCGCCCCATATTATCAGACAATACCGTAAAATGGACTCGGCAAGGGCATCATATACAGTAAGCAACATTTTTCTACTGACTATATTTCTGAGTTGATAAAATTTGTAAGTGAGCTTACGTAATCTCTAATCTTTTTACCGTATAGTCAATATGATCATTCCAACGAAGGCACTGATCCACTAGGACCCCTAAGTATTTTATTGTATCAGTTTTTTCTATGAAGGGACAAGTGCAAGAGAGTCTATCGTTTTGGCAGGTAAGTTTATGGATTTTAATCTCTGTGATAGTGGGCTGATCCTTCTTTGTTGAGGAGAATGTAATAAATTTGGTTTTTTGACGTTAACACTCAATAAATTATTACTTAGCCACTGGAAAATTATATTGAAGCCTACCTCCGCCTTTCTATGAGCTTCTTCCCATGTGGTCCCGACAAAAGTTAATGCTGTATCATCCGCAAAAGAAGTTATATTACCTTCGAAGTCCCTCACTAAAAAAATATTATTTATGTATATTAGAAATAAAATAGGGCCGAGCACCGTTCCTTGAGGTACGCCCCTGGTTATTAATAGAGGTTCACTAATTGAATCATTTATTTTAACTCTCTGAATCCTATTAGACAAATAATCCTCAAAGATGTTTGATGCTACTCCTCTTATATCCGAATCATATAAACGCTGAAGAAGTATATTGTGATCCACCGTGTCAAAGGCCTTAGCTAAATCTAAAAAAAACAGTGATAGTTTTGTCTTGATTTTGAAAAGAATTGTTAACTATATTAACTACTTCAAAGATGGCTTTTTCAGTGGACCTGTTTTCTCTGAAACCAAATTGACATTGAGAAAAAAAATTATTATTTTTTAGGAAATGCACCTTCCTTTTTTTATACATTTTTCCAAAATTTTTGCAAAATTGTTCATGAGTGTTATAGGTCTATAATTAGTTACAAGTTTTTTATCCCCAGACTTTAAAATTGGTACTGTAATTGATTCTTTGAAGGAGGCTGGTATTTCTCCTATTACGAAGATTAAATTTAATATATGACAGAGGGGTATAGCAAAGTAAGTGTGATACTTTTCACTAATATGAGCAGAAATTCCATCAGGTTCAGGAGATGTGCAATTTTTGAGACCAGCCATAACAGTGATCAGTTCTTTAGTTGTTATCGGTTGAAGAAATAATGAGTTGCACATGTTTACATGGTTTTCAACGATAGTCGTTTTGGGTTTCTCGATTTTTCGGGCCATGTCTTCCCCAATTTCAACAAAAAACTTATTAAAATAGTTGGAATTTCAAGTTTATTGACAGTTACAATATCAAAATGTTTCAAATTCATTCCTGGTTTGGTGTTAGTCATTTCGTTTATATTGCTCCAGATTTTTTTCATGTCATATTTTGCTTCCACAATTTTATTTGAGTAATACTCATTTTTTGATATGCGTAGGAGATTAGTTGAGTAATTTCTGTACAGTTTATATTCAGTTTCATTTTTTATTGTAGAATTCTTCAAAAATTTTTGTTTTAATTTGTCCCTGTGAATTATTGATTTAAGCAGACCATCTGTCATCCATGGTTTTATTTCAAGCAATTTCCTTGACTTCACCCTAATTTCTGTACAATTATCTAATAATTTGATAGTTTATCAAAAAATACTTCGTAGGCAATATGTGGGTTATCTGAATGAAGTACTGTTTCCCAGTTCTGTTGTTTCAAATATTTTTCAAATTTGTTATGATTCAAAACTTCATACGATTCACATGTATTATTATTAGTTTCAGTGTTAACTTTGATCGACATGAGTACTAAATAATGATCAGTTATATCGCATTTAAAAATATAGGGACTGATATCTGTTTTTTTCATCATGTTGCTGGAAAATTTCACATAGGCCTGATCTATTAAAGTTTTACTAATAGTAGTAACTCCAGTAGGTTTGTTGATACATGAAATAAAACCTAATTCAGCCATTGTGCATAGGTATTTCTTTACTAATGCATCAGTACTGTTTGCTATACTGATATTTATATCTCCCATAAATACTATCAAGTCGTGCCCGGTAAGAGATGATAGATAGGATTCAATTTCTGATATATACATTGCCATATTGGATGCAGGAGGGCGATAGGAGGCTGTTATCAAGAAAGATTTTTTATCTAGTTCAAAACTTAATTCAAGTAGATTAATTTCACTCAACTGTTTTATTTTACTCGAGTAACTAATATCTTCCCTAATATATAGAATCAAACCATCATTTTGATTAAGACTAGATTCATTGTATATTATGTTGAAGCCAGGAACAGAGTACATTTGGATATCTTCAATTAACCAAGTTTCTGATAAGATTATAATGCCTATATCATTTTTATTAATTGAGTTCATATATGCAAAAAATTCGTCTATATTTTTTCTAATGCTCCTAATATTCATATGAAAAATGTTAAAAAAATGCTCACCGCAAAAACGTTCTGCAGATAATTTCAGGTTGTCACAAACAACTGTTTCTATTTCTTCATAATCCTCAATGTTATATAGGAAGTCCAATATATTACTCATAGTTGTGCTACAAAATTATTTTAAATAAAAAATTTTAAAAAATGGAAAATAAGGGAAAAAAAAGAATGTTGGGTGAGAATAAGGAATATTCAATATTTTTCCGAAGTAGGCGTGAAAATAGGAACATAAATTGTTCTTTGTCTTAAGTCGATATGACAATAGGTACTTAACAAAGCAATTGGATAATTAAAATCAATGAAAACAAAATTGGACAATGAAAATTGGTAAAAAAAATTATATTTGACAGCGAATCCAGGTTAATTGACAATAAACAATAGTTGTTGAATAAAAAAAAGGATTAGTATTCAGGAGAAAATATAAATAAATATTAAATGGTTCAATCATATAAAATCGGCTAGGCTCGTAATCTTGGTATTTTTGCCTTCAATGCCAGCAAAAATTTGTCCATTAAAAGACCAGGCATTTTTGACGCCATATTTGGATTTTGCCTTCATCAAAAGAGATCTCCTTGACTTTGTCAAATCCTCCGTGAAAAACATAGTCGTTCCCTTGAATTTTTTTGCACATTTAATGATGTCGACTTTCAGTTCTCGTCTAGATAGTTTCATCATTATAGGTCTTGGTTTATTTTGGTTTTCATGTTTCTTTCCGATTATATATATATATATATATATATATATATATATATATATATATATATATATATATATATCCCATATATCTATCGAGTTCCATGTTAGATTGGCTTTCGATCTTATGAGCTGCAGAATATTCAATAATTGTTCATTATTCTCCTCAGACACCCCGTATATGCAAATATTGTTCCTGTTCCTCTGTTCCTCTGTTTCGATGTCTCTTAGTTTTTGTTCTATCTTATCGGTTATCTTTTTCGTTATTTTGCTAATAAACTCTTTATCGAGTAATAATTCAGTGATGGAACGATGAGGTTCTTCTATATTCAGTCGGTATTAAGATTTCTGTTGCATCTGCTAATGACATGGAATCTCAACTCACCTAATGGCTCAGGAAAAATATAAAGTCCTTCTCAAAATCACGATGGAAAATACTTTTTTCAGCTGAAGAATTATGAGAATCCTGTGTACTCTAAGATGAGCGCTGAGGTTCCATGTCCTCACTCCAGGCTTTCAAATTACAAGTTTCCACCTGTCCACTGTCCTATGTGATTATTGTTCTCGAAGTTTTCTCTCCAGTAGACTAGAAATTCAGGTTTACTTTTCTGTCAGAACTTATTTATGGAACTTCATTGTTTTCTCACTGTACCCTTAAATTATATGCTTCAATTGTAAAATATTAATCAATCATATGGAAACAAAACGATAGAGCTTCTTCAAAGAATAAACCAAAAGTCAAAAATCAACAGTTAACTCGTTCATAAGTACACACTTTTAGAAATTGAGTTATTCATTACATTACCCACTATTTAGTATCAGAAATTTGGTCTTCAGTGTCCAGTGTAACACTACTCAAGATAGTTACCAAGTGTAACTCATTTTGTTAATAAATGATGTTAATTCAAACCAATGTGATAAAATTCACTGAATAGCGCAAGCAATCAGTTGAAAAAATCATAAACCTTCATATATAAAACACATAAATCGCTAAATTGAACTCCTACATGGAGATGAATCTCATATTTTCCGTCTCATGAAATCAAGAAAAAAAAATAAGCATACATAATTGGAATATTTCGATATTCATGAAAATTTTGATGAAGATGGGTTGAGTTTTCCCTGTAATGAAGAATAAGTGGAGCCAGACATATACATATACAAACAATTAAAAAATACAAATACACAGAAACACAATTTGAGCCAAACTAAGTTCACATATCTAATAGATAAAATATAACAATAGAAAATAAAATTCAACAAATTGGAGACAAAATAGTTTGTATAGTCCCTTTCAAAATACGAATATACATATATCCCAGTATAAAATATAATTCAAAGTATAGGTGTCAATATAAACAACAAAAAAAAACACCTATATTGAATTACAGCAAAGTTCCATTACAATTTTCATCGAGATTGTAGTACGCTTTAGTTGCAAGGGCATCTTTAACAAGATTTAAATAAAAATTTGGCCTTAGTTAGGAAATCCTAAGATAACAACAACAACAATTTTGAGATTTTCCAGCTGTACTGATTGTTTCTTCAGATTGATGGAAGCTTCTTCTAGAATGTGTTATATTTCAAAAATGTTTTTATAAGTGCGATCACCCAAAATCATAGTTTGAGATATATTCAAAAGTGTTTTGAATAAGAAACAATTGAAAATTATTACAAACTTGTTCAGAACACCAGATTCACAAAAAGGTCCAAGATGGTATATCTCTATCTCTTAGGGATAACACACAATAACTATTTTTTATCCTAGAGAAATAATGGCCTATATACGAAGCGATTTTTGGGCAATACAATATCAATTCTTATCCAACTGAGTACTTCAGATACAGTGTGCATTCAATATAGATCAGTATGGCCCTTCACAGCATGTAACTTGAATGAATATTTTTGAAGATATTACAGATTGAAAATGCAGTTACATGGTGTTTGCGGCGGTACCGGTCCAGAGCCGGAGGCGCGTACATACCGATAGCGCATCGAAAACTGCGCTCCGCCCTATACCACTTTATGATTAGCAGCGATGACACGCGTTTATACAGTTTGTGAAAGCCAAATGGAATAAATTCATTTTTTCGGTTACGATACATATTTCAACAAAATCCCAAAACACTTCAGAATTAAATTATAATTTGACATACTTCAATGGAAAAATGCTACCCCTATACCTTCAACCCCCGTCGAATGACAGGTACAATCCACAATTTTTAAATAGGAAGTATAGGCTTGTGATACATTGTTTGAAAGGTATCTTCATTCTCGTTTTAAAAATGCGCCTTGTCAGCTTGTATTGTATGTTACAACACTAGTTGTCAGTATTTCAATTTGAGTTTGAAATTCGTCAACGGCAAGTCTGGCAAATGGTTAGATTAACGGAAATGCATAAAATAACAGTTTTACAAATGATTGGTCAAGGAGATAACACCCGAACACACAAGGAAGTAGCTCACCTAATTCATGAGAAATTTTCTAATTTACCGCCCATATCTCAAGGAACAATAAGCAAGATGTAGAAGCGAGAAGCGAAAGTTCCGCGAGCTTGGTCATGTAAGGCAGATGAAAAGAGTAGCCGCCAATGCAATGAGTGATGAACTCAAATTGGATATGAATAATTCTTGAGTTTGATGAAAACCCACATAGATCGAGTAGACAGGCATCCATTATATTCAATGTTAGCTATACGTCCGATAGTAATTATATTAAAAGAAAATAAAATGCATCCCTATAAAATGATATCTAGTCAGGAGCTCATGGAAGACGATTTTGATAGAAGGAATTATTTTTGTGAGCAAAACGTTATGATTTCTGATGAGTGTACTTTGTCATTTGACCGTAATGCTAATAGGCAAAATTGCCGCTACTGGTCAACGGAAAATCCTCACTGGATGAGAGAAGAACACACGCAACACCCTCCAAAGGTTAATGTTTGGGCAGGGATTGTAATAAACCATATCATTGGTCCCTTTTTCATCGACGACAACTTGAATGGCGATAGTTAATTGGCACTACTTCAAAATGATGTTGTTCCAAGTTTAGCAAATTTATATCCTGATCCAGGAAACCCTCAAGTTCCATTGAATACGATATGGTTTCAGCAGGATGGAGCACCACAACATTATCAAGTTAATGTTCGGCAATAACTCGATATAACATTTTCTATTCGGTGGATAGGGAGGCAAGGATCGATTGAATGGCCAACGAGATAACCTGATCTTTCATCATTAGATTTCTTTTCAAGGGGATATGTAAAGAGCAATGTGTACAAAACTAAACCATCAGATTTGAATAATTCAAAAGAATTAATAACTCTTGCGATTAGGTCGGTCACGCCTCATAGGTAAAATAATGTCAGAAGATAATTATATTTGAGATTAGGATGTTGCCAAGACGTTCGCGGTGAACATTTTGAACATCTACTTCGTTAACATCCATAGTTCATTTTCGTATTCTACATTTCATTACCATTTGCATTACATTTTAGGTTTTGAATGTATTTTATGAAATTTCGGTAACCGCATGATTTCCATTTATAGAGAGAATAGAGAAAGAAGAGACCTTTCAATCGATATATCACAAACCTTTATTTCCGGTTTAAAAATTGTAGGGAGTTGAAAGTAGAGGTGCCATTTTTACATTGAAGAATGTCAAATTATAATTTATATTTGACGTGTTTCATGATTTTTTTTAAATGTGTACAGTGACCGAAATAATGAATTTATTACTCTTGGCTTTTACACACTGTATATCCATAAAATCAGATATCGGTATATTCTGAATGCAACACATATTTTATTAAAATTTGGTGGATAGTTGTAGATATTTTGAATGTTTCCATTCACCAGGTTTTCAATTATCTGTCATTTTGATGAAATGGCGAATTTGTGTACCAATTACTATTAGCAGTTAATTTCGTGTTTGTTATAAACATTCTAGCATGAGTGGATATTTCATTGATTTCAATTTTATGATTCAAGTTACTCGGCTACAAACACCAAATTCTGTGATTTTTCATTTATTGAAAAATATATTAACTGATAGAAGGATGACAGATACAAATTTGAAGAAGCATTCATTGCCGTGCTCCTTGTGTTAATCATATAATGACCATTGGATGGAATGAGAGGTGTTTCCATTTTGTTGTTATGTTCATTGAATAATTCATAACCGATACAATAATGCCTCATATTTGTATATCTTTTTATGTATGGAGCTATTCCATAATGATTCTTCACCTTGAAATGTTACAGGGAACTTCAGAAAAATCAATGAAATTAGATGATTAAAAATTCCTACAGATTTTCATAGTACTGAGTTACAATGATCTATATTTTTTGGAATTTTTTCCTCTCTTCTGTAATTTGAAGACACGTACAAATGCATGCAGAAATTCAGTATTTTTTTACTCTTTCATAAATTTTATTGCGGTTCTGTTTTGAAACTCTTCAATTTCACTCATAGAAAAATAGCAACATTCTTCATTGTCTGCGCCCCAAGTTATATGACAATAACTTTCCATTCACTGATTCCATTTCAGAAGGAGAAGCAAAACAATAATGGTGAGAAGACTACCATTTGTGTTATTTCTGCAAACAGCAAAGTTCGATAAATTAATTAAGGAACTTTTATCCAAAGGAAGCCTTCATGAGCCCACAACCTTTCAGAGAAAAGATCCTTCAGTAATGTTCCTGATTCCCTATAGCTGTGGAGTTGATGAGATTTTCAGAATGAGAAATAATAAATTACCCCATTAAACTTTTCATACTTCGTCAAAGTTTTGAACAACTCATAAGAAAGAATGGCGAAAATAAATACTTGAGGGATTCATAAGATTATGCCTGATGATTCTCATACGTCACCCAGCAATTATTTTGTTCTCTTGAAGATCTCTTTACTTGTATCGAATATATTTAATTCCTCGAGAATAAATATCACTCCATTTTCGACACGCGCTAAAGAGAGTTTCCGTAACAAATCAGTCATTATTGTCTCAACATATTTCTCTTGTGTATCGACTGAACCACTCATCGGATGATCTTTTTTCAGCAGGATGGAGCACTGGCACATAATTTCAGTGCAGTGATAAGAATGTTGCGACACTGTTTTGGAAACAGATGAACTGCTACAAATGGTCCTGTTGAGTAGCCTCCTTGTTCACCAGACATGATTCCTATAGATTTTCAATGAGGTGAACATAACCAAACAACATAATGTAGATAAACTGAATAATTATATAATTATAGTATAATGAATATTCCTATATGATTATAATAAAATAATTATGTAATAACTATAATTGATAGAATTGATGGTCGAATTGTGTTGAAAGCAACACGTGATGTCAAGGATGGGGCCCAAACATGTGTTCAACATAAAGGCGGTGTTTTTTAATACTTACTCGACTTTTTATAGCTCTCTATTCACCAAAACGAAGACATTTTTTTGTACCAGCGGAAGAAATAAATATTTCCGCATAAGTCGCTCATTTTCAACTCTAGGAAGGAAGGTGATATGAACTTTCTTGTTGAGAATAAAATATAGGGTGTTACACTCAAAAAATATCATTTCAGGGAATATTATGAAAACGCGACTGCCAATATTTTGTTTTCGCCAGTGAGACGACCATAAAAAATGCTACTAATTTGTCCATTTAACCGAATTCGTAGCATCAATAATAACGGAGTTGGCAATGCTGCCGACTTAATTTGAAAAACACTGTATATAACTTGCCGAAACCATCGTCTTTCAAATGACGGTCATAAATTTATGAAGTTTGATGTGCATTATGTGTATTTTTGGACTTAGGAAAAACCTTTGATACTGTTGATCATGTACAGCTGTTGGAGACACTGGAGAGTTCGACAATACGAGGAGAAACTTTACAATTTTTCAAAAGTTATTTGGTTGGTAGAAAACAAATAGTTAAAATAAATAATACTGTCAGCTCACAAAGGGAAATTATCTATGGTATACCACAGGGAACTGTGATTGGGCTCTTCTCAATATATATCAACAGCCTACTAACTATGGAAATATATGATTCAATTTACAGTTTTGCTGATGGCACGGCTATACATTACACCGACGAAAATTGGAGTAATTTGAAAACCAAAGTTGAAAATCAAATCGGAACATTAAAAAGATTGGTTCGATCACAAGTCACTCACGATTAACTTTGAAAAAACCAAGTACCTGCCGTTCGCAAGCTACGAAAGTCTTTTGTCAAACTATGGTAAACTAATACTGAATGATCACAAATAAAACATGAAAATTTGACGAGCAGACCAAATTAAATACTTGGGAGTTACAATACATCCTCATCTTAGGTGGAATGAACATATTACCCAGATCTCGAAATCGCTTATATGCATACTACATAAATTTAAATACTTGAGATCTATCCTCGATATCAATCACCTTAAAATAATATACTACGCGTTAGTACAATCTCGACTCCAGTATGCTATACTGTGCTGGGGTGGTATTTTAGATATCCACCTTAAGAAAGCTGAAGTTATGCAGAGCAAAATACTTAAAATCACGTACAACAAAAAAAATGACTTTTTTTCTGATCAAATCTTCATTAACTTGAAGTTACTCCATATCAGACAAATATACATGTACAACTTAATCTTGTATATCTACAAAAACAAAATGACACTTCGACGAATTAGACACGATTATAATACCCGCAATGAATCAAAGGGTGATGTACAAGTGAACGCAACGAAAAAATCAATTGGTCAACACTCATACGAATACCACAGTGAGAAAATCTTCAACTTCTTACCGAGCATGTACAAGAACTACATTTATACAATAAATAATATCAACCTACTCAAAAACATCTTCAAAAATTCTGCACTCAATAGCAATAGGGACATCGTTCATAACATTCTTATAAAAAAATAAATAATGATCCTTACCCTAAGTTCAAAATCTGTTACACTTTTCTTTTATACCGTTGCACATTTGCACTTCTCACTCGAATGTACCTATCAAAGTACCGTAATTCAATATTATATTATTTATGTTCAAATGTATCTATTATGTACAGTTCTGTCAATTCAACTCATTAATTATTCATTTCGTAATAGGAATCCCACGCACAACTTCGGTTTTAGTGGGTTTCTCTGTTTTTGTTTGTACTGAATTTCTTAATGTTACTATTTGAAATCATTGTAATATTTAATATATTTATGAATGAATAAAGCTATTATAGTCTATGACGTTAGTATTCATTAACGAAAGCGGTGACACTTTCAGTTATCCTCACAGCAGATACTACATAACTGGCACCAAAACCCAAGCACTAATTGAAAAACATAAAGCCTGGATAAAAATTCACAATGAACGAGATCACGAATTACGCGGTGAGCGAAGCCTGCGCGTGGGACGCTGTGAAAGGACTTAGGAACACGCTTCAGGACCGAGAGGGGCTAGTAAGAATATCTGAAAAGGATATCGACTGGCAACCGTACATGGAGAACACTAGATCAAAGGTCCCCTCGATCAGCCGTTAATCAAAACTGACTCTAAGGACAGCCATCCGCAGATAATTGCAGCTGTCTTCAATTTAGCAGTCCAATCAGTCGAGGAATCGGTTCTAGATAACGAGGAAACTCACCATAAACCAATAATTGGGGAACCTATAGATTATGCTGCAGACAACCTCTCTCGATACAGAAGACCTCGACATTCAGCCCAGTGAGGCCTTCACGTCCTTCGTCAGCGGGTAAATAACTTTTTCACCTAACACCCTAGTTAGGAAGGGGTGCACCGTGTTGCACGGTGCGGATGTCCGAAGACTTCCCGGCCATAACAAGAGCCCCAGTGAGTTTTGCCTCATCTATCCTCCTAACGAACAGCACGCTTAAAGGGTAGGAAAGCTAGACTTCAACCTGGATGAAATTAAGATGATTTCGATTCAGAGCGGCATTCGCTTGCGAGCCATAGTAGCGAGAACTTCTTTCTAATAAATTACGATACCAAGCCGAGAGTTATAAAAACGCTTGGAGAAAAATATTGCAGATTGGAGAACTCTCAACCGAGTTAGGAATATACGAGTATTTACAAAATGATTGCAGGTGCTTGTAATGTGAAGAAGGTACCCAGATCAAGAAATACTCCGGTGGAGATCAGAATTGTACTGAAAGGAGAATCATCGACAGCAATTTTTGGTGATTGAATGTTTGGGTAGCAATGTACAAACAAAATTACTCTCCGAGAGAACAGAAGACCAGCTAAGCTTTTCAGCTCGACTTTGTCGCGACACTGCAGACGCGATCTGTGAAGAGGCCGCCGTGGAATCATGAACAAAATTGAATTTTTCAGTTCGACCGATCTGGAACTCTTCAGTTTGAATATTACAAAGAATTTGAGAAGCTCAGTTCCAACACGGCCGAAGTGCTCATCAAAAGAATCGTTTCAAAGAAGAGGTCCCCTTCGACGTATTGGCCTACATCAACGGTTCAATACATCTAGGGGTACGCCGACCTGGCAGCCTACAGTACCTTCTACGTGAAGAGTATCATTGCCCTGGGCGCCATAGGCCTTTAACGTTCCTGAGCTCCCGTGGATTTAAGAATCTTCGGGAGCTAGGGTTGTAGGTGGATTGATGCGCATTGGTGTGTTTCGGAAACTTGTGATAATTCCATCATTTTTCTCCGTGAGAACGATGAATATAGGTACTGGTACTCGACAGAAACTGGACTACGGATCCTCTCGAAGTCTTGTTTGATTACCAACTCTGGTCATTTTGTAGCAAACAACGACTATAATTCGAACTCACCTGCCTAGTCAGGATGTATCTTCAAAAATTAGCGATGGCTGACCGTGTGCTTCGTGGTTTTGTTTCTATTAGTTGGATATTGTGCAATTTAAAACAAGCAATTGGATCCTATTTGAGTCAATTGCCTCTTGTTTTCGATTGGAATAGTTTCTGTGTTCTTGCATTTCTATCGCCTCCCTATACAGGGTGATTCAAAAGTACTTTGACAAACTTCAGGAGGTGATTCCTCACTCTTACTCGTAGGGGGCGCCACCTACACGTCTTTTTCTTTTTTAAAGATTCATAACTTTTTTGGGCGTACTTCTAGCACATTTTTCAGTAAAAAATCGATTCCTCTATCATATCTAAGTAAATAGCTACCCTTGTTATTAGTCGCTGTAAGCAACAGTTTTCTAAATATTTGGACTTGAAAACTTCAAGTCGATTATTTGATAATCGATGCATGTTGAAGTTATTACGAATATTTTGCTTTTTTCACAAGAATGCTTTGGAAATGAATTTGACGTTTTACTCGTTTGAAGAGGTCATTACTGTTGGGTACGTTCCTTTATGACATCCTTAAGCGAAATAGTTATTTTTGTATCAAGGGTGCATAATCAGTATTTGTTTTGATAAAATTTGCAAGAAATGTCAACATTTTATTTCAGGAAATTTTGAATATGTGGAATAAACTAAAATAAACGAAACTAAATTGTATTCAAATAAATTGTTGGAAGATACAGCGAAGATACAGGCAGTCAGTCGTCTAGTCATTGAATCTCGTACCCGCTCAAAAATTATTGGTGTGTTTCTTATTGTTTCACAGGCGTCTACTATTCAGTTTCTTAAATCTTCCTCGTTCACTACTGGAGTCTTATAAACTAGTGACTTCAAATGTCCCCAAAAATAAAAATCTATCGGGTTTAGATCTGGGGACCTTGGTGCCCACGCCTGGTTAGGTTCTTCTACACCCCTACAGATCCATCGATTTGGATAGACTGTGTTAAGGAATTCCCTGGCTAAAACGCTAAAATGGGCCGGAGCCACATCATGCATAAACCACATGCGGATACGAATTTCTAATGGTACATTCTGAAGTAGTCCCGGCAATTCATTTTCTAAAAAGTGTATGTAAGTTGTGCCATTCAGTCGGAGCGGAAGAAAGAAAGGACCTATCAACTAATTATCAATTATTGCCGCCCATACATTCACAGAAAATTGATACTGATAATGCCTTTCACTAACTGCGTGCGGATTTTCGAGAGCCCAAACATGGTTGTCATGAAAGTTTGTGATAGCATTTCGGGAGAAGTTTGCCTCGTCCATGAAGAGTACATATCTTAAATATTGAGGATTTCCAGCCAATTTTCTCAATAGCCATTGACACATAGTAATGCGTTGGGGAAAGTCTCGTGGCAAAAGAGCTTGTACTTTTTGAATATGGTATGGATGAAACTGTTGATCGTGGATAATTCTCCAAACTATGGACTGAGTAGAATTGACAGCTTCAGCAATTACTCTTGTGCTTGTTTCTGGATTTTCCTTGAGAGCGTTCAAAACAGCTTCTTCCAATTCTGGGGTTCGGACTGCTCGTGGTCTTCCAATAATATCAACTGCCCTCTTAAAGCTACCTGTTTCTGCCAAACGACGGTGGAGACTAGCAAATGTTGGAGCTGAAGGCAGTACTCGATTAGGAAATCGCTCCTGGTAAATACGTCTTGCTTCGCGCGCATTGCCATCCGCAAGGCCATAAACGAAATGCATTTCGGCTAAATGAGCATTATTGTTTAAATAATCCATTTTTTCAAAATGAGCGTTTTCTACTTCTACTTACGGAAACTTCAACAAAACGTCTAACTGCCACAAAATATGTAATTACCAAAACTACTCACAAACGTCAAATTTATTTCCAAAGCATTCTTGTGAAAAATGCAAAATATTCGTAAAAATTTCAACATGCATCGATTATCAAATAATCGACTTGAAGTTTTCAAGTCCGAATATTGAGAAAACGGTTGCCTACAGCGACTAGTAACAAAGGTAGCTTATTTACTTAGATATGATAGAGGAATCGATTTTTTTACTGAAAAATGTGCTAGAAGTACACCCAAAAAAGTTATGAATCTTTAAAAAAGAAAAAGACGTGTAGGTGGCGACCCCTACGAGTAAGAGCAATAAGAACATCAGGTTCGAATTCGACACCTCAAAAACCTTCTATTACCAAGTTTCGTTTAATTAAGTTCAGTAATTCAAAAGTTATTTGAAAAAACCGAAAATAAAAATAAAACTTCAACATCCTGTATCTTGGAAACGAAGCGTTTCCGGACATTTATTTATTTGGACAATTCATATTAGAATAATGTGAGGAATCACCTCCTGAAGTTTGTCAAAGTACTTTTGAATCACCCTATATAGTCTGGGTTGATAATTCTGTGTTTTGTCAAGTGTTTGTGTTTCTTCGAACTAGTGCCGTGTCAATGTATGAATCGTTTCGTGAAGAATCGAAATAATTGGTCTTTTTTTGATAGTGATACATACTACCTCTCAGCTGCATGGACACCCATCATATCCAAAACCAGGGCCAGCTCAGACGTAATGACACAACTTCTCAGCTGTAGTACACCACAAACAGCGAACGCATCGCCCGGAACAATGCCTTCGGTCGAGCAAAACTCATCACACCACTCATACACCCCTTCAACCAGCCAGAACGTTATCCATCATGCATGCACGACGTGAACCAATGAGGGCATTCCACACCATAGTTACAGCCTACTGCAGCGAGTAAATTAACTAGCATCAACAAAGGCGATTTCAGTTTCAGCTACCGAGTGAAGCACATGAAAATGGCAAGTGTGATCTTGCCGAAACGTCGTGATTGTATCAAAAATGAACGGATACACACCCGTTCGACTTTATCAGCTCATATTCGGATTACTAAACACCTTATTCATACATGATGAAAAAAACACTTATGAACTTTTTAAAAATAATTGGAGTGTCACACCTTCAAAAACACTCATCAAGTTATGTATAAATTGAGAAAATCGACGCTGTAATTAGGCAACTTCTTGATGGACGCATGAAGAACAAGGTTTTTTGTATCATGTTTTACAATTGTAATGTTTATGCAGTCTCTTGTATCTAACCTAACTTTTCAGTTTCCGAAGAATAACTGATAAAGTCTCGAAAGCTTGAATGAAAGGAAAGATTTTGCTGTCTCGATACAAACAATGTAGGAATCTTCCAAAGAAAGGGAGGAAGGAAGAAATCAATTTCAAAAATTAACTCTATACAAAAATATGTAGATCATGCAAAGAAGTAACTTTCAGACACAATCTGGAAGCAACAGCCCTTCCGAAACAGCTATTTTCATATAAACATTGAATTACACGAAAGAAAAATACTTCCAAAACAAAAACTTTTATATGAACGCTGAATTATACGAAAAACACTTTTCTTTTTATCATTTGTATTCCAAACATTCGTAATAGGATCGAATCAGATATCATTCAAGGGATCGCTACACAATATAATTCATGAACGAAGTGGAATTTCACTTTCATGGAACTCTGTCATCCTTACTCCTAGACATCCGATGTATCGCCGTAAAACACTTTCCTCATTGGCTCTTCAGTAGCAAATACGGATAACATTATAATAAAAAACACTCAATTCGTACTTACGACTTTTTGTCACGGAATGGGTTAAATCCATGCATGTCATCAGTGACAGTACATAAATAACATTCATTCGCTAATTTGATTAAATCCCAGCCATAAGAATCTTGTTCAAATTGAAAGGGTAAATTTTTAGGATGAAGAGTCGTAATTATGAACGAATTGAGTGTTTTTCATTACAATGGTACCCGTATTCGCTACTGAAGAGCCGATAAGGCAAGTGTCTTACGGCAAAACATCGGATGTCTAGCAGTGAGGATGACAGTGTTCCATTCAAGTGAAATTTCACTTCCTTCATCAATTACATTTTGTAGGAATCCTGCCAATGATGTCTGATTCGATCCCATTACGAATGTTTGGAATACAAACAGAAAAAAGCAAAGTGTTTTTTGTATAGTTCAGCATTTATATAAAAGGATTTGTTTCGGAGGTATTTTTCTTTGGTGTGATTCATTGTTTGTATGAAAATAGCTGTTTCGAAGTTTGTGTCTAAAAGTTACTCCTTTGCATGATCTACATATCTTCATATAAAGTTAATTATTGAAATTGATTGATTCCTTCCTTTCTTTGAAAGATTTACACATTTTTTTATATCAAGATGGAGAAGTAGAAGGCCAAAAACATTTTCTCACAAAAATCAATCTCTTCTAAAAATATACTCTTTCAATTCAAAAAAACTAATTTTTTCTTGTTTACGACCGCTATACCTGACCAAATTTCTACCTATTCCCTATACATATCTAAATAATATACTAATAAGTCATTCCTGTGATCATATCATTACGAACGTAAGTGTTTAGTATTCAAGTACCGGTTTGCAAGATTCTCACTTTACAATTTACTAAACAGTAATCTACTATACAATAGCTCCCTCAGGCGTATTGATAAATAATCGTGTATAAATTCCACAGACATTCTATTGAAGGAATGCATAGTACTGGTTGATGGATTGTTTCCCATATGGAGTTATTGTAACCTTTTGATCAATATCTGTACTATCAGTTATTTAAAATATCCTTTGTCTTGAAGATGCACCACAGATATTTGTTGATGATTTATTTGTCATCACAGATACTATATTTTTCAGGGAGCTGATACTCCCTTGTCGTCAAAGTTTTGATGACCATCGATATGATTTATTTGTCATCACAGAGACTATATTGTTCAAGGAGCTGATACCCCCTTGTCGTCAAAGTTTTGATGACCATCGATATCATCATCAACAACTGTAAAATAATCAATGTTCTAATGAATAATACAAGTTTATTTCACCCAAGTGAAGTAACGAAACATTTATTTGCTAATTTTACTTCTGAAAGATGATTTCTTGAATACTATTCAGGAAGAACTCTGTTTCACAACTCCATGATGGTAACGTGCCCTTCCGAATGTGACTGGGCTTCGGGGACAGGGCCCAAGCAGCTCAACCTTCGAAGGAATCAATAATGATTATATTGTTAATAATTATAACAATGCTACTGGATGGAGCTTGTAAAGTCAATGGTTTGCTACCATGAGAGAGCAGCTATTGCAGCATTTCTCTTCTGGATAGCTGCCCAGCGGTTGATGAACTCGTCTCTAAACGAGGTGATAACGAGTTTGTCACCGAATAAGAAACCGTTCAGGAAAAGATTCACGTCAAAGCCGCAAAGATAACACCACCCTTGAAGTAACACAAGAATAAGCCGACGCGTGGGGTCCTCTTCAACAACTTCGAATACCACAACTTACCAAAGGTCGAGTGGCCTGAAGTCGCGAACTGAAGGGTTGATCACATCCTGCAAAAATGGTGTCTCTAACTCCCAATTGCATTGTGTTGCGTTATTTGTTCAAAAATTTTTGACACTAGGTGAAAGGCGTTTGGGACCCCAATGCACTTGCTGTTGACATGTCCAGCATATGCGGTCTCAGCTTATATCAATCGCAGCTCTAGAGTGCCTTGGGGTACTGACGAGACACAGGTGTTGCCTTCGCTTCAGGTATTTTGACTCCGTTCTGAGGAATGAGAAGTACCAAATGTGTTGGTTCTATACAGACCCTACCCTCAAGCTCATACAAGCTGATAAGGCTCATGTAGCTCTTCTTGACAAGACGATATTTGTCGTGGAGTTTTCGGCTCCGGCTGAGATACATAGGTATCGTCTGCAAAAAATAGAAAAACAGATGAAATCTAGGTTTTTTCCTTCCAACTTCGCAAACTATATCCAGACCACTCAGTTGAAATAGGCCAAATCTCGAGGTCATACCGGCTTTTCATAGTAAGGCAGAAATCTTAGCCGCGAGCAGGATGCTGTAATTCTACATTCATTACATCTACTTAGGCTCAATTATCACTCACATCACTGTCTGGGAAATAGTAATTAGTTGGTAATGCCGGCGCGCCCTTCGAATGTGTCGGAGTTTTGTGACAGGTTTCGACAGGAACAACCTTCTAGTTGAAAAAAACAGATAAAATATATCAATAGACTACTCCTGTGTGATGAGTGGTTTTATCTGATTATGGGGGTCCTCAGTAAAAAGATGCCTTCCCTACTCCCGAACCTAAGAATAATACCGGCAAAGTAAATGATTTTTGGATCCGATGGTCACTTACCTTATGATGCAGGGAGAAAGTCAATGGTTACTGATGGAGGCGCTCCCTATCTTCTGAGTTGATAGTAACAGTAATAGTAACAGATTTTATTGGAAGTGACACAAACGTAACATATCAAATATAGACCTAGCAAATGACAGAAAATGAAAACAATTCCACTAAAAACTTTCGACTTTGATGTCGGAATTCCGACTTTCATACCGAAATTTCGACTTTAACGCCAGAATTTTGTCTTCGAAGTCGAAATTTCGAAATAAAAGTCGAAATTTAGAGATTGCAGTAGTAATTTCAAAAAAATATGTGACCCCTAATTTAAATTGTAACTCATAAACCAGTATCTCAGTGTTATAATGAATTAGGAAATTTTAATCTAACGTACTCACATCAGAAACTATTTCATGTGACTCAAGAATGGCAGATCCACACTCCATGTGGTCATGAATGTGATGTGCTTGGATGAAAATGTATCTTTTCACGTGAAATCCTTCCAAAGCTGTGATATACGACGGAGGACGCAATAACTGAGAAAATCCCGCTGCATGATGATGAAATATCACCGCGTAGGATACAAGAAAGACAGAAATGAATGGGGGGCCTCACATTAATATCACCGGTGAATTTGAGATGAGAACTTGTACTCAAGAAAACATTGTGGAAACCCTACTCCTATTTCCAACAACGAACTTCGAAGCAAAGAGTAAGCACATCATTCATTTCATTCAAACTGTGGAATACAGAGAAGATGTATAAAACTATATACAACTTTGAAGTTTGCAAGAATGGGGGATTTCATGATGATTTTTCAGTTTATGATAGTTTTTCAGAAATTGACTTGATGTCTGCAAATGACGCCTTTTTTGTAATGAAGATATTATTGAGTTACTGTCACATGGGTGTATTCCTTCAATTTAGTGTTACTATAACACATTGGCTCACCTATTTGTAATGTTAACACAAGCATCTCTGATGAATTATTTACTATCTGTCGAATGAGGTATGAATAATGAAGGTCAACGTATGAAAAACTATCGAGCAATTTTTTCTGAATTCAGTCGTGACTGAATTTTCGTTATTCACGAAAATAAAATATAGTGAATTTCCAGAGACAAAATGAAAAATGTTGTTGGTTATTTGCAGACACTAATAATATCATTATAATTTGAATTGAAGGGGTTATATTTTAAGGAGTGATTAATTTTTGGAAAAGAAAGTTTTTGGCTTTCTACTACTCCATCTTGATACAATGTTATCCAATTTGGTACTGAAGAGCCTTGGGGCAAGTGTCTTTAGGCAAAAACATCGATGTATACCAGTGAGGATGACAGTGTTCCATGTAAGTGCAATTTGTTACCATTCATTTGAAGTAGAACTCATATGAATGATATCTGATTTTTATTCCACAACGAATGTTTGAAATGCAAACTGAGTAGAGAAAAGTATCTTCTGTATAATGCAGTGTTAATATAGAAGTATTTGTTTCGAAAGATTTTTTTCTTTCGTGTAATTCAATGTTCATATGAAAGTAGCTGTTTCAGGAGGACTTTCTTTTGGTTTGTGTCTGAAAGTTACTTCTTTGCATGATCTACACTTCCATGTATAGAGTTACTTATTTGCAAATTGAATAATTCCTCCCTTTCTTTGGAAGATTACCTCATCCTTTTTTTGAATTAAGATGGAGAAGTAAAAAACCAAAAACGTTCTTTCCCAAAAGTTATCTTTCCATGTCCTTGAATTTCAGTTAGGTGAAATAATATTATCTAGGGGAGAGTATGTATGAAAGAGTTAGTTTTGAAAAACAACAGAAAAAGTTTACGTCAGGTGATGTTTATTAAATAAAATGGCTTTTTGTAGATAATCAGTTTAATAGTCATGGTTATACAATCAAAATAAAATGAGATACAATGATAGAAATTAGTTATATGGCAACGTTAAAAAAGGAAAATCGGCTCTTTCAAAGCAACATGTGTATGAAAGAGCTGGGCATATGTTATGGAAGAGCCGGCTTCCTCTTTACAAAAACAACAGTCTTTCAGCAAATGAAAATTACTTAATAAACTATTGTCATCTGTTATATAAATCATATCAAACTGTAAAATTACTTATTTCTGAGAGAATCAGTTATTTATCAGTCTTAAACCACAATCTTTCTACAATCTTAAGCAATATAATGTATATTTTTTAATAATCAGTCTTGACTAAAAACCTTGTAATGCCACAAGGATCCTCTTTAGAAAGAAAACAGTCTTCTAGCAAAAACAATCACCTAATAAACTATCTATCTCTTATAAAAACCTAATCAAATTTGAACACTGCTTATTTCTATTAAAATGATAGTTATTTATCAGTTTCAAATCATAATCTTGCAATATTTTCGAGCACCTTAATACAATTATGATTTTAGAAAAATCAATCTCGTTATAAAATGATTAACCTGAAACATTTTTGGCAAAAGACACCCTAAATGCCACAAGCAGCATGTGCCCAATCGTCACAAATTTTACACTGGTATCATAATCTTCATTACACACGATACAATAATTTTATCTTGCTGGGAAGTAATCTCCTTGTTTTTCAATTCCAATAGAGTAATTTCATCGTCTGAGCTTGTTAATGAGAAATCATCGTGCAAAGACTTAGTTTATTTATATTTTGTTTTGTTAACATTTTCTCAACACCAACTTTTCTAGGTTTATTTTTCTTCTCTTTCTCCTCGTTTTATTTTTTCTGAAGTTGGATTAGGTCTGTCGGTCACATATGATGCAAGAGCAACCAGTGCTTGCCCTTTCCTACGTCAGAGGATGGTCGGAAAGGATACAAAGAATTGGGTCTAAGAACAACATCAAAACCTGCTTTAGATCTGGGAACACTATTCGTAGTAGCCTCACAAAAACCAGGCTTTTACATATTTCAGATATTCCTTCTGAATGGAGTTGTTCCTCCATAGATTCCGAATCATATTAGAATCAAATCAAACAATGGAAATCCGAAGTCCGAGTAAAGTTCACCATGAAACATTGTCAACCACTTTGATTCACTTTTTTGAGAAATGTGTTGAAGTTCTCAAAAACAAACGAAGAAAAATATCCTTTCTGTACAACTGTCATTAAAAGTGACATTTTTAATGGTTGTCAAGAGTATTAAAATATGATGTTTACGAAGTAGTGTGTTACAAATATTTCAACACTAGTGTGGAAAGTATATTTTACGATATTTTTTTCGACCAAATAGCAATAGACAAAATATAATTATTCAATTTTCAAGAAAGTTTTATCATGAACAATAGACATAGATACAATTAAATTCTGTTACAAATGCATTATATACATTAATTACTTCATTATTATTATTTATGAATATTAATATGAGAAGAACAATTAGATCAACTGCTGATATTAATACCTTGCGATGTTGAAGAGCCTTGTAATATATTTGAACTATCTGAGTTGATAATCTCATGGGCATTAACATTCAATTCTATTCTTGAAGTGAAGAGGACGAGGCTGTATGCTGGAGCTAGCTGTTAGGATTATTCTTTCAGCAATAGCCTTTTCATGAGAAATAGATTGATCGATGTAACTCTCAGCTGCTGTTGTAGATTTTCATCCTCCGTGCTTCTTAAAATTCGTTACATTTGCTTCTCATTCTGCTAGCAAAGAAGCAGAAGACCTTCTGAAACAGTGACCTTTATATTCCGATGGTTACGAGAGGTTCAGAAACTCAGCAATGGTAGAGGACATTTTCCCAAACGTGTTCATATCAACTGAGTTGGAACTGCATTCATATATCGAGTATTTAAAAAAAATCCTTGATGATTGATAACAGAAGGGCGTAACGCAACGTATTTATTAAAATAATCAATATTTTTACCAACAATGCAAAAAGAACGACCTATTTTCGTTTTTGTATTTGGAATTTGAACAATCAATGATTTATCCATCAATTTTATGTCTTTTAATAATAAATGGCACAGCTGTTCACGCCGGCAGGCTCCATATAGCAACCATAAATAGTAGCAACATTCATCATCAAATATTTTTCATATGACGCCTCATTTGTGAACCTCTGGACTTGTTCGTAAGAGTTTTTGATTTTTTGGGCGTATAACTTTCATTTTTTCGCTCTAAGGATGCTATCACTTCAAAATATTTGCTTGTATTAACACCATTTTTAACAAGCGCACTCGACTTTAGCATTGAAAACTCCATAAAGTTGATGAGTTCCATATTTTTGATTTATCTTCTAGATAGGCTGAGAATATGGTTTCGCTGAAATTTCCTTCGACGTTTTCAAGTCTACAGCAGCCAAGAAAATTAGAATATGCGATGTCGTACTGCTGAGCAGCAATTCAATTGAAGCTCTTTTCGCAGCCTCATCAATCTCGTCAGGAACACACAATTTGTCACTATTGTTCTTCATTATCTTTATGCAAAACGTTAAACAGCAGCAAGAACTTTAAATGTGACTATGAATAAAGCGCGTGAGCTGTAAACACAAACTGGAAGAAAGCATTCCTGAAACAACTACTTTCATATAAACATTGAAGTACACGACAGAAAAATTATTTCGAAACAAATACTTTTATATAAACACTGAATTATACAGAACACGATATTCTCTACTCAGTTTGTATTCCACACATTCGTTATGGAGTAAAAACAAGTTACATTCATAGGAATTCTACATTGAATGAATGGTAAAAAATTGCACTTACATGGAACACTGTCATCCTCACTGGTAGACATCGATGTTTCGCTATAAGACACTTGCTTTAGGGCTCATCAGTACCAATCTGATGTGTTTTTATAGAAACGTCAAATTTGTTTATTTTATTATGAAAACAGGGCAGTTGTACAAAAAACTATGTATGATATTTGTGTTGAAAGTAAGTTTTATTTTGTTTGTGAAATTGCTCAACTCGCTACGTTCGTCTCGCAAACTTTTTCACTCACATAATAAAACCCTACTTTTAACACTCATATCATAAATAGCTATAACATAATCCAGAGATTTCATGAATATGTTTAGCGGTAATGAAATATTTTATGATGCATATTCACGAAACATAATTAAAACTGTAAATTTCTTTTTTTGAAGACGAAATGACTATTTTTGTTTCAACGGTGGAATTCTTATGCATTCCTTAATTTTAATGCAGATTTTCTCTTCAATTCAAAATGATTGGTTTTCAAGAAGCGCAAATAGTTCGTGAGATGTTTCAAGAAAATGAGTCCCGTAAATATTCTGCGGGGGCCAGGAAGTTTATATTATGGAGAGTGGTGTCACGTGTGAGTTACTCAACTTCTTCCAGTTTTGCTCATCTGTGTTCATCTTGGTGTACGTACAAAATGATTTATAGTCCCTGGATGGATCATGTTTCTAGGTACCTGTTGATCTTTTACATTTCTTTGAAGTATACGAGGTAAATCAAACATTTCTGTAACATATGAATGTTTTTGTGGAAAAATAAATACCAATGAAATTTCAAGACATCCATTCCACATGTTTTTCGGAAATGTGCATTTTCGAGAAACTGCTGTAACTTTTTTGTTGTCAAAAACTTATTATTTCTATGGAAACTTTTCTAGAATACTTTTTACGCAGAATTCAATGGTGTAGAAAACTTATTTTTTCAAATGAGATATCACTACTTATTGATGGAAAACAATTTTTTTCAATGAGACTTCCTGTATATTCTTGCATGTTTCAATAGAGCTTAAAATTGACTTTTCGGAAATGTTACACACTTGATGTTTTTCTAGAGTCATTTTTGAAATGCAGACTTTGAAACGGACACATTGACCAAGTAGGCTTTGCTGGAAGCTGTCAAATTTTTATTTGAACAGAAAAGATGCTCATCAATTAGTGGTTTCTGTTCAGTTTTCCAATACATTCGCAATGAAGTATGAGCATTGTGGAAAATGGGATATGATAGTCTGTTTTATACAAAACGCGGAAATTACAGAAGCAGCAGCAGCATTTTCGCAAGATTGCGGCACAATTGATGGTGGTCGATTTGAAAAAAAAAGGCCAAAATTATATGAATCAAATAGGAATAAAGAGTTGGAAGGAGCAATTGTTTTAGGAGCTGTGAAAAATAATCCCAAAACGTCGACGCCAAATTTGAAAATGTCAACAGGCCTTTTAAGAACTTACGTTAGGAGGATTTTGGAAAAACACAAATTCAAGCCATACAGAACCAAAAGAGTTTATCAACTCAGACCAGGAGATTTTGAACGCTGCATGTCTTTTTGCCAGTGGTTCCTGAAAAGTTGTAACCAAGTGCATGATTTTTCACGCACTTGGTTACAACTTTCTGTATCTGGACAGACGACGCTTATGTGAGCAGTGCTCACGCTACAATTCTTATACTCAGACATTACAAAATCCTCATTCTATTGTGGAGCAGAGAAGTCAAGGAAGATAAGGATTTAGTGTGTTGACAGGAGTAGAATTATCGGCCCATTCATTTATAATGACACTTTCACATCTCAGAGGAATTTAGTAATTTGAAGGCAAAATATTGAACCCCTTGTTAATGAATTCCCTCTAATGAAGCTCAGAAAAAAATATTTCCATCGAAACGGGGTTTTGCCTCACAACACTGCAATTGTCACCATTTTTGTGGCTGCAAATTTTGGTAATAATTGGATAGCCAACCAAGAACCCAACCGTTGACCGGCCAGATCACTGAAGCTAACGCCTTTGGACTTTCCCCTATGGGAAAGGTTGGAAAATTTCATTTTTGAGTTTATAACCGATTATAGATACGAATTGGAAACGGAAGTGATGCAAAGCTTTGCTTCTCTCACTCCTATTGAACTAATTCGGCAAAAAAAACGTTCAGAAAAGGTGTCGCCTATGTGTTGGAGAAGCTGATAGACATTTAGAACACCTTCTCTGGAGGAATATATTTCAATGATTGTTCTTTATCATTATTATTATTATTATTGAAGTTTCACTTATCAGTAGCAAATATAGTATACACTGTTATCAGTTTTATTGAAACTATGCGTTTTAATTTCTGCTGTGGAAATATTTCTCAAAAATTGATAGCTACTCCTGAACAATTTCTTTCTGTTATATCGCCGCCTTCTCCGAAGTCAATCTGATCAAAGTATACATGAAAAAATCTAAAAGCTCTGTATTTTAAAGATGACTCTAGCAAAACTTCAAGTGTGTTACATTTTTGGAAAAACAATATTAAAGCTCTATTGAAATATGCAGGAATATACACGGTGTCCCATAAAAAAATAATTTTCAATAAATATTCATATCTCATTTGAAAAAGTAAGTTTTTCACACCATTGAACCAGTAATTTTTGACAGAAACTCAGAAACAATGATACGCGATAACGTATCCAAAAAACACTTTATTGTGAGATTTTTACTAAACGATTTCACAAAAACGCCACACGAGTTTCGCCATACAATGACATCTTCAGGCGTGTCATTACTAACTTATTATTCATATTCAATGCTAAATATACCTCAATCTACGATTTAAAGTTCAAACATTTCAAGTACTACCTGATTTTCACCTGATTTGTAATTAATTAAATCACCAGTTTCCACTTTTGAAAAAATATTTAGTAAAGAGGAGTTATTCAATTTCAACTGATCATTCAGTAAATTACTCGAACTACTGAATCTATTGATTTCTAAACATTCTAGAAGATTGACTTTCAAACTCTTGTCTTCTGAATGTAACACGTCGTATTCATGATTGAACTCATCTCCTTCTGCTAAAAGGTGGTTTGCAAATGTTGAATTGGTCTTTCTATTCACAAAATCACTTCTATGCTCTTCAATTATTTGCGGAAATGTTCTCCCTGTTTGGCCACTATACAGTTTTGGGCCTGAGCCACAAGTCAGCTTATATACTCCTGATCTAGCGGTAAGCTACTTCACAGAGGTAGCCTTACAAACGTTTCTCGTTCAACCAGCAACAGGATCACGCTTACATCATTCGAGTAGATCGGTTTTGATGTATTACCCCTCTGTGAATCGAATCGACCACATAATAAAACATAATAATGCAAATTACCTCATAGAGAATAGTCTTGCAGATGTTTCTTGTTCATCTAGCAGCAAGACCACGTTAAAATCAATCGAATAGATCACCTACAGACCGGTTTAAAGGTAATACTTTGCTTAAATGTATGTCGAATATAACTCAATGTTCATCGTGGTATCAGCCTGGGAAGTATTTGTTTTCCGGCAGGCTTTATCGGAGTCTACTGTGTAAAAATGTTGGGAGAAATTAAAGTATCAAAATTTAGATTGAGAGAATCCTGAAAAAGGTATTAGCTATTCATATATCTCTATATCTATATATAACCCTCCCTTTTCTTTTTTTTTCTCTTTCTTCTTTTCTTCTCTTCAGGCCCTAATAGAATATTTCATTTTCATACATTTCCGGCATTGGTGGAAGCGCAGAGGCGAACGCCAATTCGCCATCTGGCACATCAAATACAAAGTGTTTTCATTTTTCTCTCTTTTGTTTTTTTTTATTGTTTTCTTATTATTTTGATGGGCAATAAATTCATTATTATTATTAAGAAGTATTTATTTTCCTATATGTATGTATATCTCTTCGACACAGTTATCATACTAGTTTGGTTAATAATTTTCAGTTATGATACGTGTCTATCAATTTCCGAAAGCGAAATAGATTTCAAATAATTCACAAGTTTGAAATTATCAGAGCGTTTTATAGAACCAAATGGGGCGGGTATGAACTTCCACCATTGTGGATGAGCCCCATGCTAGGTGGAAGATTTGTCTCTCTTTCATAGATACTTCCACGGGAGGTGTTCAAATGACTTGGCACATTTGATTTCTCCACGACGGACTCTGGCTGCAAATCGTTTTGAGATACAACTCAGTACACCTTGAACTTCACTGTTCAAAACTCTTCCACTAGGAGAACTGCGTTTATATAGATTCAATTTCCTGAAAAGGCTTTTCCAAATGAATTTGATTTCCAGCGATGCAAATCCAACATGAATCGCTATTTTCTCACAAGTGTTTTGTCTTAGAGAAAAAATTACAGAGGAGAACATCCGAGCCCACAGCAGATACACGAGGTGGTATACATGAGTCGATGTCACTTCTCAATCAAGACCGCCCTTGTTGAAGTAGACGTATTGGATCATAGAAAAAACTCTTTCAGACCTATTAGTCTGCCTGCAGTAAACTCTGTAGAGGGATAGAAAGCAATTTTTCATTCGGTCATTCGGTGGTCGAACTTGTAGAGGTGAACAAATTTTCATATGAATAATTTTCAATAAGTCGAACTATGGTGAAGCACACAATTGGGGTTAATGGTTTGTGAACTGACTTATAGAGAAGTCATCAATTTTTTGTAAAAGAGTAATGAGTTAATAATATATCCCAAGTTCTCTCAATATTTTTTATCAGACTATTACATAAGGACACATTGTAAAATTAATTTAAGACACTCAAGACGCAACTACCTAACACAGGTATCTATAGGGATATTCGTGAGTATCATTAGTTTGATCTGTCTCTTGAAGATGATCACTTGGTGATCGAAACACGTGTCAAGGTGTCAAAATAACGGTTTGGTGTTGTGAAAAAACTCCAGTAATATTCATTACTACCCCAAAGGTTCCAAACAGTGCATCACAAGTACATTTTTTATCAGTATAAAACTGATTTGGGACAAACAAACAGTTATATTATTTTTATACTAAGACTGCTAAAATGTCATTGGTACAGCATATAATGAAGAATTTTGTTTGATGATTCCATCCTTTATATAGATCATAACTCATGAATTTGATTACGTCACTAACCCTATATTGGATCATTATGTATGGAATAATGAGCTAACAATGAACATTGATCAGTATATTGGTTGGAAACCTGTAATTTGGTATTCGAATCACTTCAATAGGCTGACTACGTGAATGACAGTAAATGAACCAGCATTATTGTCAGGAACATGATGTATTCATCAACCGTTTCACAATTAATTCTTCGGATACAGAAATAAAACACACATTATCGACACGGTGAATATCTGAAGCGATTGCATAGGTATTAATACAGGACTATCAAACTTTTGCTGCTGATTTTATTATCCTGAAAGTCACCGTATTTCGGGAACCATCATATCAAAAATAAAATAGGAAACTGCTTCAATTGATGATCATGTTTCGGCAGACTATCTTCTCAGTTTGTATGTTAAAACAGTTTGTTTTGTTAAAAAAGTCCACAAAATAATTTTAGATGACCGCAAATTGAAGTTGATCAAGATAGCGAAGACTCTGAAGACATTTAAGGAACGTGTTGGACATATCGTGCGTGAATATGTGGGTATGCGAAAGCTCTATTCAATGTGGGTGCCGCGCGAGCTCATAATCGACCATAAATAACAACGAATTGATGATTGCTGTTGCATCATAAAGATCCCGAATTTATGCGTCGATATGTGACAATGGATGAAACATGGCTCCATCATTTCACACCAGAATCAAACGGAGAGTCATTTGAGTGGACTGAACATGGTGAACCAACTCCAAACTGTGCAATGACGCAATAATCGGCTGACAAGGTTATGGTATCAATATTTTTAAATGCGCATGGTATAACATGCATTCATCGACTATCTTGAAAAATAAAAACCATCAACAGCGACTATTACATAGCGTTATTAGACCGATTGAAGGACGAAATCGCGAAAAAACGGCCCTATTTGAAGAAAGAGAAAGTGATGTTTCATCAAAACAATGCAACCGTCTCACAAATCGATGGAAACGATGAAAAAATTGTATGAATCGGGCTTTGAATTGTTTCCGCATCGACCGTATTCTCCAAATCTGGCACAGTGACTTCAACACAATACTCACTGGAAATAAATTTAGCACAGATGAAGAGATATAGTTAAATTGATTTAGGCTCTCGCGGCCGCTGGTTAACGAAAAAACATATTTTTTTTCATTCGGATTCGAAGGCCGTCGTGGTTTGGAACTGTATTCTAACGTTTCGCGAGCTAACGACCTCTATTACCTTCTTATCAAATTTTGGAAAATTATTTTTACGCCTGTTGCTTTATTTCAAATTTTCCCAAATCAAGCCGATGAGAGTGTAAACACAAAAATAGGGGGGAAGCCTCAGTAGGGTGTGTCCGTAATTTTCAGCAATACTCTCAAGGGCATACCGTTTTTCAAATGTTTTTGTCTGTAAAACTTCAAGTAGTTGGTTTTTAGTAGAGTAATCTTCAAAATACAAATTTTCATCTTTTGAAAAACTTTATATTTCATCTTTCCTCGAAATATTTTTCGGTACTTCGATGAACTGTCGCGAATGATAGGAAGCGTCCAAATTTGAAATCAATCTGTTTTCAAACCATTCCTCGAAAATATCAACTTCCATGTTCTTATGATAGTCAACATTGCAGTCCTCAAGTGTTATTTTCACATAATTTTAAAGAACTTGGAACCCATCCTTCACTTCCCCCGCAATACACAATGATTATTCTTGAACCATCAGTCTACCCTTTCGTAACTGTGTTTCGTCTAAATATAAAATTTGCCATTGTTGTTGTCTATATTTAATTATTTGTTCTGAGTATTTGTTACGAAATTCCCTCATTCTCCTGCTTACCATAACTGCTTAACGTTTGTTTATTATTTTAAATCTAAATCCTAGTTTCTTTATCCAATTCTGAAGAGTTTTGTCACAGCAGCTCACGTTATGGCCGCAAGTATTCAATTTCATCCTTATGATTTCAGTTGTAGGAATCTCATTGCTTTTGTAACAGTCGTATATTGTTTTTTCAATGGTTTTGTTAGATGAACATCTAAAGGTTTTGGTAATCCTGTATCACATCACATCTTGCGTTCATAAGGTTTGTTTTTGACTATTTCACGTACAGTTGAGAAAGGAATTTTGGTCAAATCTGATGTTGGTTTCTCCCGAAACAAAACTTCATATTTAGATTCTTATATACATTGAAACATACTCTCTTCGTTTCAATATTCAAATGCATCCGAATCTTATTCACTGGTATCTCTTTTTCGCATTATCCACCATCGCTATTGGAATCACTAAACTGGAAAAAGTCTGCGTTGTTATCACACTCGTTATTACTATTAGTACTTGTCCAAGGATGACACATTTTCAACAGATAACAAGAATTTTAAGTAATTATAACTGCACCAATATCGAATTTCAGCACTCAAATCGCGATCAGTTCCTGAACTGAACACAACGGCGGTAACCTTCCCCGATCTCTATTCGTCTTCGTAACATGACTTCAAATTCAATGTTATGACTCTTCAGATAATCATAAAACTCAGTAAAAATTATTCAATTCGAACCTCCAAATCTACAGTCCACTAGATCGCTGCCGGTTCATTTTTATGTATTGGTTTTTTTGGCCTTTGAGAGTGCAGTCACTTTTAAATGTGCACAATATCGTTTACTTCGACTATACGAAAAATGGTATGACCGTCATAATCCTTGTATCGTCTTCGAAGGCAACTATATTGAACAATAAAATCAAATTTCATTAAAAAAATCCTATGTTGGCCTACGAACTTTTTATTCCAACTTAATTGCGCTTGCTATGTTGAGCATATAAATATTTTCTTCCTTGGTCTTTTCCAATAGGTTTTGAAGTAGAATAGAAATAAAGTTAAAGGCAGTATTGGTCCCTGGGAAATATCAGAATTGTTGGCAAAGATACTAACTTGGAAGGCACGTTCTTTGTAGCTAGAGAGCCACGAAAATAACGATCTGATGAGCCATAATTTGGAAATTGATTATTAAACTCTTATACTAGATAAGATCAAAGGTCTTGACAATATCAAGTGCGAAGCATTGCCAATGTTCGATAAGATGTGTCACTGTATATTTTTTCAATTTTCTAACCACATTTTGGGTTCCGGGTTTTTCCATGGTCTTCTTTGATTATAATCTCCAAACGTTTCAACTACAATTGCGGCAGTGATTAGTAATAGTAAAAGGGCGCGGAAAATCAGCGCTTTGAATGACACGGCAGAAATGAGACTGCACCACTGAAGATGACTTCCGCAGTTGCAGTCGAAACGTTTGGAGATTATAACCAAAGGAGACCACGGCAAAACCCGGAAGTCAATCAAAACCAGCCGTGGAAGCCTACATTCCTACCCATCCGAAAATTCAAAAGTAAGTAAGTGAGTAAGTGAATTTATTCAAGTTAGTTATAAAACAAATACATATTCTCCAATTACGAAAGAAAAAAAATAAGAACATTGAATTTTGAGGTTATATAACTTTAGGAGGACTAATGAAAGTTACGGCTACCTATGCAAGCTTGTATTGTAGCCAGAAAACAAAAAGGTAATATCAATTCTATACAGGGTGTTTCAAATTCGACCATCACCACGACCCTCACGGAAACTATGAGAGATACGAAGATGGTCGAATTGGGACAAAGTTATGCATTTACCCAACTAACAATATGCTGTTGAGAAAGTTTTGAAATTCCGAGTATATCCGGAGATATCCGGCAAAAACAGAAATTTTGGAAAAGGTTTTTATTATTTTCTGGCTTTAGTTTTTGAAGTATTCGAAAATGAATTGAACTTTCACATTGCCACATTTTCTCTGCTACATAATGGTGTTTTCAGATTTGCTATCCGACGTTTTGTCTTCCGGCCACCATCATCAACTTATTTTTTCTTATGGGTGCTATATTGGATTCTTTCTGTTTTGAATGAAATTCAGTTTTACATTTTCAATGATGTATCATAAGTCATCATCTTTTTTCGAAATATTGGAGATATTGAAAGAAATTAATTCTTATCATAACAGGCTTTGACTTTGATGTTTCTAAATTTGACTTTCAATTTGTTACACTCAATGACATTTTGTTATTGTACAAGTCATTGAATTTTTGGCGAAAAATGGCTTTCACGAATGAATAAAAAAGGGATATGATACAAATTTATTACAAATACGATAGAAACAGTGTTAGGACATCGGAAATGTATTTAAACTTGTATCCCGAAAAAAGACAACGACATCAAATTATGTTCAAGTTATTGGATCAATATCTCACCGAGTTTGGTTCGTTTGAAAAGCCGATTAAAAAATATGGAGACAGTATCAACATTCAAAATTTGACAAATGAAGTGTTTATGAGGTAAATTAGACATTGTGTCCTTTTCAATGTGAGTAGAACTTTGAACAAATAACAATAATTAACTTGAATGTAAAGACAAAAGTTAATCACAGCAAATGCTCAAAATGCTGACCTTGTTCATGATAGCACAACTGTGCCCTTCTTCGAATATTATTCTCTGCACGATAAATTTTCCTCCTCCTCAATCTTTCCAACTCTCTAACAATGCTGTGTTGAAGTTCCTCAATATTTTGATATTTCCTCTGACCAAAAACTCTATTTTTCAGTGTACGCCATAAAAATGTATCCATAACAAGTCTGGAGACCTTGCTGGCCACCTCATTGGCCCATTATATTCCCTATCCGTTCATCACCAAACCTTTGAGTCAGGTAATCAGATACTCGTCTGGTAGTGTGCGGTGGAGCACCATCATGTTGGAACCAGAAGTTGTTATAGTTAGCCAAAGGTAGATCATCCAAATAGTCTTCAAAAATCGACATTGAAAACTGGTGATAGGTTTCTTCATTCAGAATTTCGTCAAATAAATGAGGACCCAAAATTCTGTTTTTGTAAATTTCTGCCCACACGTTAGTACTAAATCGCACTTGAGGTCGAATTTCTCGGAACTGCCTGGGGTCGTTTATGCTCCAAATGTGTTTCAGTTGAATATCCCACAATTCGTTAAAATGTTTTCATCTGTTCAAATTACATTTTCGAGGAAAACATTATTAGCCAACTCATTAGAAAACTTATTAGCCAATTACAAAATCTTAATCGCCTTTCGGGATCACTCGGATGCAATTTTTGAAATATGTGTATTTTGTAACATTTTGAACCGCTTTTTTTTGAGATGTCTCCGAAAACTTGTATGACAAATATTCATTTCGGAGGAAATTTGGCGTGTAGATTTCCCTGAGTATCTGCAAATTATTGATGTTTATTGAAGAGGACACAATGTCTAACTTACCTCATACATACCTCATTTATCAAATTTTCTTTAGTTTCCTGGTCGTCGGCTTCTCAAATGAATCTCGGTGAGATTTTGATCCAATAACTTGAACATAGTTTGATGTGGTTGTCGTCTGTCGACGTCTTTCCGATGTCCTAACACTGTTTTTTTCAGTACTTTCTCAACGGCAAATTGTTAGTCAGGTAAATGCGTAACTTTGCCCCGATTCAACCATCTACGTATCTCTCATCACCCTTCCAGGGTGGAGGAAGGAATAGATAGAAAGAAGAGAGAGGACGAGAGAGAAAGAGGATCTCAAGGTCTACCTCCATCTCATCTCCTAACGAATTTCAAAATTCGCCGCTGATCGATTGATGCAATGCTTTTCATTCCCTCACAAATATTCCGGATGAATCGGTATCATTCCAGCAATATCATCTAAAAGTTAACAAATGTTTACTAGCCTGGAGCGATTCATCGTTAGAGTGGGCGCTATTGCAGCGTGCGGGTGGACAGCAGAAGAATAACTGGGGAAACGGGGAATGTCTGTCGCCAAAATTTCTTGCGTGGGCCGAAGCGCCACTTTACTACTCATAGATAAAAGGATTCAGAGACTATGAGGTGGCATGACTGTACTTATTTTTCGGTGACCTAGATTTCTGTATCACATCTCGGTTTGGACAGTTATATTCAATTTTTCACGATTTGGCGGAATAGGGTTGTGTTTATGAACCATTTATTTCAGACAATATCCAATTCAAAATCGCACAGAGACCCAAATACCTTCGGAAAAGGAGGTTTAACTATTACTACTTCCATTCAAAATCAGATAATACAAAGATGATGAAGTTAATTATGATGCTGTAGATTTTGATACACTCTATGCAGTTACGCCTATGTTTGACTAAAAAAGAGGTTAAATATCAGTGAATTATGAATACACTAACCCGTTACGTGATGAAAATCAACAACATTATTTATGATAATGATTATACAATTTCCACACTATAAATTTTATTCAAGACGAGTTTCACCACACGGTATTTTCATCAGTCGAACTGGTCGGTACATCAAACTATCTGTATCTGTAAAGTAGGTGGGTGAGTGTAGATCAATTGTATATCCTCCCGAGGAGTCCTTTCCAGGAAGGTAGACAGGTATCTAGGAGACATCTCCAGGTGTAAGCCAAGACTCGCCGAACACTCCGGACACTTGCATAAGACATGTCTGACAGTTTCATCTTCCTGTTCACAGATCCTGCTAGTGTGTCCACTAGCCCCAGTGACAGTGACCACTCAGATATCATATTGTTAAGCGTAGGTTTTTCCTGGTCATTGTCAGATATTTCTTCGACGTCAGCTTCCCAGGATCGCCCAGGGTAATCCTGCCCAGTTCCAACACCTAACATCAGCAATGAAGAACGTAACAGAATACGTAGAAACAACACCATCAATATCCTACCTGCAGATAAAGGAAACACTACTTTGGTGATGGATACTGTTCTCTAGGAACAGAAGATCGAAGAGGTTCTTCAAAAGGGACAATACAAAAAGATAATACGGGACCCTACATCAATTGAAACGAAGTTGTACCAGATTTTGAAAAAACACCAAATCTCTTCTTTTGAAAAGAGGAGATCATCGCTAAAACCGCAAAACAGTAAGCTCCGTCACTTATATGGACTACCCAAAATCCACAAGAAGGACTTTTCGCTCAGACCGATCATTAGCTCCAGACATTCGACTACTCAAAATTTGTCTAAATTTTTATTCCTCATAATACAACCATTACTAGGAAAACATCGTCTTTCGTGAAGAATTCAAGGCATTTTGTTAAACTACTAGGGGCAATTGAAGTCACACAGCAAAATCAACTAATCAGTTTCGACGTGGAAAGCCTTTATACCAAAGTTCCGGTCGAAGAAGTACTCCAAATCATGCAAAGGAAGCTATCCGAAGACGGGGACCTGGAAAATAGGGAATGCTGAACTAGACGCCTTCCTGAAACACATCAACATCACATCTGAAACACATCAACAACGTAAGAACTTCCATCACTTCCATAATGGAGAAGAGAGTCCACAGCGAATTGCCATTCTAAGACGTATTTTTGAAGAGGGCCGGCAGTAAGTGGGAAACATCTGCATTCCGAAAACCTACTCACCCGGTTCAGTATCTGAACCACGAACTCAACCACCAGCAATCGACTAAAAGAGGAATCATCAAGAATTTATTAGACCGTGCTTTTGGGCTCTGTAATATGAAGAAAGGTCTTGAGAAGGAAATAGACATCATCAAAAATGATCTTTAATGGTATGGCTACTCCAAAGCGATGGTGGAAAATACTTTGGCTAAAAGACAGCAGGAGCCTCGCAAGGACGAGAAGCCGTCAAAACCAGTGCTTGCACTTCTCTACATCAGAGGATTATCGGAAAGGATAAGAAGAATTGGGTCCAAGTACAACATCAGAACCTGCTTCAGATTCGGAAAAATTATCTGTAGCAGCCTCACGAAAACTAGGCCACCAAAAACGGACTGTGAGTGCGGAAAATCCTATATCGGTGAAACTAAGAAGCCATTGAATGTTCGCATTGCCGAGTACAAGAAAACACACACAGCGAGGGAAAACCAGCAAATCAGGAATAGCAGAGCACGTTTGGACCCATGTAGTCCAACAATGTATTCAGCCAAGCTAGCGTAAAGTTACGCAACATATAAAACCCAAAATCAAGGGAAAAATGATCAACTTTCCCCAAACGGTCATCTCCCACTAAACCGGTGAAGTGGAAAAAGAAAAACGAAAATAAGTGAAAGTACTCGAATGACCCATAAATAGTTATCTCTCGGAGTAATTAATCTAGTCATCACCCGAAGATGTTTTGGGAAACAGGTTTAATAATGGCGAACTCACAATTTGTTTTATTTCGGATATTTTTGTCCTTCGTTTATAAACTTGTGGGCACAATCAACATGTTAGTTTGTAGACTCCTGATTTGTTATCTATGTTCATGTTTGATTAGTTGGTCTTAATATGCCTAAAGAAGGAGTCACCAGCCTTAAATGCTATGTGGAAGTTCTATCATGCTGGTGATGTCGTGTCATGTTATCGCCTTCACTTTCTTAAACTTGTCCTTCAATATCAGTTGAGTGATTAAGCCTAGCACCACTGATGATACCTTGGCGGGTCGAAACAGTATTGTCTGGTATTGGATCACGAGCTCTCGGGGTGAGTTTTATCCGAATGTCATGTTGGACTCAGATTACGTAATCATTCGATTCATGCGATTTTTTACAGGAAAATCAAGTTCTGAGAATGGTAAGGAAAACGTTGAATCTTTCTTCAATGAAGCTGAATGACTATATTATTTTTTTCACCTCATTCGATTTGGCGAAATAATGAAAACAAGTTAATAACTGATGACAGTTTTATTGCTGTCTATTTATGTTATCATTCAAACACACATAATTCAATTACAGTTTTTGCTGATGACACTAATTTATTAAGAGGCCGGGAAACAGGTAAAAACAGTAGTAAACAGTAAAACAGTAAAACAGTAGTAAAAACAGGTATGGAAATGTTTAGTGATACAAAAGAATGGTTCACTAAGAATAGGTTAATTTTGAATGAATCTAAAACTGATCTTATACTTTTTAGAACTGATCAATTATAGATAGAACGACCTCAAAATGTAAATATTGAAAACATTACTATAAAATATTCAGAAGACACCAAATTTCTATGACTTCATATTGATGAATTCTTGAAATGGAACAAATAGATTTATTATACAGCTAACAAATTGAGCAAAATTTCGTATGGACTAAGGGTGGTTCACAAATATCTCAACAAAGAATCGGTAAAAATTTTTAAATTTTTCCAATTTTGAGTTTGTAGCTAGATATGGAATCATATTTTGGGAAAGCAATAGTAATATAAATAAAATATTTGTAATTCAGAAAAGAGCAATCAGAATGATGAGTTATTTGAAGTATAATCAATGTAGATATGTCTTCAAGAATAACGGGATAATGACGATATATGCTCTTTATATTTATGAATGCTTAATGTTTGTATTAAAAAATAGGCATCTGTTCTTCAACAATATTATTCAACATTCCTATCGAACAAGATAGGAATAGGATGTTTTCGTGCTCCCTATACATAGGTTAACCATAACAGAAAAAACTCATCATTACATGTCGATGAATCTGTACAATAAATTGCCTAATCGAATCAAAGATTTAAGAAGCATAAAGAAATCTAAGAAAGAAATAAAAAATATTCAATAGATTTAGAACCATATAGTGTGTGACTATTTAGACCAAACCGAATTATAGAAATGTATATATTTATGAGTTTATGTAGTCATTTTCTTTCTGTTGACATTATCTCATTCATTGTTGTCTGTGTATAAGCTGCAATAGTCGGCATATTTTTGAAATGAAGATATTTTTCACCGTAGTGTGCGCAGGTCAGGCCCTATTTCCCGAAGCCCCGATACATTCGGGAGGGCGCGCCAGCCTTATCAACCATTGACCACTCCCCACACCGTGGGGTAAGTGATCATTTGGTCCAAGAATCATGTGCCCTGAGCAAGTGCAGTGAGCCAAGAATGACAACCTTCTGCACCTGTGTGGCTAAGATTTCTGCCTTAGTGCGGCAAGCCGGTATGATTTCAAGATTCGAGAGTAGAGAGGTCATCATTCCAACAACGACTCCAATAATCAGAATAACCATCAGACAGAGTGATCTGGATAGAGTCTGCAGAGTTCGAAGAGGAAATCTAGATATTTTATCCGTTTCTCCCCCTCTTTTCTGACGATATTTGTCTCGCCAAAAGCTGAAAATTCCACGACAAATATCGTTTCGTTCTGGTGGTCGAGAAGGACTAATTCAGGCTTATTAGATTGTATGAGCCTGAGGGTGAGGAACGAATAGTTCCAATAATATCGGCACTTCCCGTTCCCCACAACGGATTCAATATCCCCGGAGCGTAGGGCAACACCGGTGTCTCATCAATGCCGTAAGAGTGCCGTAGTTGGTAATATAGCACTCTTAGGACCGCGTTATGTCGATATAGGCCGAGACCGCATATTATGCCGGACATGCTGATAGCAAGTCGGGCGCTTCGCGACAGGATCTGCATCTTGTGTCAGAAACCTCTATACCCATCACGCGACTACGGTAGACTAAGGTGTTGAAGACACCATCCTGGCAAGGCATGATGAACCCCTCAGTTTCCAACTTCAGTCCACTCGACCTGCGAAAAGCGAACGTCAGCCGCTGTGATAAGCCAAGGTCTCCAAATTTATTGAATAAGACCCCATGCATTGGATTATTCTTGTGTTTTCGCAGAAGTAAGTGATATCTGTGGCTTTTATCTGAGCTTTTTGCTGAAGGAGTTCCAACTCGGTGACAGAGTTATGGTCACCTCGTTCAGTGTCGAAAACTATACCGAGTTTATTAGCTGCTCGAGCAGCTGCCCTAAAGAGAAATGCTCCAATTCCTGCTCTCTCATGGTCACGGACCATGCAAAGAAGGGGATCCGAACTTCTGACGACTTGAAAGGCTGTATCCAGTATCATTCTGTCATGTAGACACTCCAAACTCAAAAGTCAACCACCTCCCAGTTGTCGGGGGAAGTACAACCGTGAAACGGACGATTTGGGATGCAAACTTGAGGCTGTTGCTGCTGTTACCTCTTGTGAGTGGCGTTGTTCCACCCCGTCTCTCCGGCATCCAGGTGGTGTAGGATGCTTTCATCTACGAGCTGCACATCCTCTCCGTAGTCCCCGCATCGTCCTCTTTTGAGATGGACCATTGCACATTTGTCTATCCCGAAGTGATAGCTTTTCGTTGTTTTCAATTTCATTCGTATACTTCATGTTTGGTAATTTGTTGTTGATACTATGAACAGCAACAAGAGTCCCATTCCAAGATGACGTTATTTTCTTTATTACGTCATAATTATAGGTGAAAACCAGATAAAGATTTGATACAGTAGCAGGTAATAATCGGCATTAGGTACACTATAAGTTATGCTAGGAACTGATTCGATGACCCTCAAAAGGAGAATGATTCCACTAGGTTTCTATTGAAACATAAACATGACCGTAAAAATTCATTTGAGTTACAAAGTTCGTGAAGTCCTGAGGACCATTATTTTCTATTGTTTTATTGGTTTTGAAAAAGGTGAAGAAGTAATGGCTTTTCCACAACTATGCCTCATATTTTCATATTAACAATTCAATTAGAATTCCACCCACAGCTGAGAACAAACATTTCAGAATCACATAAATCTCTGGAGATTATATGAAGAGGATACGACAAAGCAATCTACTTCATCGCGGAAAGATACTTCTGTAAACGTTTATTAAAAAATGAGAATTTATGGAGATTACTGTTTCGTGTTTAATCTCGCCAAACCGACATGATTTTCCGTTCTCCTAGAAATCCAAGATTAAATTTGTTGCGAAACTTCTACTACGTACGAGTGTCATTAAAGTCATATCGGGGTTGTGCTCATAAAACCAAAAATGTTTTGTTTCCAAATAATTATAGGACGTTAAACACTATGTCAATGTGTGGGTGTAATAGTGAGGAAGTTTCTTACCAAAAATTTCACTTCGTAAGAAAATCTGGATAACAAAATTAATACAATTTCAGTCTTCTAATCTAGATAAGGTGTCATGTCGAATTTTAATTTCATTTTATTTATTTATGGACTTTCGATTTTACAATAAACATATAAATATTTTGAGAGGAAATGAACCATTGAACAATAATATAGAATACCAAGGATACAAAATATCAATTAATTATTAATAATAATAATCAGCAGTTTCTTTATAATAGGTCAATAGGTTCAACCTGATTTTTGAAAGAATATAAGAATGAATCAAATGAATGAATATAGATGCTTTTCTTACTTGGTAGCCTCAGCATTCTAGTAATGAATTCAACATATAAGTCATAGCTAGTCAAATGGTAAGGAACTTCAAACGATTCCGACACTATAGTTCTTCTTGAATGTCAATCAGTTATGTAAGATGAAGTAAATAAATTTAAAAGTAGCAGAATATTGGAGTACTCATAATCGAGACTTTGATATCCGAACTTAAATGCACATGATCTCAGGAATTTGTTCTGTACTTTCTCAATCGTGAATACATATTTATCTGATATATAGGACTCCATATCATGCTATTACTTTGCAAGAACCAACGTACCAAAAACAATACAATACGTCAAAGGTATGTTTGAAGGTGACTGACAATGGTTCATTATGAATTTCTTCAGTTCGGACTTCCATTCTCTAATATTATATAAAATGATTTCAAATCCCTAAAAGAACCAATAAAAATTGAAGCCTATACACCAAAGTTGTTCCGGTTGAAGAAGCACTTCAAATCATACACAGGAAGCTATCTGAAGACAGGGACCTAGAAGATAGAACGAACTTACTCATATGTAGAAGTAATTATGGAATTAGTAGGATGCTGTGTACAGAACTGTTATTTCCAACTGAAGGACGAATTCTCTACACCAGATGAGGGACTGGTAATGAGATCGCCACTTTCACCACTTATAGCCAACATATACGTGGAGTGATTTGAAACTCTGGCCATTAAAGAAGCCCACAAAAAATTCTGAGTCCAGTTGAGGTACGTTGACAACACCTATATAATATGTAACCATGGAAATGCAGAACCAGACACCAGAGATACGTTGACAACACCTACATAATATGAAACCATGGGAATGCAGAACCAGATACCTTCCTGAAGCACATCAACAACATGAGTCCTTCCATCAGTTTCACAATGGAGAAGGAAGTTCACAACGAATGGCCATTCTTAGACGTATTGGTGAAAAGGACCGAAAACCCACTCACACGGGATAGTATCTGAACCACGAATCCAACCACTATCATTTGACTGAAAAAGGAGTCATCAAGACTCTATTGTCCGTGCTTTCGGGCTCTTTGAAACGAGGGAAGGTTTCGAGAAGGAACTAGACATCATCAAAAATGATCTTCAACGGAAAGGCAACTCCAAAACTATGGTGGAACAGGCTTTAGCTAGAAGACTGAAGCACAACAACGTAAGTCCTTCCATCACTTTCACAACGGAGAAGGAAGTTCACAACGAATTGCCTTTCTTAGATGTATTGGTGAAAAGGACCGACACTAAATGGGAAACATCTGTATATCGAAAACCCACCCACACAGGACAGTATCTGAACCAGAAATCCAACCACCATCAATCGACTAAGAAAGGAATCATCAAGACTCTACTAGACCGTGCTTTCGGGCTCTGTAATACAAAGGAAGATCTCGAAAAAGAACTAGGCATCATCAAAAATGACCTTCAACGGAATAATTACTCCAGAGTGGTGGTAGAACAGGCTTTAGCTAGAAGACAGCAAGAGCTCCACAAGGAAGAGAAGCCACCACAACCAGTACTTGTACTTCCCTACATCAGAAGATTGTCGGAAAGAATAAGAAGGATTGGGTCCAAGTACAACATCAGAACCTGCTTCAGAACCGGAAACACTATCCATAGCTTTTTAACGAAAACCAGGCCACCAAACGCGGGTTGCGATTCCAAGAATTGTATTCACTGGATACCCTGTGAGTGCGGAGAATCCTATATCGGTGAAACTAAGAGGCCATTGAGAGATCGTACAAGAGAGTACAAAAAACACACACAGCAAGGGAAAGCCAGCAAATCAGGAGTAGCAGAGCATTTTTGAACCCATCAACATGACATCGAGTAATCCTGAGCTCAGATCATAAACAGGGAGGAACACTGGTTTAGGAGGGAATTCGCATACATGGGTCCAACAATGTATTCAGCCAAGCTAGCTCAGAGGGTTCAATCAAGCAAAAAATTGCCCACTCCCGCCAAATGGTCATCTCCCGCGAAACCGGTGAAGCGGAAAGAAGAAAGAGGAGATAAGTGAAAGTACTCGAATGACCCATAAATAGTCATATTTCGTAGGAATTAGTCCAGTCATCACGCGAAGACGATTATGGATACTAACAATCGAAACGTAGTGAAGTAACTCGGCTTGGAATCTCTTAATTTTTTTGATTTATCATTTTTTGTTCAATTGTTCACTGTATTCCACTGTGATTTCATTTTAGAGTTTCTCTGCTCAACACAATTGTTATTTTCCGCTATTATTTTTGATTTTTAATTTGTATTGGTTCTTTTAGGGATTTCAAATTAGTTTACATGATATTAGACAATGGATGTCCGAACTAATGAAATTCATTTTGAAGGTATTCATAGAAAATTCATCTGTGATTCCTTAAAAAAATCCCAATAATTTGAGTGACACAAAATGACCTTTGAAGGTTACAACAGTGGTGAAAATCACTCCGTATAGATTCCGAACAGCTTGATCAATATTATATGTACTTAAAAAAAAATTATTTTAAAATAAATGAAATTTCTCATTGCTAACATCCTAGGAACAAATTCAACACTAACATTCGATGCTAACAACTGTTTCGACACACTGTGCCATCATGTTAGTTAATTTATAACTCACTCTGAAGATTACACAGTGTGTCGAAACGGCTGTTAGCATTGAATGTTAGTGTTGTTTTCACTTCACACATTCAATTAAAATGAATCTACACATACTAGAAGCCGAAACTGTAGAACAATTATTCAGATTTTCGCAAATGGAGATTGAACAATTGGTTGAAGAAATGCCATTGTAGATTTGAGTTTCTCTGACTACGAGGATCTGTCAGATTTGAGAAGTTGTGTCAGATATCTACTGAAGCCATTTGGAACAACAATATGAAGATATCATTGATTGATAGTCGATCATTACTATTATTACCATTTTCTTCTATTCGCTGTGCCTTCACTTACTATAGTTTTTGCTGATTGGTCGAAGTTTGAAAACATCGTAAACTAAACAAAACAAAAACAAGACAAACCTCTAAAGGGATATATATGACGTAAATGATCGGTTTATTAAGATCATAAGAATTTCAGAGAACCGCTCAACGAAGATAGTCGTAGTGAATGAAGAGGAGAGAAATATCCTTCCTGGGGATATTGTTGAACACATTATGAACAAACATCGATAGTGAAAAGAATATCAGCGAACCGGAAACCTCCGCAACAAGAAGCAGTTGCTGGGAATTGCTGGGAAAGGCTCGTTGATTTCATCAACGGGTAGTGAAGGGATTAGCTTGGAAGCCTTGATTTTCTAGACAGTTCTTCATTCAAAATGACCCGCCGCCCTAATAACCAATATGGATCGCAAAGAAGGGAATCGAACGGTGACGGTGGTAACGGACTATCAAAAAGCGGCAAGCTTCAAAATATATTTATCAGACTATTTTTTATCAGACTAGATGGCACTGAGGTTCAAATAGAGACTTTCAGAACGAGAATTATGTTGAGGGGACTTTTTCCTTTCGCTTATAGAAGGAATATTGATCAATCTGATCACAGATATCGACGAGGTGAAGAAGATAATGTGGTAGACTCCTCCGGAAGAAGCCTTCAGCGTGTGATGGGGTTGAGGAAGTTTTGCTCCACAATCTCTGACGGAAAGTTTCTTTGCAACTTGTGTTTGAAATGAATGCCTTTAGTAAAAACCTGTATTTTCTGAATTACCTAAAGCATGCGGAAATGGTACATATTTCGATCAAAGTAAAGGTTTTGTATGAGGGTGAAACAAACCACCCATATAAAGTCTGAAATTAGAGAAATTGTCCCACAAGGGTCGTGTTCATTGCTATCAACATGATATTAATGCCTCCATGTTTCATAATCATCATTGACTGTGTTTTTTTGTATGCAGATGGACCGCTCTCAAATTATTCTCCCTCGTCGTTTGCTTTATGAGAGATGTTCTGTTTATCTGATGAATTATGTTGTAATTTCTCATGGTATAATGGGAAACGGTATTCAAATGCAAATCGTTGTAAATAAAGCCTACCGCAATTACTACTTTGCCTGTTATTTTGATCGTCTGACTTTGGGATATATCACCTGATTACTATCAGGTAGCTGGAGTATATTAAAAACCAAAAAAAAACTAGCGGCCGAGAATTTGATTTACAAAATACCTAGGTTTATGAATAATCATAGTAATAATGCTTGTCTTCATTTCCATCTCATAAAATGAACAATGAGTGTTTTGGAGATAACGAGCGTGAGTATGAAATGAAGGACGAAGGTTATTTTTTTTTGTATGAACACTAGAGAAAACATTCTTCCACTCAATTCCAAATAACAATGAATTATAACTGAAGTAGAAAGAAAATGATTATCATCAATCTACACACATCAGAAAAGTCTAGGGATATTTTTATAACATACTAAATATCATAAAAATAAATGCATGAGGTCGTTTAATTTCGATTAAATTGGTACACTCGACCATCCTGTAGATTTCTATGGGTTGAACAAAGTCTGCAAAAACGGTAACTAATCTTTTATCAAGTTTTTTACAAACTGTAGGTTTTCGGCTAAAATGAATAATCTGAAAGTGTCGAGTTTGTACATTCTATGCAGTTCTTGCTCAGCAATTAAACTGGAAATATTGTGCTTTAACATGGAACGCCATCACTTACCATATGCTGAGATGAATAGAGCTGTAGGGCTTCTTCAAGGTGGCATGCGACAATATGATGTAGCTCTTCGTTTGGGGGTCTCCCAAAGTGTTATCAGTCGATTGTGGCGGCGTTTCCGTGAAACTGGCAGTCCAGCCGAACAACATCCAGGGCGAGGACGCGCTACAACTGCAGTTCAAGACCGATTTTTGGTCTTAACCGCAAGAAGACAATTGACAATCACAGCACCTGAGTTGGTTAACGTGTTGCAGCAGACGCACCAGGTAACCATTGGTCGTGATACTATCAGAAATCGACTGCATGAAGCAGTTTTCCACAACAGAAGGCCACTTAGATGTCCACCTTTGTCGAGAGGCTATCGCGGTAGAAGATTAGAGTGGTGTCAAGAACATCAAAACTGGGATGAAAATGATTGGGCCAAAGTTTTGTTTACAGACGAATCCAGATTTGGATTTCATCCAGATTCTCGTCGAGTAAGACTGTGGAGACGACCTGGAAATAATGAACGTTTGAGACACGTCCAGGAAGTCCACACATACAGAGGTGGTACAGTAATGCTATGGAGCGGAATCATGATCGGCGGCAGAGTCGATCTCGTTTTTCCAAATCACTCCCTCACAGCTCGACAGTACCTCGACACCATTCTTCTACCTATCGTCCGTCCGTTTGCTGGTGCTGTTGGTGAAAACTTCCACCTAATGCACGATAATACTCGTCCACATGTCGCGCGTCTAGTGACTGACTGGCTCACCAACGAAGGAGTTGATGTATTGCCATGGCCAGCACAATCACCGGACCTGAATCCCATCGAGCATGTGTGGGACATGCTTCAACGAAGAATTACTCCGCATATGGGGAACATTCACATAACGTTTCAATTGAGAGAGCTTTTAATCGCTGAATGGGCAAATGTACCTCAACAAGACATTGACAATCTCATTTTGTCGATGCACGATAGATATAGGGCCGTAATAAACCAGCGTGGAGGCCATACTTTGTACTGATTCCAATTTTTTTTGTATTATGATTTTTTTTCGGGGTGCCAAAGAGCCATAATTTTTTTTAGTTTTGCTTATATGCGCACTCAGTATTTTTGACCATTTAGTAAATTTTGTTGTAAGTTACATTCGTTTAATAGTCACCCGTCAACTTTTTTTCCCTAAAGCGGTCTAAAAAAAAATTATTGCCATTTTTAAAAATATCCCTAGACTTTTCCGATGTGTATTGAGATTCTATGACATGTTTTTTGAAGTTATACTTCCTTCGGCGCATTAGATCAGAAGAACGGAATGGTGTGACGTTTGTGAATGTACTGATATCGACTCGGCATGTGCTTTATTATATCAAAAATTACACAACATCTTCCTTCAAACAGTTCCACTGAGAACAGTAAAAACGAGTGAATTTCCCCATGGTTCGACGCCGATGTTATCAGCCATATAAAAAAAGGAATTTGCATTTGAAAACTATAAGAAATATTAAACAGCGTTTTATCAAAATCAATTCTCGGATCTTAGAAAAACTTTCAAAACTAAAATAAAAGCAGCATATAATCAATTTACAAGCATAGCTGAAAATGATATTTTATCTGACAGCTCGACTTTCTGGTCTTTCATACACAGTAATAAAGGATACTCGCGTATACCGGGTATGATGAAACTTGGTGATGAGGTATTTGATAAGCCTGGGGATACTGTCAATGGATTCGCTAAGTACTTCAGAAGTGTATACTTGGTTTCTAACGAGAATATGCTTCGTGAAAATTCTCATGATTCTGATTTAGATACATTAAACATCCCTGCCTTCTCTAAAATCGATATTGTTACTGCTTCAAAAAACGTAAAAAATAAACTCACCGCAGGCGTTGACAATGTTCCTAGTCTTGTGATAAAGGACTGTATCGACGTTCTCTCTATACCTCTAATGGTCATATTAAACTTAATTTTAACAACTTGTGCCTTCCCTGAGCAGTGGGAAACGGCTCGAATTTGTCCGATATTAAAAAAGGTGACTCTAGCGATATCACAAACTACAGGGCAATTTCAATTTTATGTAACTTTCCTATACTCTTCGAGATATGTGTGCAAAATGTTATGTACTCCCATATTCAAAAAATTATTTTTCCTACTCAGCATGGTTTCGTACCTGGACAAGCAAAAACAAGCTCTGGATTTTTCTTAAAAACAACGTTCTGCTGCTTGATGTTGAGATAATTGCTCATCAACATTCGTGAATTTTCTGAAAAGCCTATATAATGTATTATGTTCAATATAATATCCCAATGAATTGTACCGAAGACACAAATAAAATCAAGTAAAACGAGCAGCGTGCAATGATCTTGATCAGAAGCTCTCAGTATATGATCGGTGATGTGGAAAAGTGATGATTATATTGAAAGTAAAAATGAGTTTCTGTATAGATAAGGTGTAATCTGTATTTCCATAGCTTTTACTAAAATCTTTGAGGAAGTCGACAATATACTTATTGGTCTCAGATACTCGAGTTGCTTTGGTTTATTCTGATTTGGTAAAACTGATTCAAAAATTCATAGCATTGCACTGCAATTCGCTTTATAGAATGGACTCAACGAAAAATTTCTTCATTCGACTCGGTTCCATCAGTTGATTTGGGATGTTGATATCTATTCTAATTTTCAATGTTTTTCTCTTATTTTTTGGAGGAGTCATTTTGGAATTAATAGAGAAAATAAGCCATCTTTTTTTTTTCTATAAACTGATTTGTGAATTTGCGTAGTTCTCTTCAAGCTTCCAAATGAACTTCAGATTTTGTTCTCTTGTATTTCTGAAATGATTTATCCCTCTCTACCATCATTTGTCAGATAGAAACCAAGGAGTGAACCAAGTTGTGAGTTTCTCATCAACATTTTTATGATCATAAATTTTGAGAAATAAAATGTTGCATGAAATGTGCTGAATGGTATCCGCATCAAAGTTACTGAACTTTCTTTAAAGAATCATTTTCACAAACTGAAAGAAAAGGCCCCTTTTCGAAACAGCTACTATCACATGAACATTGAATTACACAAGAGAAAAAATACTTTGGAAACAACTACTTGTTTTATCAATTCCATATCCCGCTAGTGATTCACCAAAGGTTATCAAATGATCTAATTGACTCTCCTCATCTATTAGTGCATCAAGTTATTGGTCAAACTAACAGACCATTTAGGAATCGGATCCAGGAACATTATATGAGCTATGTAAATAAGAAAACTGATTCAACATATTCAAATCAATTTCTAGAAAAAAATCATATATTTAACGAAGAGTTAGAAATTTTGCATATTGAAAATGAGGGTTCGGAACTGAATCATTTGGAAGCAATGGAAATTAATAAACTTAAAAATTCAAATATTCTATTGAATATGGTAATCAAAAAGGTTCATGGGAGATAAAAAAAAAGAAGAAAAACAAATCAGTAATGGAAAATTATTGAAAAAACTGTATGAGCAGTACAAAAAGTTCTTCAATTTCCACATTATTTTACAGAAAATGATCCCGATATAGATGCATTATTAACAGCGCGACTACTTGTATATTGAAAATCAATTGATATTCAAAAATAATATTTTCAAAGAACAATTCCATTTCTTTATGGAGTATTTCCATTTCTAGAGTAAACTCTGTCTATTTGGAGTTTCAGTTGAACTGTCTTGTCCAAGCAAAACATTATTCAACACAAACCACTAAAAATCTTCTCATCAGGGTACAATAATAATGATATTTTCTTATGTAATTATAAACAATGGAACCCCGAATATTTCCTTTCTATTATTTACCAATAAACCGCTCATTAGCGGCGGAATTTAATTACAACTTCCTCATCATATCAATTTCTTCACTTGTACCAAGATAAATGCAATTATACAAGGTACATATTCATATATTTCATTTGTTGATTTTGCGAATCATCCCTAGTACGTATTCGCGTAACATACACACAAATGGTATGGGTCAAATTCACACAGAAACCGACTCAGAATAAACAACAACTGAACAGGGTGTAACTCAAGCGATGACTTCAATTTTGGGGGCTTGTCATGTTATTAAAGAACGTTCATACAATCATATGTCTCAAATCGCTTCTTTTTCCGGATGATAGGATGTTAATGTCACAACGAAAAAGTTTGTTTTAATTGTTCAGAATATGTATCGGTGTGATTATCTTGATGACACTTTTGCTCAACAGTGGATAGGCCACGGGGACCTCAACTCTGGCCATCACTATCTACGGACCTAAATCTCCTGAATTGTTTCTTTGGAAAACATTTCAAATCGAACATTTATGCGACGCCAATGATGGATGTGAATAACTCAAGAAACAGAACTAAAAACAGTTTGAATGTCATTTGAAAAACCCCAAGAGTTTACGAACGTATGCGACAATCCAGGAGGAGAAAAATTGATTCTTGATTGGAGTATCTACTTTGAATATTTTTCATTGATAGTTATCCAAAAAAAATAACAAAATAAATACTGACGTGACGTAATTTTTTGCATAAACTCAAAATATTCAGGAGAACCAAAAGGGGCATGGGGTTTACTCTAGCTTCATTTTTAGCTTTCATGTAATTTGGGAAAAGGCATTTTCAAATTATTGTTTCATGGCTCACGGGCGTTCAGATGATAACTTTTTTATTTTTTCCTCGAAAACTAAGCACGATACAACTGAAACTCATGAGACGAGCAAGCTGTCATTACAATTGTTCATTCTGATGTTGATATTAAACTTGAAATAACAAAAGTAATCAGTACGGCCAGACTGCCCCTATGAACATGTCGAAGGAATTGTGGTTATACTTGGGATATTGATCAACTAGATTTGAATAGATCACCATTATTGAACTTATTTTCTTAAAAACCCAGAAAGAATTATCATTGATGTAGATGAGAGGTAATATGCTTCAGATGATCATAATTGAAGAGGTACGTTAGGTAGAGGTTTAGGTAATTTTTTGGAGGTAGTCTCAATTATGGTTACCTATAGTATATTAATGTAAGCAGAAACTTGAAGTATTCAAATCACATGATACAGCTACTGTGTTATCGAAACATGTTGTGAAATATATTTTTCAAATAAAGTTTGCAGAGATCAAACCATGAAGTGTAGTTTATGAAATTACTATGGATCTTCATCAAGTAACGCCCAAATCAATCAGAAAAAAATTAAGAGATTGTAAAATTGAGTAAAACTTTAGAACAATCCAGCAAATCCAAATTAAAGTTGCCCTTACGAACTACCACCGGATAAGATGAAATCAAAATATCCTGCAATTCCTCCAGACTCTTTCGTCAGTGTCACTTTTGTACAGAGGATTCCAGCAAAATCCGTCACATTACAGATGAAACCAATTTGGAATACTATACTAAGCGTTTGCATATAGCCATATATCAAATAATATTGCAGCATGTGGACTGGCTACTGAATGTAAGAGAATTTTCTCTCCTCAAAGAAGAATAATTAGACTATTATTCAATTTGGAAAACTGGGAGTCGTCATGTAAAACCGTCTTTAAACTGACTTCAAGTGTTTGGAAGTCATCATAACTACCCATTAAGAATTTCTATATTGGAAATACCAAAATTTAAAATGCAACATTCAAAAAGTCTAAATTATATAATTGCATATTTCTTCATAACAACTTGCCAAAATATATAAAGGATATCAATAGCCGTAACAACTTTAAAAATGCAACAAAACAATACCTCCTGGAAAATAGCTTCTATTCAATAGAGAAATTTCTGGCATTGGAATCCAAACACTGAATTTTCACCAAGTGAGTTTTTCAATGTATAAATACGTATAATATATTTTTTATTACCATTATTCTTATTTTTTTTATTTTTATCTATCTAACGTGAAATTTTAATATTCTCATGACTTTCAGCGACTTTTTTGACCTGCAATTGTACTCTGTAATGAAAGTCATCTAATACTCTGAAATTTCATCAATAATACTCATTTATGTTAATGATGAGACGATAATTCAGAGAGATTGGAGGCAGCCAAGTTTGGACCATATTAATTTTATTACAAAGTTGCGTAAAGCAAAAAACACCAAACTGTTAGTAAAATAAAGTTATCGAATGAGTTATTCTTTGATAAAAAATGGAAACATATGCGTAGTTGAGCCTTAAAACCACTCGTATATAGAAATCGTTAACTATCTTACCGAGCAAGTCCAAGAAGCAGATATATAATTCAAAGAGAAGAAAACAAGACCATTATAAACTTTTATTCAGTAGATAAAATCCACTGGGGAATATATAGCTTTACCGCTGACCATAATACGATTCAGTACGAAATATTTTCCACATTTCAGATTATCCAACGTGGTGAATCTGGACGGTTTTCGCTCAAACACATATAAGTAAGTTTATAACATTTTACGTCTATGAAGACATGACTAGTGCAAATAATTGACAATGAAACTACCGAAATCAATCAAAAAAATTCACTTCTGGAAATATTTCATTTGAAATTCCTGGGTATTTTACGTCTCTCTTGACATCATGATTAGCAAGTCGGTGCCGTCGAATTATTCGTATTTGTAACCATGATTAGCAAAAGTCTGTACTTTGTGACATTGATGAGATCATCTCAAACTTTTGTATGATTACCTCTTCGAAGGCGATGATCAAGAACTAATGTTTTACGAACATATATCCGGAGTTGCTTCGTTTCTGAGATACAGGGCGTTGAAATTAGAAGGAACGGTATTTATTTAATACCATAAAAGTTCCTCAAACCCAATTTTGTAGTTATTTGAAGTAATAAGGATCTCATTCAGCCCTGCGTAGATTGCACTCATCAAGTTTAGCGGCGGCTCAGTGGGTATTTTTTTTATTTATTTGAAAATAGAAAATCCTAATATAAATACAGGTCCAAAAAGGTGAAAATGGTAAATAAAAAATATTAAAATAGTATAAAAATTCTTCTAATAATGAAATATGTTCAAATAATATATAAGTACAAGAAGCTAAAAATAGAAATGTGTTCCTGAGAATATTGTCCCATAACACAGAACAAATCAGGAGTATTCAGAATGGTTAGTTCCATATTATAATTATACTATGGCATAAAAACAATTATTCGAGTGGGTAGGTAATGAAATTTTCAACATATCACAATGAAACACGATGTAACAAAATGTATACAGATAACAAAAGCTCGAACCAATAAAACAATTCGATGATGTGAAACATAAAAATTAAAAAAATTCAGAAAATTCATAGAGTACGTGATTTAATGTATATTTTCAAATGCCGTGAATGAACATAAAGTAACAGAATCTCTAATGTGGCATGGTAATTGGTTGAAATCATTCAATCCTCTGAAAAACAACGATTTCATAGATTGCTTTGTTCTTGTCCTGGAAATGTGGAATTGATTGGTGTTTCTTGGGTTGCAGTCATGAATTTGATTATTGTACGTAATGAAGGAGTCAAAATATTTTGGTAATAAATGGTTATTTTATAAATGAATATCATACTTGAGTAACACAATCTATCTGCCACATCATACCACTTGAGGACACTCAGCATGCATTGAATGGGAATGTATCTACTACATTTTAAGATGATTCTTAAACCACGATTTTGCAGTTTCTGTATCTTCTGTATATTGTTTTTATCTGAAAGATAAAGCAGAGTGAAACATTAATCAAAATGGGGCTGTATAATGGTTCTGTATATCAGACAAAAACATTGAGATAAAAAGTAAGTCGGTGCCTTGTTTTTTTTTACCGTGCTCATCAAGTATCCTTAAATACGACTTTTCGATTTCTTGTATCTTCTCCATATCTAGCTTCATTTTAGAAAAAAACGCTTCAGTTCATTTCGAAAACTATCCATGAATAACACGAAAGAAGAACCAGAAATGAAAACTAAACGAATTCGACTTCGAAATGAATGTGCAAGATACCTTCCTGGAGAAATGCACAAATTCAATCGATTTATCATTGATTGTCTGACACATTCAGAAGTACCTGGAGTATTTTATGATATTCCAATTGTCAGTTATTCGATTCCTCAAAAACATTAACATCTATTACAGGGATTTCATATTTAAGATGTTTAGAATGACTGCATATATAGAAATTCAGGATTCATATCAGGACTATGTACTGGACAATTTCGAGGTTCTTCTCGTCCAATCCAGCGGGTAGGCTAGTAAAAAATAAGCCAATTAAGTAGTCACCAGTAATCCCTACCAAAACGTTCAGCAAAAATTGTTGATAAAAATGACTTTCTCTAATGAAGTGGGGATTATCGTCGATCCATAAATAATGAACGTGAAAATTCAAAATAGCATCTCGTGAAAAATTCACCTCGTGGTACAATGAAATATTCAGTAAAAAACTATTATAATGTGCCATCGTGCAGTGCAAGCTTCCTAGTACAAGGTTAGGGATCTACTTCTATCCCTTTCACATATTTCATGCGAATGTGAGGTTTTGGATCACAAGAGACAAACAATTCATCCCCAAATTATGTCCAGAAGATATCACACACATCCAGCAAGAAACCTATACAAACTTGCACAAGCACAAGATTTTCAAAATGGGTGTGATGGAAAAAAATGAGCCCATGAGGCTGTAGTGTTTTCTGGAGATTTAGGAAAAATAAACAAGTCCGGGCCTGATGAGGTTTCCCGAAGTAGACTACTGGTAGTGCCCTTACAGCTTTGCAACTATTTCTACCCTGCATCCCAAACATTTTTTTTTTCAAAAATTTGTATATGATATATCATTTGTTGAAAATCATTTTTTAGTTATGAAAGTGAATGAAGAAATGAGATAGAGTTGCAAATGGAAATAATATAAGCAAACTATTTGTAGGGATATTTTTATAACATACTAAATATCATAAAAATAAATGCATGAGGTCGTTCAATTTCGATTAAATTGGTACACTCGACCACCCTGTAGATTTCTATGGGTTGAACAAAGCCTGCAAAAACAGTAACTAATATTTTATCAAGGTTTTTACAAACTGTAGATTTTCGGCTAAAATGAATAATATGAAAGTGTCGAGTTTGTACATTCTATGCAGTTCTTGCTCAGCAATTAAACTGTAAATATTGTGCTTTAACATGGAACGCCATCACTTACCATTGGCTGAGATGAATAGAGCTGTAGGGCTTCTTCAAGGTGGCATGCGACAAAATGATGTAGCTCTTCGTTTGGGGGTCTCCCAAAGTGTTATCAGTCGATTATGGCGGCATTTCCGTGAAACTGGCAGTCCAGCCGAACAACATCCAGGGCGAGGACGCGCTACAACTGCAGTTCAAGACCGATTTCTGGTCTTAACCGCAAGAAGACAACCGACAATCACAGCACCTGAGTTGGTTAACGTGTTGCAGCAGACGCACAAGGTAACCATTGGTCGTGATACTGTCAGAAATCGACTGCATGAAGCAGATCTCCACAACAGAAGGCCATTTATATGTCCACCTTTGTCGAGAGGCAATCGCGGTAGAAGATTAGAGTGGTGTCAAGAACATCAAAACTGGGATGCAAATGATTGGGCCACAGTTTTGTTTACAGACGAATCCAGATTTGGATTTCATTCAGATTCTCGTCGAGTAAGACTGTGGAGACGACCTGGAAATAATGAACGTTTGAGACACTTCCAGTAAGTCCACACATACAGAGGTGGTACAGTCATGCTATGGGGCGGAATCATGATCGGCGGCAGAACCGATCTCGTTTTTCCAAATCGCTCCCTCACAGCTCGAAAGTACCTCGACACCATTCTTCTATCTATCGTCTGTCCGTTTTCTGGTGCTGTTGGTGAAAACTTCCACCTAATGCACGATAATGCTCGTCCACATGTCGTGCGTCTAGTGACTGACTGGCTCACCAACGAAGGAGTTGATGTATTGCCATGGCCAGCACAATCACCGGACCTGAATCCCATCGAGCATGTGTGGGACATGCTTCAACGAAGAATTACTCCGCATATGGGGAACATTCACACAATGTTTCAATTGAGAGAGCTTTTAATCGCTGAATGGGCAAATGTACCTCAACAAGACATTGACAATCTCATTTTGTCGATGCACGATAGATGTAGGGCCGTAATAAACCAGCCATACTTTGTACTGATTCCATTTTTTTTTGTATTATGATTTTTTTTCGGGGTGCCAAAGAAAAGCCATATTTTTTTTAGTTTTGCTTATATGCGCACTCAGTATTTTTGACCATTTAATAAATTTTGTTGTAAGTTACATTCGTTTAATAATCACCCGTCAACTTTTTTTCCCTAAAGCGATCTAAAAAAAAATTATTGCCATTTTAAAAATATCCCTAGACTTTTCGATGTGTGTATTTGTATGAATATTCCAACAATATTTGCTGGAATTATTGTGATATCATATATAAATGTTATGTAGTCAATCTTGTATGTTCTACAAATTCAGCAAAATAAACCAATAGGAGACCTGCCCAAAAATTCAAATTAATTTCTCATAAATATCAACCAGTTGAATTCAGAAGAAGTATTGTTATTATTAAAGAAGAAAGTGATATAAATCATGAAATTATGAAACAACAAAACTTTATCGGCGCTTTGCGGCGACAAACAATACTAATTCTTTCTATCAAAAAAGATTGGCCAAATCTTCTTCCAAGTTCATGAACGAATAACAGAGACTCCTGGCCATGAACACCAAAAGTTTCAACCGCTACTGGGTGGAACAGATAGTTGTTACCAAGATTTTGGTATTTTTTTCATTTTAATTTTTCGCCAGACACTGCTGCAGTTCTAGCAGACTTCGAACTTTCGGCTAGATGGGAAGTCGCGACCGTGTCAATGCAAGTGAAGTCCCATATCACAGGTTTACCGTATTTCCATGGTGTGAGAGACATACCATCTGGTCGTTTACCATCATCCCGAGTGGTACCTGAGGGTTCCAGAATTGTCGATGTTCAATCCTTTTCGGAAGTTTATCGTCGAACGAAATTAGCAGCTCCAATGAAGTTGGCGGTGTTTCAACAGTAGGTACCGTACTTGTGCCAGAGATAATGATAATGTATCACACAAGTACACCTACCCTGATTATTTATATGTATCAAGGGTTTTTGAGTGACTCGAAGGTTGTTGAAATACACGAATGTATATGAAATAAACTGTTTAAATGTATAATTTCCAAACTGACTGACAATTGCATGAAAATTATTTGACAATTACAAAACTTCTGAAAATAACAACATTTCCTAGTAACCGGAGAATATAGTCCAGTCAATGCATGTCGTTTTCCAACATTCTCCCACCTTGTGCACAACTAACTGGATTGGAAAATGCAAAAATCCAAATCTTGCCGGAGGCTTCATCTGTCTTCCACATCGTGTCACAATCGGGGATCTGCTACCAATAGCCACAGAAAAATTCTTGTTTTCTTTCTGTTCTGCGTTTTCTGTCTCGATAGACTCAAGACCCTTTTGATTTTCTCTGTGAATATCTAGCTCTTTCAATTCCAGGTTTTTAATTATATCAGATTCCGAGTTGAAATCACCGTTTATTTCGATTTCACGGGGGTATAATCTCTGAAGTGTTCTCATCAAAATACCGGTTGGAGTCTTGACTCTGACAACACAAACTCTCCCATCTTTACGTGAAATAATTCCTTGCACTCTACCCAAAGGCCAATCAAGTCTTTTCAAATTTTCATTCTCTCCTTTCTTGATTTCCATATAGTTATGCATTGTCATATGTAAAATAATTGGCTCAGGTATTCAACTCATTAATGAACTTCAACTAAACAGAGTGTTCCAGATTCCTTAATTTCGTGCAGAAACATAGACGGTGTTAAAACAGCTGATTCTTGATTGTTGTCTGATATATATGTGAGAGGTCGTAGATGTATTACAGATTCACAGTGACATAATACAGTATACAACTCTTCATATGTTAAACAAGCTCTTCCTAGTAGTTTGCGTGATAATTGTGTGACTATTCCAATAAGGTTCTCCACCATCCTCCCTACCAGGGTTCTCCAAGGAGAATAAATTTCCAATTGAGTCAAATATTCATCAACAGATTTAAATTTTTTGTCAGTTACAGTGAACTATCACCCTCGAGATCAAATTTTCCTTCAAACATCCCTGGGGTAGATTCCGAAACGAATTGTTGAAGTTCATTTTCATCACTAACGCTGGTCACACAGTTATCAACGTAAAAACTGTTGATCAACTTCAATATCATTTGTATTGAAAACTCAGAATACTGAGAAATCCACCACGATTTCCTTCTGTAAATGGTATAAATTCTCCAAGGTATCTTCGAAATGTTACAGGATGCTTACATCTGGATATTTCCATCTGCACATCTGGAGGTTCCTAGAATTTGCCTCTTTTTGAGATGGACGCTTGCTCTCTTTTATCGACTGATGGAGAATCCTTTCTCTTATAAATTTAAGAATCATCTATGTTAAATCAAAGATTAACTACATCACATTGGACTCCCGGGACGCTGCAGCTGTATTCCAGATTATTTTTCAGTGCAACGGATACTGGCATATTATCACATTGATATTGTTTTCTCTACAAAAACGTATATCCCTTGACTCACCACTATAGCATGCAATGACGTATCATACGATTCAAAACAAATATTTTCATAGGAGACATCTTTCGTGCCACCTTCTAGACGGAATTGTTCAATGTTCGCCAGTAGAGGCGGTTGGCTGTTTCATAACAAACTGTGAAAGTTTGCAAATAAAATTTTATGTGAGTCTTGCTAAAGTTTTTATTCGAAGGTGAAATCTGAACTTACGGTGTGAATAAAAATGAAAAGTTTTCGCGTTATTCGAATTGAAAGATATTTTTCACTCTCAACTATTTCTTGCTACGATACGAGTTTTTTCGTATCCTATCTTCCTCTGAATGAATGTGAATAGAGAAAAAATTTCTTTGAGCTGTTATTCATGGGTCGTGATTTATCGACGTATCGAAAAATCATTTCGCCTCATAATCTTCATAAAGAATGCAAACTGGATCATGAAACAGGATTTTTTTTCGTGAAATCACTTCCAAAAGCAGCTTGAGTGGAGTGAGCCAGACTGAGGACTTCTCCAGAAGTTTCAATTTTACATTGACAGCAGTGCTAACTCAATGGAAATACACATTAATTTCAAAAGTAGTTCTCCAGTTGTTACTGAAAAAGAACAAGTGGTGTCAAAATACTCGTAGATATAACCAATTCTTTTTTTTGCAATTGGCTCTAGTTTTTTAAATCATTGTGCTGTTGTCAAAGCCATTTCCTGGGTTCCTTGACCGTGGTCTGCAGGTTTAATTGACTGACGTTTCGTCTACTACTGCGGTTGACATTATCAAAGGCGATTAGGTAACGGTTGAAGTGCTCAAGTTGTTATCTACTCTCAACTTGATTATTTCTACACAGTAGAAGACGAAACTTCGGACAAAAAAACCTGTAGAAGGCGTTCAAAAAATCCGAAAAATAGCTTCGACAAAGTTATCTCCGACCGAGAGAGCTGACACTATTTCAGACTTCTGTTGAACTGTACCAGATTAGAGAATACACTTCTGTGCAGAGCACAAAGTATTCGATAGGTAATAGAATGAATTCATGGGACGATTTTAAACAATGTTGATAGGTAATGCTTGCACTCAGTATCTCAAGTAAGGTCGCTTTTCGAATATTTTTGTAGATTATTAGAAGTGAAAGTCAAACAACACTATTAGTGAAATCCAAGAGTTTACTAACAACTCATTTTATCTCTAGGAATGTTTAGAAATACTTTTTTTCCAAGAATTGTCTCGCTGCGTAAGCTCAACATTATTACTGATTACGAATACTTATCTTAATCAATCAAGAGTAAAAAATGTCAATTTTTGCAAGGGGTCCTTCTGCCAGTAGAAAATCATAAAATCAAATAGATTTCTTTTGATCGTATACACTTGAGAGATACTGTTACTTTTACGTAATTGCGATGTTGTGAAATTGATGCCTCCAACAAATATTGGATATTTCGTTTCCTGAGGTATTTTTTCTAATAGAGTCGCTTAGTAGTCCGGTCAAATTAGACCAAAAAATAAGAGTAAAGCTACCTAAATTTCCACCAAGCTGAAAATCAGTAAGATCATTTGAAATATGATAGGAAATGAAATTTGAAAGTTTTCCATCTTTCCCCTGAATGGAAAAAATTGTATTCCAGGTCAAATGTAAAAAAATGAGTTCTTCACGATTTTCAGCAAAACGGTAAATTTTATCATAAAAATATTTCGAAGAAAAATGTAGATCATAAAATTGTCTACTCTTCTTCCTACGAGCCACCGTTTTTGAGATATAGCAATTCAAAAAGTTGTAAAAGTTGTTATCGTCATAATATGCATGAGTACGCCACGTATAGACATCTCTGTAGTTGTGATATATGTTAAAATATTTGTAAGATGAAGACTTACTCGTGTTACTCACTGCTCGAACTCTAACTGAAAAAACTATTTTCTTCTTAAAACCAGGAAAAGCTCAACATCAATCGGAAATATATTCATCAAAATCATGAATCATGTACTATTTTTACACGCAATAACTGGCTGTGATACATCTGCATTTAACAGGAGGGGTAAAATAACAGTTTTCAAAATGTTTGATAAACAAAATTTAGTTCAATGAACTGAAGTTTTTGAAAATAGTGATTCAACTCGATAAGATATTATCACTAACGGTATTCGCTTTCTTCTTTCTATGTACGGAGCTCCTAAAAAAGCTACCTGCTTGGATAAGTATAGATATGCGTGTTTGGTTAAAAATACCAAAAGTAAAAAAACAAGTACAATTACCTTGTCTTCCTCCAGCCTCAGCTGCTGCTCATCAACATCTTTTTCGGGTATATTACAAAGTTCAAGTGTGGCTTGGTTATCAGCTAGACCCTACAGACTGGGGTTGGAAGTTGGTCAACAATTTATTAGAACCAGTCCAAACTTTACTTCCACCTGCGCCGGAAAAACTACTGAACACAATTTTTCGCAACTGCAAAAAGGTGTGCAGTGCTAAATGTGGTTGCAAAAAACCCGGACTGTTTTATTCTCTAGCATGTACACTTTGTCAAGCCGGTCGTGCTCTAATATTGAATCACCAACAGTGGAGGATCCGTTTGGTTCCAACGAGGCGACATGCGATACATCGTTATTAACGCAGTTTAGATGTAGTCAGGAAAAAGATGAAGAAGAACAAGGAGAATAAGAACAAGAAGATCAAGAAGGAGATCGAGAAGAACAAGAAGGAGAATTTGAAAATTACTACTCGGACGATTAAATTTCACTACTTTTTTTAACTTAAATTTATTTTATCTTGTCACTCTCTGCTAATATCCATTATTATGCAATTGTTTCAAATTGAACAGGATCACAACTGACTCGTGGAATAGGCCTACTGGGGAAACCACATTAAAAAAAACGCACTGAGTACACTACCTCATAGGTGGCGTGGAAACGTGTGCATATTATTATTACAACTTTTACAACTATTTGAATCGTTATATCTCAAAAACGGTGGCTTGTAAGAAAAAAGTATAGATTCATCATTTGTAGATAATTTTATGATCTACAATTCTTGTCTCAAGTATTTTTTGTCTCAAGTATTTTTATGATAAAACTCACCGTTTTGCTGAAAATCGCAAAAACTCTTTATGAACTTTTTTATGACCTTTGACCTTGAATATTTTTTTTTCCATACAGAGAAAAGAAAAGAAAGGGGAACTCTCAAATTTGATTTTTAATTATATTTTGAACAATCTTACTGATTTTCAGCTTAGTGGGAATTTAGGTGGCTTCGAATGTCTAAATTGATCGAACTATAGTAGGTGATTGTAATTTTCAATAATAAAACAGTTTTTATTGGTGTTCATGACATACGAAATTAGTAATTGTTCCATGATTCCAATGTCCATTTCATGAAAACTGTTCAATTACGAAATTCATATGCAAAATCAGTATTAATAACATTACTTTTGTGACCTTCGAGCAGAAAGAAGATGATATGTAGGTACATGTATGATATTTTTTCAATTTTCATGGACATCGACATATATAAAAAGAGTTCGTACAAAGATTGAAATAATTGTCATGATTATACCGAAGAGAAATACATACTTATTGGTGAAAAAAATATTTTGAAATTGAATTTCGAAACACTCATGTTTTCTTACTCCCTCACACAGTAATATCGGCAACTGGATGAATTAGAAGCATCTGCGAGATTACTTTTTATAATATAAGGAAAAAAATTTCGAAACAATAATCTCTCCAACAGTAGGGTCTTTGGAAACGTCTGTCGGAAAACAACTATTTCCCCTGCTGATACCACGCTGGATATTGAATTATATCCGATAGACATTTATGCAAGTTTCCTCACAGAGATAGTCTCGCAGATGTTTCTCCTCGTTCATCCAGCCGCAGGACCATGCTGAAATTATTCAAGTAATTCACCTGCAGACCGCGGTTTCAAATTATTACCTTTCGTCAAAATAGGAGAGATCCCGCCCAGACAGTAAAGTGTCTGAGACTCGTAAAAACTCCATTTTGTGAACGAAGCCCCGAACGGGGAAGAAACGTCCTATATATCAAAACTCTAACAGAAATCGAAAGTGAAAAAGAGAGGAACGTACGTATAAATAAATAAATTTGGAAACATTAATCTCTCCCAACTACCTACACAGTAGGGTCTAGTAAAAGTCTGTCGGAAAACAACTACTTTACCCACTAATACAAACGCTCTATAGTGAATTATATCTTTGAATAGAACTGGCCGATACTTGATGAAAATCCATATTCAAAAAACTAATAAATAGAGTTTATTCTATGATTTTCACTATGAAGGTTTTACAAAAACCGCTATACAATAGCTATTGTATAGCAAAACACGTGTCGCGATTTTTGTAAAACCTTTATAGTAAAAATCATAGAATAAACTCTAATGGACGGTTTCACTACTCACATCATAAAAAATATTTGCAATAACATCATAAACCCACTGCTGCACCTCATAAATCAGTCATTTTTTAGCGGAGAGTTTCCTGATCTTCTCAAAATAGCTTGTATAATCCCTATTTTCAAAAAAGGCTGCATGAGTGAAGTAGAAAATTATAGACAAATATCCTTGCTAAGTGCATTTTCAAAAATTATAGAAAAAATTCTCTACTGCCGCATTTTAGCATATATTGAGGGGAACAAAATTTTTACAGATTGTCAACATGGATTTAGGCCATCAAAATCAATAGAGACAGCATCCGCACATTTTTTCAAAAATGTATATAAAGAGCTAGATGATGGCAAATATGTTTTAACTCTATTTTTTGACCTATCGAAAGCTTTTGATTTAGTGGACAGGAACATACTGTCTTAAAAATTATATAATATCGGAATAAGAGGATGTCTCCTAAGCTATATCAATTCCTACATGGAAAATAGAAAACTAATTGTAAAATGTAATGAATGCCAATCAGACATGCATGAGTAACTCTCGGTGTTCCACAAGGCTCTATTTTAGGCCCACTACTCTTTTTAATTTATGTTAATGATTTACCAAATCATATTCAATATGGTGCCACCACTTTGTATGCTGACGATACCACTGTTACTGTGTCGGGTGTTACTGAGGAGGAACTTTACCACAAAACTCAGGTAACGCTTGACGAAGTGTATGCATGGTGTCAAAGAAATAAACTTATTTTAAACCATGGGAAAACGGTTTTTATGAACTTTAACCTTAGGAGGCCATTAACACCTGGCTGTAATTTTGCTCTATCTGAAACAACTAAGTTCCTTGGCACCTTTATAGACAGCAAGTTAACATGGGAACCACACATTGACCACGTCTGCAAGCTGCTTAATAAAGCTTATTTTGCCATTTTACAGCTTAAAGACACAATTGCCAAACAGGGTCTTGTAAGTGTGTACTATGCATTAGCTTATTCACATATTTCATTGAATATATTAACCTGGGGACGATCGAGTCATTTACAGCGCGTCTTTGTTGCTCAGAAAAGAATACTGAGACTGATTTTCAATATAAATCGCTTAGATAGCTGTAAAGAAACTTTTATAAATAATAATATTTTTACGGTACCTAGCATTCACATCTATAAATGTCTGGTGTACGCGAAAACTAATATACTGTCTTTCAATACCTCTGCGGAAAGGCACATGTACGATACACGACATAAAAAATTATTGTCGATACCTGAGCATAAAACAGCTGCATTCAAAAACTCTTTATACTATAACTGTATTATTTTGTATAACTGTGTTCCTCAGCCTATGAAAGAAATGACGTTATCTTCATTTAAAAATGAAATAAAAAAATATTTGATGCTGAATGCTTTTTATAGTATAGATGAGTTTATAAATAGAAATAAATGACCTGTCAAAGAGAAAATAGGAGGAATGAGGAATCTAAATTATTTCCTCATTGTGTAAACTTTTTGTGTAGTGTAAGTATTTTGTTTTATCCCATATACACCTGACAAATATTTTGTTTTGTCTCATATACACCTGTTTTTTTGTGAAATTGACAAGTATAAGTTATATTATACAATCATATTTGTAAATATGTTCATGTGTGAAAATGTGATGATTCAGTTTTTATTCATTTTGTTACATGACTCTACATTTATTTGTGACATTTATTTGTGTGTGATATTTAAGTGACGTGCCAAATATACACTATTGTATCAAATATTGGTAAATAAATATTCTATTCTATTCTATTCATTACTTTTTTGAATTATATCTAACAGACATTTATGCAAGATACCTCATAGAGGTTAGTTCTCGCAGATGTTCCACGTGCATCCAGCAGCAGGACCATCTTGAAATTATTCTGTTGGGTAAAATTCAATGACCGTCATGGTGAAACTCATTAATACAATTCATGGAAGAGAATTTTTTATTAGAAAGAAAATAGGTGTGTAATAACTCTTCCAAAATACAAATCGTGAAATTATAAAACAACAACAAAAATTAATTGGCGCTACGGGCGCTCTGAATAAAACATTCGATGGAAATATTATTTTTATTGCATATTTATAAATAGACTTGACATATTTTAACGAATTTTCATATGCACCACCCAAGGCTATGCTTCCGTAGGAAATAATATTGGAAAATAATGCATGATAAAACATCAATAGTGTTTTTACTTCAAACATATTTCTCAGAAGTCTGAACTTATTCTTAAATGTTTTTGTTAATTCAAGTGAATGTTTTTTCCACTCCAGGCAACAATCTACATGAATTCCCAAATATTTTATTTGTGGGATTCTGTTTAATTAAAGAGTGCAATAGCATTTTTGAAAATGTTTCCACATTTCGAACTGTGAAATTTTATTTCATCAAACTTCGGTTGATATTTTTCGCTACATGAAAATGTCATGAATTTAGTTTTCGTAATATTGAGTGTGAGCAAGTCATAACTCAAGTTATGTTTCAGAATTGACATCCCAACTTCAGCCTTCGATATGGTCTCATCCCAGGTATCTCCATCCACTACATATACGGTGTCATCTGCATACGAATATAGATCAACATCAAGATTTGTATTTAGTAAATCATTATTGTAAATCAAAAAAAAAAAATCAGGTCCTGAAACCGTGCTTTGATGAACACCACAATTTGTTATTTATTGGTTACTCTTATATTTATATATTTAACGAACTGTTTCTCAAGTAACTTCGAAAAGGTTCAAAGCAAACGCCTCTTATTCCGTATTGTCAGTTTCTCCAGGAGTTTAGAGTGAGATACGGTATTCATACCTGAAAATATTCCAATCACTTCTTTGTTAGTATTCAGACTATTATATTTATTTCGAATCACACTGAAAATTGTCTATCCTGTTGATATTCCCTCCCTGAAACCGAAGTGTTTAGTTGACAACATTTTTTCATCTGCAAGAAAGGTAACTACTCTTTTTTTATAAATTTCTCGAACTCTTTATCAATATTACTTGTCAATAATATTGGTCCATAATCATCAATACATTTTATATTTTCATTCTTATACACTGGTACACATATACAAATAACATATTTATTTAAAATACTATCTGTCAAAAAATTTATGCACAAACCATTAACCACTCGTGAATACATGTATGTTATATGAGAGACCTTTGAAAAATCCTGGAAAATCCCTCGTTCCATCTATGATCGACATGAATAACATACTGACAGGTAATTGGGGAAAATTACTGCCTATTGCAGTGGTGGACTTTGAAGTGTGGCCGCAGGTAATGATATTCCACCACCACACATTGCTGCAGGATGAACCATTGTCATATCTTTTCCTCTTCTGAAGATTTATTCTCTCTCCGAAGCCTTTCTTGAACAAACAGCTGAATGATTCTTCAGTACCACCTGAAGTCTCATGTTATGATTCGTGCACCTTTCTGGTACAGATATGTTCGGATATCTCTCGAAAATTTCAACCACACTAGGGTCCACCAAGTAACCGTCGTCGATATCTTGCTTCGTTATTTTCTCCTCATAGGTGAATATGGAGTCTTCACTGAATGAATAACTGCTGCATCTGTTGCTCATCTGAGAACTCCTAGTGTTTCCTGCGACATCTCTCTTTTCCTCTTCCAAATCCACATTTCGTGAAAAAATTCTTGAACAATTCATCAGATGTACCTGAGCCCTCATGTTTTCATTTGTGCACTTTTCAGGTATAGTTATGTTCGGATATTTCTGGAAAATTCCAACCACACTAGGATCCGCCAAGTAACCGTCGTCGATATCTTCCTTCGTTATCTGCTCCTCAAAGGTAAATGTAATGTCTTCACTGAATGAATCACTGTTACTTCTCTTTCTCTTCCGACAACTCCCAGTGTTTTGTTCGACATATCGTTTTTCATCTTCGATATTAATTATAATTGGTGCAGAAATACTTGAATTATGTTTCAGATGCACCTCAACCCTCATGTGTGTATCTGTGCTCTATTTTTGTATAGACGAATAAGTGTATTCCCCGAATAGTTCCACTGCGCTAGAATCCAATAAGTAACCGATTAGAGTGTCATCTCTCGTTATATTCTCATGTACGGATGAGAAACTATCATACCTTCTTCTCTTATGACGACACTCTTTCGATATGTTACTTTCAATTCCGATATCTTTATTGGTGAAGCCGAATGATAATTTTCTTGCGATTGGTGGTGAGTTATAAACAGTAGATTCCATTATGACAGTGGTAATATAACAACGTATGCAATTGTTCAGACTCAAAATGATGTGAAGACAACAAAATTCATCAACTGAATGAGTTATTGATCATTATGCCTAAATATATACTTCACAGGTAAAAATATTGTGTTGGACGATGCGCTTCATTGAATATACTCAATAGTAATTGATTTTTCCTTTGTCTTACAGGATACAGGTATAAAATATTTTAGGTAATCAAGGAGATCTGAAAACAGGTCAACTAGGTGCGAACAACTAGAGTTTTCTGAATTGATCGAATCAAATCATTTCATTCCTTGTAGATTAGGATTATATGAGAATAAGCTACCATACAACTGGTAAATGTTTTTTGGGAGGTACAGTAATTTTACACAGATACGTTTTAGGTATAGTTTAAGTAAACGATATAGTGCAAGCTACCTTCCAACAGTTCCCCTTTAATAATATAGTTAGGGAGCTAACTAATTTTGTTATTCAATAATCATTTCTGAGTATATAAGAAGCACAATAACTATATTATATATATAACAAATATTTCATTTATATAGATGAGTGAGAAAGTAGGAATTCAGATAACAGAGTGATGATTGAAAATACTTCTGGATACTACTTACTCACATATATGTATATACCATCAATCGCTTCAAAAACACTTCACTAACTTTCTTCGAGAGCATCTGATGATTCCTCTTCCATAACCTCTGTTTCACTATCACTGTCGTCATTTGAATCAATAATTAATTTATTTCCACCATTAATATTGAAGTATCCAATCTCCATATAGTCTTTTTCAACTGAAATTACTTTCTTAATCCTTTTCTGCCAGTCTTTTTCAGTAATATGGGATACTATTTCGTTAACTAGCTCTTTTACCTTCTTATCAAATTTTGGAGAATTATTTTAACGCCTGATGCTTTGTTTCAATTTTCCCCAAATCAACTCGATGGGAGTGAAAACACAAAACTAGGGGGGAAGTTTCAGTACGGTGTGTCCATACTTTGCAGCAATACTCTCAAGGGCATTCACTTTCTTAAATGTTTTTGTCTGTAAAACTTCAAGTAGTTGGTTTTTGGTATAGTTATCTTCAAAATACAAATTGTTATCCATTGAAAAAATTTGTATTTCATCTTTCATCGAATTTTTACTCGGTACTTTGGTGAGCTGTCGCGAATGATAGGAAGCGTTGTCAAGAACTATTACACTATTCGCATCCAAATTTGGAATCAATATGTTTTCAAACCATTCCTCAAAAATATTAGCTTCCATATTCTTATGATAGTCAACATTGCAGTCCTCAAGTTTTTTTCCACATAATTTCAAAGCATTCGTAACCCATCCTTTACTTCCTCCGCAATGCATAATGATTCATCGCGATCCTTTATTCGCAGGCATGTTAGGCCTATACATTTTCGAACCATCAGTCCACCCTTTCATATCTGTGTCGTGAGTGTCATAACAAGTTTCATCCAAATAGAAAATTTGCCGTTGGTCTTGTCTATATTCAGTTATTTGTTCTAAGTATTTGTTACCCAATTCCACTATTCTTCTGCTTTCCATAACTGTTTGACGTTTGTTTATTATTTTAAGTGTAAAAGTTAGTTTCTTTGTCCAATTCTGAAGAGTTTTGTCTCAGCAGCTAACGTTATGTCCGAAAGTATTCAATTTCTTCCTCATGATTTCAATTGTAGTAATCTCATTGCTTTTGTAACAGTCGTATATTGTTTTTTTATGATTTTATTAGATGAACATCTGAAGGTTTTGGTAATCTCGTATCACATCGCGTCTTGCGTTCATAAGGTTTGTTTTTAACTATTTTACGTACAGTTGAGAAAGGAATTTAGGTCAAGTCTGATGTTGCTTGTAATAGTTCGTTTCCCTCGAAACCAAACTTAAAATGTAGATTCTTATATACATCGAAATATACTCTCTGTGTTTCAATATTCAAATGCATCCGAATCTTTTTCACTGGTATCTCTTTTTCGCATTGTTCACCAGCGCTATTGGAATCACTACACTGGAAAAAGTCAGCGTTGTTATCATACTCATTATTAAAATTAGTACTTGTCCAAGGACGCCACATTTCAAACAGATAACAAAAATTTTAGATAAATATAGCTGAACCAATATCGAATTTCAACACTCAAATCGCAATCAGTTCCTGAACTGAACACATCAAATACACGACACAACGGCGATAGACATCCCCGAATGCTATTCGTCACCGTTACATGACTTCAAATTGAATTTTATGACTCTTCAGCCAATCATAAAACTCGGTTAGTAAAAATTATCCAATGCAAACTCTTCAGTTCACGTGGATTAGTTCGTAGCGGCATTATTTCTCTGTATTGGTTTTTTTGGCTTTTGAGATGCTGATAGCTTCAATTATTCACAATAAAGATTACTTCGACTATACTTGTTGAATGATTCGTTGACATAACACTGGCTTTCTGCTCTTGCTATATTCACAATGGAAAATGATGTAAGTAACTCATTCTTCAGATTATGTAACTCTAACTGTTTGGTACTAGTTTCGATTGTGAAGAAATTCAAAGTACTGACAAAATCGATAATTGAATCAATATTTTTGAGTGAAAATCTTGACATCGGCTATATCAGAAAATATCATTTGAAATTAGAATATTTCTTCAACTTGCTTCAAAATTTGTTAATGTCTATCAAAGGAAATAATGAATGATGGAATTCACTTCCATCATTTTCAGCGTCTGCTCTCAGTATATACGTAGATGAAACCTAGCAGGAAATGAAAAAACAATTTAAAATAACTTTCCTCGCATTATGAAATGGCTGAATCATATACTGCTTTCAATAAACCTAAAATAAACTATTTACCTACCATTTTGCAGCAACAAAACAGATCTTCTGCATTTCAATCAAATTACACTTGATGATAACTTCACCATACTCTCAGCAGAATAAATCAAATGCCTTGGAATTGTAATTGATAAACATTCAATATCTGGTAAAAAACTCCGATGCATTTTGTACAGATTCAAAAACTATCGGAAATATTCGATACAAAACAACCTAAAATTATATATATGAGTTGAGTACATTTTCATTCAAACTACGGAATCATGGGATGGGGAGGAGTCTTTAAAAAATCGTATAGAAAAACAATAATTCCATAAACTACTATATTGATTGTTCACTACAATTTTTCATGATCGAAAACTCACATTTTCAATACCGCTAACACTATTCTTACATGTAAAAATGTATTTAAGCGTAATGATACCATAAATCCTTATATATTCGTTCTTCATTCTTTACCAGCCATATTGTATATATGAGCTTTGTTATTATCATTTTCAGAAATGTTCGTAACACTATGGATAATTACTATACTATTCTTAAATGTAAAAATTTGTTTAAGCGTAATTATACCATAAATTCTTTCATGGTATAATTACACAGAAGTAGTACTGCCACACACAGGCAGTACTACTTCTGTGTTATTACTTTATTCACAATCTGCACCCTTTCATCGCTGTGAATAAATTATTATTCTATACAAACCCTTTTATCTTAAATCAAATAATGTAGATTATTCCATGGCATATATTACTATTCACTTACTGCGAGATTTGTTTCACGAATCATAAAAAAATGAGTAGGTGATTATTTTTCACTTTACCTTCTGGTTTTACCACGGAGATTCAAATTGTCTATTCGGTATATATCTTCCATCAACGCTGGTGTTCCCCAGGAATCCATATTGTCTCCAATCCTCTTTTTATTGTATATCAACGACTTATTTGAGAAAAACCAAGAATCCAATATATTTCTTTGCTGACGACAGCACACTCGTCTCGTCATTCCATTCGAATTCCAGGACATTGGCTACGCACCGGCAGCAGGAGGTTGTATATCCAAATAAGGATGTGGAAGTCATTTCGAATTGGGGTGAAAGTAACCAGGTTCAATTCAATGCCACAAAAAGCCAGGAAATAATTATGTCAGATCAGACAATTCCGCTTTCTGTTTCGATAAGTTTGTTGGGGGTTAAAATGGACACCAATATATCTTGGCACAATGATGTCGCTGGAATTGTGAAGGCTGCTTCTCAAATGTTTGGAACTTTGTTTCGAACCAGAAAACTGTACACACCTCAGCAACTTTTGATGCTTCATGAAGCTCAGATCATACCTTCTTTGTAGTATTGTTCTCATGTATGGAGCTCTGCCCCAAACATACCCTGAAGTTACTGGATTCCACGCGGTACATAATAATAATAATAATAATGATAATAACATTATTCACAACGTATACAGATTAGAGTACAATTAAAACAAAATATGTGAATAAAGTGGTTTGGCGATAAGAGCAAAGCTCTTGTTTCGCAAGAAGTTATTAAGAATATGTAAGTACATAAATATTTGTATAAAAATAAGTATGGCCTTCATGGAGTAGAAACTACAAAACATTTCATTAAATTTTGTGAATTTGGTGTTATAGTTAAGTAAATTATATTTCGGCTTGAAGTAAAATAGGCCGATTGAATACTAGACAAACAAAAAGTAAGAAAAATAGATAAAACCTTAGACAAATATTACACGTTCTATAAGAATAAAATAATAATGTACAAATAGATAAAATCTTGGGCAATATGGATAAAATTATGCTACTTACAATACAGTATGATACAACTTTGGGATAAATTTGACTAACACTAACTTATTTCACTCTAACAGATTTTTTCAAATTGTCTATTTTTTTCGAGAATGTGTTTTCTTATTTGTTTTTGAATATTGGTTTGGAATAAGAATTTTTCATTTTGTGAGGTACGGTGTTATATAATTCAGTTGCAATGAAAGAATATGCTCTTTGTGAAATTGACTTTTTAACAGTAGGATAGGTTAGTTGGTCGCGATGTCGCGTGTTATAGTCATGGTTTCGTGATGATGCCTTATTTTTGCTAAAATGATACTTCACACTCTTTATACAGGAGATCTGATGAGAAACGTGAATTTCTAGACAACTTCCGTTCAAGAAACGGAAGTTGTGAAGCATTGTTTGCAGTTTTTCTATTGTATATTTTATATGAGAGTCCCACCTTAAGTTTCTATCTATGTAGACCTCCAAGTATTTGATTTCTCTCAAGGAATCTATTTTTATTGTTTTTCCTTGTTCGCCGACATCAAGAGTTTCAAATGGACAATCATTGGATGGATTGCAGCTAAAAGGAAGGAAATTAGTTTTTTCCAGATTCACTGTCTGGAGCCTTTGGTCAAACCATTTTTTGAGCAAGTGGAAATCTGTTTCTACTTTCTTTTTCAAATCAAGTCAAGTGTCTGCCTCATAGAATATAGCAGTATCGTCTGCGTATCCAATTATTTTCCCAACGCTGTCCAAATTGAATAATTCATTAAGATATAAATTGAAATGCAGAGGATCCAGTACCGTACCTTGTGGGTACGGTACCCTATTTGTTTTTGATTGCTAATAGTATTTGCAATTCGCACAATTTGCATTCTATTTCGAAGATAGCTTTCAAAAAGCGTTTGGCAGTTCCTTCTGATACCATTATTTCCTAAAGTTTGTAGGAGTAGTATCAGAAATACACAACGAATTTGCTCATCGTTTTGAGGTTACACTCAGTACATCTCGAACTTTACTGTTTAAGAACTCTTTCATTTGGAGAACTGCGTTTATGTGGGATAAACTTTCTGAAAACCTTTTTCCAAATGGATTCAATCTCCAGCGATTCATATCCAATGTGGCACCGCTCTGAGAGTGCCTTGAGGATTTTTCTGTTGTGCTTGTGTTTTGTCCTCAAAAACAAAATATTATACTCATTCAACAAAATTTTATCGATTATATCCCCCTCTACATCATTATCTCATACTTGTTGCTACAAAACCCAACAATGCCACTTCATAATTTTCAATCATATATGATGGAAATTATTGGTGAGAAAAAAATTACTGTCCAATAAGCATACCTTCATTCTGAGACAATATTTTTCTCAAGGCGATAGAAAGTACAGAACAGAAATAAATTGACACATTTCTGAAAAGACTTTCTTGTACCACTGAAAAACCATAATCGACTCATTTTTTTGGCTTCGATTTCTCCACTGAATTACTCAGATATATCAAACAAACAATATTAGTTTCAGAGGAATGACTAAAATGAAGTAAACATGTGTGCATCATGGCAAATAATTTATGTTTACAAAAATGCTCTGAAAATAAGTGTCATCTCCTTCAAATTAAAAATATAAAAGCTATTCGTTCAACGGAGTGATCATACTCGATTCGGTACATTTAAATAATTTCATTGGATATACCTACTCGTTTTGAATGGCGTATTTCCAACTCCATTATTCAAATAGAAAAAATTGATAAGGCAAAAAATAAAAAATAGGAATATCAGATATGTCTTTCAGATACAAAGGAAACAATAAACTCATCCGGAATGAGTGGAATCAAGATAAAAAAAATCATACCGGGAAGATTTCGTTACACCCTTGCTTCAGAAATAGTATTTAGAGATACCCAGACTTTTCATTCAATAAGTGAGACACTCATTGGCTTAAAAAAAAATCTTTATCGACATATTTTAAAAATAATGTAGTCAGTCTGTTTAACTGACTATCGGTCCTGTGTATGGAGATCAATATTTTATGTTTGTTTGAAGGTGGTTGACAATGTTTCGTGATGCATTTCATTACTTCGGACTTCCATTGTCTAATATGACATGAATTGATTTGAAATCCCTGAAGGAATCTGTAAAAAAATTAAAAAGGTTAGCTGAAAAAACAATTTCATTAGGCAAAAACTGAAATTACAGTGAAATAACATACAAGTCACAACCAAAAAATCAAAAAAAATTGAAATAACACGAGCTGAAAATTTTAAAAAATCCAAACCAAGTTACTTCACGACGTTTCGATTGTTAGTATCCACAATCGTCTTAGGGTGATAACTGGACTTATTCATCCGAGATCTGACTATTTATAGGTCATTCGAATGCTTCCACCTACCCCCTCTTCCCTCTCTCCGCTTCATTGGTTTTAGCGGGAGCTGACCGTTTGGCGGGAATTGGTTGTGTTCCGCTTGATTGGAGGTTTCCATATGTTACGTATCTCTACGGTAGTTCGGATAAATGCGTTGTTGGACAACATAAATGTGGCTTCTTTGAATTTTCTCCTAAACCAGTGTTCCTCCTTGTGGATGATTTCAACTTGAGCCTACTTGATGTTATGTTGATGAGTCCAAACATGCTCTGCTATTCTGGATTTGCTGGTTTCTCCTCGCTCTATGTGCGTCTTGTGCTCGGCAATGCGAACTTACAATGGGCTCTTAGATTCACCGATGTTTGATTCTCCGTACTCGCAGGGTATCCGGTAAATGCAATTCTTGGAATCGCAGTCCGCGTTTGGTGGCCAAATTTTCGTGAGGCTGCAACGGATAGTGTTCCCAGATCTGAAGCAGGTTCTGATGTTATACCTCTGATGTAGGAAAGTACAAGTACTGGTTGTGGCGGCTTCTCTTTCTTGTGGAGCTCTTGCTGTCTTCTAGCTGAAGCCTGTTTCACTATCTCTTTGGAGTAACCACTCCGTTGAAGATCATTTTTGATGATGCCTAGTTTCTTTCCGAGAACTTCCTTTGTATTACAGAGCCTGAAAGCAGGGTCTAGTAGAGTCTTGATGATTTCTCTCTTAGTCGAATGATGGTTGATGGATTCCTGGTTCACCGTCCCGTGTTAGTGGGTTTTCGGTATACAGATGTTTCCCACTTAGTGTCGGTCCTCTTCACCAATACGTCTAAGAATGGCAATTCGTTGTGGACTTCCTTTTCCATTGTGAAAGTGATGGAGAGAGTTACGTTGTTGATGTACTTCAGGATGGTGTTTAGTTCTGCATTTCCATGGTTCCATATTATGAAGGTGTCGTCCACGTATATCAACCAAACTATGGGCTTCTTGTGGGCTTCTTCAATGGCCAGAGTTTCAAACCACTCCATATATATATATTGGCTATAATTTTTAATTTTTTCACAGATTTTTTCTAGGATTTCAAATCAATTCATATCATATTATACATTGGAAGTCCGAACTTATGAAATTCATTCAATATTTCATCTCACAAAAAACGACATATCTCCAAGTCATAGAGTTTTTCATTTAAAAACTACTGAAAATTAAAGGGATCGAATGTTCCTTCTTCCTCACATTCTTCCAAAAACTGTTTGGTCGTCCTAATTGCCTACAAGAAACATCCTATATATCAAAACTCCAACATAAATCAAAAGTGAACACTATCGAAGGGAGATACATACGTATAAGGAAATAAATATTTCGAAATAGATTTGGAAACATTAATCTCTCCCAACTACCTACACAGTAGGGTCTGGTAAACGTCTGTCGGAAAACAACTACTTTCCCGGCTAATACAAACGCTGGATAGTGAAATATATCCGACAGACCTTTATGCAAGATTTCCCACAAAGGCTAGTCTCACAGATGTTTTTCGTTCATCCAGCAGCAGGACCATGTTGAAATTATTATGTCGAGTAAAATTCAATGACCGTCATGGTAACAGCCAGGAAAGTGGTTGCTTTCTGGCAGGCATTCACCAGGAGAGGTGAATGTTTTTATTTTTGAATATGTAAGTGCTCAGTACGAATTTGTTCCTGCTCGACACAGCCATCAGACTTAATTTCCATTAAAATGTTAGTATATGCTGTTTCCACATAAATTGGAATATGAAAGAAATTATTTCTTGGCCTTGGTTTTTTTCCCTTTTATAATTGAATAGAACTGGCCGATACTTGATGAAAATCCATATTAAAACTCATTAATACAATTTATGAAAGAGAATTGTTTATTAAAAAAAAAACGGTATAATAACTCTTCCAAAATACAAATCGTGAAATTATAAAACAACAACAAAAATTAATTGGCGCTCCGGGGCGAGTTCATTGATTCCAGTGGCGCATTTGCTTTTTCAGCCGCAGGAAAACACTGAAAAACCTGCAGCACCACATTATCTGAAGATCTTGAGCTTTTTATTGAATAATTTCCACTACAAAGGGTTTTACAAAAACCGCGACACGTGTTTCGCTGTACAATAGCTTTCTCAAGCCTAAAATAATAAGTTACATCTGAATTACAACTATTTTATACTCTAACATATTATTTACCTACTTGTATGCCTACTTTCTAAGGAATGAATCTACTTGAAAAGGTGAGGTATAAATTCAATAACTATATGAACGAATTAAATTTCGGAAAGTACCGTAATTATACTTTACTTTTCTAACCTGGAAATATACAGATTCGATAATGCCAAATTATTCAGTTCAGTTTGATAGTTCATAAGATATTGAGAATTTCCAAATTTGTTCATTTCCATATTCTCCAACAGGTTAGATAGATAGATATTTATTTAATCTCTTATGGTTGCTTTACAACATGAGATAAGTCATAGTACATAAAGAGGGAAAAATTCTCATTGTATAAACATTAAGATAAAAAACATCACAAACATTCTAGTCGTTACAAATTGATTAAGAATAATGAGAATAAGATAAAATAAAAAATATTTAAATATAAACACATGTTAAAATACATTGAAACAAAACTGCCTAGTCGCTACGTTTTTTATACTCGTCTAATGAATAAAAGGCATGGCGGATGAGAAATGTTTTCATAGATTGTTTGAAATGTTTCATATTGGTGAAGAGTTTCAAGTCAAGTTTCAAGTTCCAAACCTTTCTACTGTAAATGGAGAGATATGGTTGAACTCATGTTACTCTGTGATTCAATGAGTGGCATACGTGGAGTTTATTATTCCATTCTAGAAACGATTTCTGTGGTTCCTTTATTTTTTCCCTTCTACTATAAAAGCGGAATACCCAAAAATATCCTTTTATCTGAATGACAATCTCTCTTTCAAACATATTTTTCTGGTAGTTCCAAAAGAAGGTGAAATTAAAAATGTATCGAAGCTTGTAGGGCATTGAAGTTGATGAAAAATATACTACATATCTGTTTTAAATCTGTTTTTCCGTCAACCAGCTGTCGCACCCCTACGAACGGCAACCCTCAGAAGTCGAAACTTGTGCGAGCTAAGGATTAACGAGGTCTTACCTTTTAACGTGTGACTCCTCACACGGGTTGGACGATAGCAAGTGAAGATCGATCGTTCAGACTAGGGCTTGAACCACCGACCAACACGGCAGTCAATTCGAGTGAGTGAACAAAGCACCTACTCCGAACCGCTTGGCTACCGACCGATATTAAAAATCAAATTTTGAATTTATTAACAGATGTACAATATCAAATGAATGTCTATAAATATTAAAAAATTGTAATTACATGTATATTTTGACACAGTCTGCTGAGTGTAAACACTTCTGTTTGACTGGGTTAGTTGAAAAATAAAGATAATGTTGACTGTTAATATATATTGTCCATGAAACAATATATACAGTGTGACCCATTTTTAATGGAAACACCCCCCTAAAATTTGAAGTTGTAAACCGATTTTAAAATTTTTTTTTGAAATGTCAAATACTAAAAGGTCTACCTTGGGACAAAATTTGAAATGTTTATTGAAGTTTCAGGGCATACTATGATATTTTTTCTTAGTCGAAAATCGGAATTTTTTATTAGCGATTTTTTTATTGAAAATATCACTACGCCACTGAATTCAAAGTGCCTCTAAACAGATGTGACCAAAATTTCATGAAGAAATATTCATTATTAATAAAGTTATGACAACTCAAAAATTCGAAAACTCACACAGCTAACAGTCACAAAAAACACTCTATATCAACAGATATAGCCATAAATATTTTTAATAAAAATAACGGAATTACATTCAAGTTTTCACGCAAATTAACTAAAACTAAGACCTAATATTTCAATTCAAATCTTAGTTACCATTGAAATGACATTACAGTTTGACACTTTGACACAGATTTAAATGTACTATCGTCAACAATATTCACCTTACAGTTCTTCGAATGACAGGAATGATCAAATCATTTCAGATTATTTCGGAAATAATCCTAATGCCAGTATAAGGAATGCCACTTTAGATTTGAATATTCCACGAGAAACTATTCGGAGATGTCTCAAGGCGAAGAATATTAAACTTTCCAAGCCAAAATTTTTACAGACACTTCAAGAAGGCGACGAAGCAAGACGTCTGGAATATGTTTTATGGGCCCAAGGGGAATATTTGAACAATAGAAATTTCCTTAAAAATATTTTATATACCGACGAAGCCACTTTCACTACAAATGGAGTAGTATCATCACAGAATTGTCGCTGTTGGGCAGCGGATAATCCTAACTGGGTAATAAACTGTAAAATCCATTATTCCCAAAAAATCAACGTCTGGTGTGGGATATTGAACGAACGAATTATTGGTCCTTTCTTATTTGTGGAAAACATTAATGCGCAGAGGTTTCTAGAATTTTTAAACACAGAGTTTTGGGATGCTATTCACGAGCTGCCAATCAATGAACGATCAAATTTAATTGTCCAGTTAGATGGGTGTTCAGTTCATTATGCCAGAGCTGTGAGGCAATGGCTTAACGACCATTTTCCAAACCGATGGATAGGTTGTGATAGTCCGTTTATAGAGTGGCCACCCAGATCTCCAGACCTCACAGTTTTGGACTTTTTTCTCTTGGGACTTCTCACACAAAAGGTTTACAAAAACCGCTCAAGAGATAGAAATGAACTTTGTGCAAGAATTCGACAGGAATATGTAGATATTAGCCCTCAAGAACTAAGGAACGTAATCAGAAACATTCGTAAGCGCTACGAAACATGTATCGAAATACGTGGTGGATTAGTAGAGGCTACTAGAATATGAGTTAGAATTAATTGTTGCACTGAATCGAAACATTTCAATAATTAGTTATTAGTTACGTTCATTAAAATTTTTTGCTTCATTGTTAGTTGAATTGTGTCAATGTAATTCTGTTATTTTCAATAAAAATATTTACGCTATTTATTTTTGTTTTCATCTGGCGGCACTTTATTGTTGAAATCATAAAAAAATGATATATTGTGACTGTTAGCTGTGTGAGTTTTCGAATTTTTGAGTTGTCATAACATTGTTAATAATGAATATTTTTTCATGAAATTTTGGTCACACCTATTTAGAGACACTCTGAATCCAGGGGTGTAGTGATTTTTTCAATAAAAAAATCGCCAATAAAAAATCCCGATTTTCGACTAAGAAAAAACATCGTAGTATGCCCTGAAACTTTAATAAACATTTCAAATTTTGTCCCAAGGTAGAGCTCGTAGTACTTGACATTTAAAAAAATAATTATTAAAATCGATTTACAACTTCAAGTTTCAGGGGGGTGTATATCCAACTGTGTAATAGTTTTAAAATGCTTTTGTTCTCAACTTTTCAATTTTTCGTGGAATCATAATGTAAATTTCACATCCAATACATATGCAGTGTTGCTGCATTAAATGTAGACTACACTTAGCAATTCGAAAGCATTTATTGGTCTTTGATCTTGTATCATACTGATGTTCTATTATGTCAGTATTTGCAAAATGTTTTTTATATAGATGATACTGATTTTGTAAAATATTTGTCTGATATTCAAAATGGGATATTTCCTGAAAAAAACTTTCGATGGAAATCTGAGAGGTTTTAGGTTTTTTAAATATTATTTTATTGCATATTTATAAATAGACTTGACATATTCTAACGAATTTTGATATGCATGATATGCTATGATTCCGTAGGTCATAATATCGTCTTTACTTCAAATACATATCTCAGAAGTCTTTGTTACTCTTTTTTTTATACATCTTTCAAACACTTTACTGATATTACTGGTCAATGATATTGGTCTATAATTATCAATACATGTTTTATCTCCATTCTTATATACTGGTACACATACAAATAACATATTTATTTAAAATATCATCTGTCAAAAAATGTATGTAAAACAATTAACTAATCTTGAATACATGTATGATATATCAGTTCGATCAAATTTCAAACAAGACCTTTGAAAAAGCCTGGAAAATTCCTTGCACCACCTATGATCGACATGAATAACATACTGACAGGTAATTGGGGAAAATTACTGTCTATTGCAGTGGTGGACTTTGAAGTGTGGCCGCAGGTAATGATATTCCACCACCACACGTTGCTGCAGGACGAACCATTGTCGTATCTTTCTTCCTTCTGAAGATTTATTCTCTGGCCGAAGTCTTTCTCGAACAAACAGCTGAATTTTTTTTCAGTACCACCTGAAGTCCCATGTTATGATTGGTGCACCTTTCTGGTACAGATATGTTCGGATAACTCTCCAAAATTTCAACCACACTAGGGTCAACCAAGTAACCGTTGTCAATATCATCCTTCGTTATCTTCTCTTCATAGGTGAATATGATGTCTTCACTGAATGAATCACTGTTGCATCTGTTGCTCATCTGAGAACTCCTAGTGCTTCCTTCGGCATCTCTCTTTTCCTCTTCCAAATCCACATTTCGTGAAAAAATTCGTGAATAATTTATCAGATGTACCTGAACCCTCATGTTTTCATTTGTGCACTTTTCAGGTATGGTTATGTTCGGATATTTCTGGAAAATTCCAACCACACTAGGATCCACCAAGTAACCGTCGTCGACATCTTCCTTCGTTATCTGCTCCTCAAAGGTAAATGTAATGTCTTCACTGAATGAATCACTGTTACTTCTCTTTCGTTTCCGACAACTCGCAGTCTTTTGTTCGACATCTCTTTTCACATCTTCGATATTAATAATTGGTGCAGAAACACTTGAATGATGTTTCAGGTGCACCGCAACTCTCATGTGTGTATCTGAGCTCTCTTCATGTATAGACGAATAAGTGTAGTCTCCGAATAGTTCCACTGTGCTAGAATCCAATAAGTAACCGATTAAAGTGTCATCTCTCGTTATATTCTCATGTACGGATGAGAAACTATCATACCTTCTTCTCTTATTAGGACACTCTTTCGATATGTTACTTTCAATTCCGATATCTTTATTGGTGAAGCCGAATAATAATTTTCTTGCAATTGGTCGTGAGTTATAAACAGTAGATTCCATTATGACAGTGGTAATATAACAACGTATGCAATTGTTCAGACTCAAAATGATGTAAAGACAACAAAATTTATCAACTGAATGAGTTATTGATCATTATGCCTGAATATATACTTTTCAGGTAAAAATATTATATTGAATGATGGGGTTCATTGAATATACTCAATAATAATTGATTTTTCCTTTGTTTTACAGGATACAGGTACACAGGATTATAGGTAATCAAGGAGATTTTCGAAACAGGTAAACTAGGTGCGAACAACTAGAATTTTCTGAATTGATCGAATCAAATCATTTCATTCCTTGTAGATTAGGATTATATGACAATACGCAAATAAGCTACCACACAACTGGTAAATTTTTTTTGAGAGGTACAGCAATTTTACACAGACACGTTTTAGGTATAGTTCAAGTAAACGATATAGTGCAACCTACCTTCCAACAGTTCCCCTTCAATAATATAGTTAGGGAGCTAACTAATTTTGTTATTCAATAATCATTTCTGAGCATTTAAGAATCACAATAACTATATTATATATATATATATATATATATATATATATATATATATATATATATATATATATATATATATATATATATATATATATATATATATATATATATATATATATATATATATATATATATAATAATAATAATAATGAATATATATAATGAATATTTCATTTATAAAGATGTGTGGGAAAGTAGGAATTCAAATAACAGAGTGATGATTGGAAATACTTCAATTTTTTTACTCGGTACTTTGATGAGCTGTCGCGAATGATAGAAAGCGTTGTCAAGAACTATTACACTATTCGCATTCAAATTTGGGATCAATGTCTTTTCAAACCATTCCTCGGAAATATTAGCTTCCATGTTCTTATGATAGTCAACACTGCAGTCCTCAAGTTGTTTTCCACATAATTTCAAGGCAATCGGAACCCATCCTTTACTTCCTCCGCAATGCACAATGATTATTCGCGATCCTTTGTTTGCAGGCATGTTAGGCCTATACATTCTCGAACCATCAGTCCACCCTTTCATATCTGTGTCGTGAGTGTCATACCAAGTTTCATCCAAATAGAAAAGTTGCCGTTGTTCTTGTCTATAGTCAGTTATTTGTTCTAAGTATTTGTTACGCAATTCCACTATTCTTCTGCTTCCCATAACTGCTTGACGTTTTTTTATCATTTTAAATCCAAAAACTAGTTTCTTTGTCCAATTCTGAAGAGTTTTGTCACAGCAGCTCACGTTATGGCCGAAAGTATTCAATTTCTTCCATATGATTTCAATTGTAGTAATCTCATTGCTTTTGTAACAGTCATATATTGTTTTTTTAATGATATTATTAGGTGAACATCTAAAGGTCCAGGTAATTCCGTATCACATCACGTCTTGCTTTCATAAGGTTTGTTTTTGACTATTTTACGTACAGATAAAAAAGGAATTTCGGTCAAGTCTGATGTTGCTTGTGATAGTTTGTTTTCCTCGAAACCAAACTTGAGAAATAGATTCTTATATACATCGAAATATACTCTCAGTGTTTCAATATTCAAATGCATCCGAATCTTATTCACTGGTATCTCTTATTCGCATTGTTCACCAGCGCTATTGGAATCACTACACTGGAAAAAGTCAGCGTTGTTATCACACTCATTATTACAATTAGTACTTGTCCAAGGAGGCCACATTTTAAACAGATAACAAAAATTTTAGGTAAATATAACTGAACCAATATCGAATTTCAACACTCAAATCGCGATCAGTTCCTGAACTGAACACATCATATACACGACACAACGGCGATAGACATCCCCGAATGCTATTCGTCACCGTTACATGACTTCAAATTGAATTTTATAACTCTTCAGCCAATCATAAAACTCGGTTAGTAAAAATTAACCAATACGAACTGCCAACTCTTCAGTTCATGTAGACTAGTTCGTAGCGGCATTATTTCTCTGTATTGGTTTTTTCGGCCTTTGAGATGCTGGTAGCTTTAAATATTCACAATAAAGATTACTTTGACTATACTTGTTGAATGATTCGTTGACATAACACTGGCTTTCTGCTCTTGCTATATTTACAATGGAAAGTGATGTAAGTAATTCATTCTTCAGATTATGTAACTCTTACTGTTTGGTACTAGTTTCGATTGTGAAGAAATTCAAAGTACTGACAAAATCGATAATTGAATCAATATTTTTGAGTGAATATCTTGACATCGGCTATAGCAGAAAATATCATTTGGGATTAGGATATTTCTTCAACTTGCTTCAAAATTTGTTAATGTCTATCAAAAAAAATAATGAATGATGGAATTAACTTCTGTCATTTTCAGCGTCTGCTCTCATTATATACGTAGATGAAACCTGGCAGGAACTGAAAAAAAAAAATTAAAATAACTTTCCTCACATTATAAAATGGCTGAATCATATACTGCTTTCGATAAACCTAAAAAAACTATTTACCTACCTTTTTGCAGCAACAAAACAGGTTTTCCGTATTTCAATCAAAATACACTGGATGATAACTTCACCATACTCTCAACAGAATAAATCAAATACCTTGAAATTATAATTGATAAACATTCACCTATCTGGTAAAAAGCTCCGATGCATTTTGTACAGATTCAAAAAACTTTAGGGAATATTCGATACAAAACAACTTAAAATTACATATATGAGTTTAGTACAATCGCATTCAAACTACCGAATCATAGGATGGGGAGGAGTCTCTAAAAGTCATGTCAAATATCTTGAAGGGGCACAAACACGTTTTTTGAGAATGATGCTTAACAGAAATAATAGAAATTCAAGCGTCGCTCTTTATGACTGCCAATATGTTTGATCTGAGACAATTATTCTTATTAGTATAACTACAACTCAGTTCTCATATAAAAATGAACTCCAGAAACCATCTCATGCTTATACGACGAGGCAAATTGATAACTTCTCAATACCCGTTGCATCTAACTCAATTTGCCAAAACTGTTACAGAGTTTTAGCTCCAGAGGCATTTAATATAATTCCTTAAGAATTGAAAAACAAGACTTTCAAATTCAGATTCAAGAAAGTAATAAAAGTCTTCACGAAACAATCTAATCGACATGAGACTCATGCACTTACCGAAAACTGAAAAAAAAATGAAATGGAAATAAATTCAAAAAAATCGTATAGAAAAACATTAATTCCATAAACTACTATATTGATTGTTCACCACAATTTTTCATGATAGAAAACTCACATTTTCCATAAACAATAACACTATTCTTACATGTAAAAATTTATTTAAGCGTATTAATACCGTAAATTCTTTTATATTCGTTCTTCATTCTTTACCAGCCATATTTCATATATAAGTTTTGTTATTATCAACTTCAGAAATGTTTATAACACTATCGATAATTTCTATACTATTCTTACATGTAAAAACTTATTTAAGCGGAATTATACCATAAATTCTTTCGTATTCGTTCTTCATTCTTTATATACCAGCCATATTGTATATATAAGCTTTGTTATTATCAACTTCAAATATGTTTGTAACAGTACCGATAATCACCAAGTTCTCTACCACTTCTTGAATTCATGTATACATTTTTTTGGTTGGAATTTTAATAGTTCTTTTATATTATCTTATACATGTATATACATTTTACATATAAATTAATTTAACATAGTATATTTTTCTCTTTAACTTATGACCTTTAATATTACTCTGAATGTTTATGTTGTTATATTACTTTATATTAGCCTTATATATGTGTGTATATCCACACACAGGCGTTACTACTTCTGTGTTATTACTTTATTCACAATCTGTACCCTTTCACCGCTGTGAATAAATTATTATTATACTTCGCAGCTTTGTCCTCAGTTATTGCAATTTGACACAAGTAGTAGGTTTGATTGTTCCTATTTTCGTACAAGTTGAAAGAAGTGCAAATTTCCTTTATCGGCAATCCCGCATTCGTCATCCAGTCCTCAGCGTATCGAGAATCGTTTCAGATTCATGTCATTCTGTTTGATTGTACCGTTATTGAATGAAAATGATAGAAGTACGCTATGGGTAAAACAAAGAAATCGAAACGAGAAATAAAACGTAAAATACAATCGAAAATTAAAAAATTAAAACGGAGAATTGAAGAATATTCATCCTCAGAAAGAAAGTAGCTATATTAATATGTTTTAGATTCTACAAGGACAACAGACAACACTGACCGTGACAAACTTCCATTTAGTCAACAAAAAACTTTCCTTCGGAAGGTTTTAAATGTTCAAGAAGTGCTGAAATCGGAATTCACATGAATTTCATTGAACTAGCTGCTCAACACGTCACTAGGTAAACATCGCAGCAAAAAATTAAGACTGTTATTGGGCCTGCCTGCATATGCAATGGCCTGTGGGACTCGTAAATAGTGACATGTATGACTTTTTATTTGCCTAAAAGACATATTTACGCAATATTCAGCTGCTACGCAATTGTTTTCAGCATTACCTCACTATTTAGATATGACTCCATTCATTATCTTTACAGGTTCAGACAGCTCCTCGTCATCGGAGTTTTCCGATACCGTTAGGTCAGAGGAGAAAACCCCTAAAACTGAGGGGCCAGTATATAAACTCCCAGATACACACCCAGACATCCTATCAATTTTGGGTTGTGATCCCAGGGATTCCATTTCAGAAGGTCCTGAATTGCATGAACAGATTGCCAATCGTTGGACTTCAGTTATTAACTGCGGTATCGACAAGGCTGAACGAATAACTCTAATGAATAAATATCCTATAATAAAAAATTGCAAATCTCTATCAACACCCATATTGAATCCGGAGCTGAAGACAATTATAGGCGAGAACTCAAACAGACAAGGTATGTTTCAGGCAAGAATTCAGGATCAGTTAGGATGTGCCATTTCAGCATTATCAGGTCCCTTGAATGAACTTTTCTGTTCCCAACAACAGAAACAAACCTGACTCTTCTCAGATTGGTAGAATCAGCAAAACTCTTAACAGATCTGCATCACAGCTTGTCACTTCATCGTCGGTTTATGATATTACCTAGCCTAAAACCGGATATCAGGAGAATAATAAAAGATTTTCCAATAGAACAATTGTTATACAGGAAAATGTTCACAGATAAAGTGAAAAATTCTAAAGATATCCTAAAATCATCCATGGAGTTGAAAATGAACTTGCCATTCTCAAAAAGTCAACTTTTTTCAAGTGGACATCAACAGTTCAAAACGAATCCAAAAAACTTCAAGCGAACGCATAACCGACCACCAAGATTGAAAGGAAAAAAAAGAGAGGGGAGGAAGCTCCAGAGGCGGGGAATCGGCAGAGACGCGAGGTCGATGAACAACAGTTCGTTAATGGAGGTAAATTATGCTGGCGGACTATCACAATTTTTAAACCAGTGGGTAGAACTCACCAACAACCACATGGTTCTTGGTTGGATTGAGGGTATAAAATTATCTTTCACGGAAAAGCCAATACAATACAACACACCCACAGTGAAATTCACTAAGGAAGATACCCACAACTGTAAGTTGGTTATCAAAAACCTTATAAAAATTGGAGCAATATCTGCCCAACTGCATGATGAGAAAGATCAATTTCTTTCCTCATACTTTCTCAGACAAAAACCAAACGTAGCATTTCGATTCATATTGAATTTGAAAAATACACCTCCTCATTTCAAACTCGAAGATTGTCGAACAGTCATTCAACTTTTATCGAATTCAATTGCCTTCCGTTTGGACTGAATATAGCTCCATTTATATTTACCAAAGTTATGAAACCTATATTGAAGAATATAAGAGAAGAGGGCATTCTTTGCGTGGATTACTTAGATGATCTCATAATAATAAGTCACACAATGGAAACTAGCATTATAGATACCCAAAAAATTACAAAGCTTTTGGAGAAATTGGGATTTCTTATCAACTATGGAAAAAGTCAGTTATCTCCTAGTAGAACTTGCAAATTTTTCGGATTTAATTTGAACACCGAGAATTGCACAATTTCTTTACCAGTGGAAAAATGTGATAGTATAAATTATATTTTGAATAAAAAATCTTTTACTATTCGTACTTTGGCAAGGTTGATAGGAAACCTTGTGGCAGCATGCCCTGCTATCACATATGGATGGTTGTACACAAAAGAGTTGGAAAAAGACAAATGTCGTCAGCTAAATCTATCAGGTAATTTCGACAAACACATGTCCTTGTCGGAAGAAGCTGAATCCGATTTGAAATGTTGGCTACAAAACCTACCTTCATCCACAAATCAAATAAAAACGAATATTTATAAATTATAAATATCTTCTGACGCTTCAAAATCGGGTTGGGGGGCATACTGCAACAAAGAAAAAGCACATGGCTTCTGGGACCGCGAAGAACAGAAAAGACATGTAAACTTCTTGGAACTAAGGGCGGCATTTAACGGCCTTAAGTGTTTTACAAAAAATAATTCTGACTGTGGAATTCTGTTGCGAATCGATAATGTTACCGCAATATCATACATTAACAAAATGGGGGGAGTAAGACATGAAAACTTGAACGTTATAACAAGACAGATTTGGCAATATTGTGAAAAACGCGATTATGGATTTTTGCATCATATATTAATACAAAAAGTAATAGTATTGCTGCTGCCGAATCCCGATGCACAACTACTGACACGGAATATGAATTATCCGACTCATGTTTTCAAAAAATATGTCAAACGTTCTTCACTCCTGATATCGATCTATTCGCAATAGAACTCAACACAAAAAGTGAATGTTTTGTATCTTGGAAACCTGATCCAATTTATTGGGCTGTGAACAGCTTCACAATATTTTGGAAAAACATTAACTTCTATTCTTTTCCGCCATTCTCTCTTATAATCAGAGTTTAATGGAAAATAAAATCTGAAGAATCAGAGGGTATTGTGATCGTGCCTTTTTGGGTAGCGCAACCATGGTACCCTCTTCTCCAACGAAATCTTACCTGAATATTACCACCAAACAAAAACATGCTTTTATCTCCTTTCAGGAAACCACATCCTCTATGGAGGGACCTTACCCTGGTTGCAGGAATTTTATCACGGAAGCATTCTCAAAAAGAAATTTCCCTAGTAAAGCAGTACACGGAATAATGACCTCTGTCACGCCCAGTACTTTGAAACAATATGATGTCTGGTTCAGAAAATGGTGGAATTATTGTGCGGAACATCAACAAAACCCTATCACTAGTTCGCTAGAAAAAATCATAAATTTTCTCGACCTCCAATTTCAACAGAATAAGTCATTTTCTTCAATTAATAGCTGCAAATCGGCTATCAGTTTTTTCATGCCCATAAAAGAAGAAGATGAAACTATCATCAGATATTTATTTCCAGATACTGTATTTGTGGTATGCCATAGATATTGTTCAAATCGTGATCGTTTTCCAAAATGTGACATGCATAGGTGGAATTGGTCTTCTTCAGATCGAAACTTCTTTTATGTTTGGAGATTTCCGTTTTGAAATTTCTTGAAGTCTATCCTACATATACTTTTGATCATGATTCGCATCTTAGTCTGTAAACACCTGATCTGTTATTCTTTATATATTCTTTGTATGTCTACCCAAGGATTCACCAATTGGTATTTTGTTTATTTAGGAACCTTTTTATGTCATATGATGTTTTTCCAGTATATGTGAGTGTATTGAAATTACCAATATTATATTTTATGTGGAGGTATACTTGGTTAATAGCTTGTTTGAAAAGTTTTTCATTGAAGATGTGATTAATTATATTCAGGTTGAAGTTTTTATTCACTGCAATTTGTTTTATCGGCTGTAATTCTTTAAAAACAATATCTGTGGACATTGGTATATTAATGAGACTGTGGATCGCACTGTGGTAAGCTGCTAATTTATGTTGCTGTGGGTGATTGAAATGGTTATTTATAGTTGTGTCTGTATGGGTTGGTTTGTGATAAATTGTGAAATCGTATTTGTTGTTGATTTTCGTAATTGTGAGATCCAAAAAGTTTATCGAATTATCGGTTTCTACTTCAATTGTGAATTCAATGTTCTCATGAATAAAGTTGATGTATTTGAAAAATGACTGTAGTTCTTTATGTGTTCTTGTGAAACAGACTATCACATCGTCAACATACCTATACCAGTAAATACTTTATTGGAAAATTGCATGCTGTTCTATAGTTTATTCGAAGTTTTCCATGATAATTTCAGCTAGGAAAGAGCTCACAAGATTACCCATTGTGAGGCCTTCTTTGTTGTTATATACGATATCATTATATTGTATTATTTTTAGTAATGAATAAATAAATGGTTATACCTGGTTCGGTTACGTAGATAGGAGGTTGTTATCAATATTACTAAATTGATACCAACAATTTTTTTGGTACTAGCTTTCATTCACATGTTCTGAAAATATTATGTGAAACTATAACAATTCATATGGTAGGTCATCGCGAAATTTACCGATTTTATTAAAAAAAAAACTAGAATGACTTATGTGAACATAGAATCATGAATTGTGACAAGATTTACATCACACAAATTGTGTTATGTAATAAATTAATAATTAATTCAATTTGGAGTCGATTTTTCATTTTCAAAGCATGTTAATGAGAGCTTATTTTCGAAGTATTTTTTACAGTTTCTTTATTTTTTTATTTTTCAAATTCCCCATTTTTGGGAATCTATCATATTGGATTTCGAGTGACGTCATTTCATTTCTCGTATATTGTTCAGCAAAAGTTATAGAATATTATGGGCCAAAGATATTTCTCTGAAAAATACAGTTTGCCTGGCAAGAGAAAAACATGTTTAGAATTGTTCAGTTCCACTGACAAATTTTGATTTTCATTCTTGATCCCCTGGTTGATGAAGAAACCAGAAAAGATTCCAAGCAGAAAAACATCAAACAGAAATTCATAATAATCCAGTTTTTGGTAGAGTTGCACATTGTAAGCATGCTAGATTCTTCAACATTCGGAGAGCATGATCTCCCAGACAATCCTGAGAAATTCTACTAGAACCTATCATTGTTTGAACAATTGAATAATCTTTCATGCTTACATATGGTATATTAAACATATACAACTATGAGAATCCTTTAAATTGCAAAACATAGGATTTTGTACAGTATTGTCACTTCTCTCTCATCATGGTTTGCTAGTGGGTGGGTTGAGCTGAACCCAATCATTGTTGAAAATAACTGTGTTGAGATTATTCAGGTAACTCGCTTTAGGTTCTACAAAGGGTTGAAAAAAATATAAAAAATCGTTGAAAAATTAACTAATGGTAATGATTATTTCTAACAAATTGTGTAGACTTATTTTTGTAATCGCACTGTATAATCACTACTGTTCAAAACAGGAAAGACAAGTTTCTGATGTCTCGTACTGAGTTCTGCTCAATTGCATAATTTATTTCCAACCTCAACTGCGATGCAGGTCTACTGAACGCCTGCGAGGCCATTGGGTTCAGGGTCACCAGAGGCTGCCCTTAAGGTAGGGTACTATCTCCCCATTTGTGGCCGCTCCTGATGGATAGTCTGCTGGATACTCCCAACAGAGGAAAAGTAGATCTGCTAGCTTATGCAGATGATCTTGTCATCTTGGCAAGGTCCACGTCGGGAAGAGTAGCTTCTAATATCCTGCAAAGCACAATGGACTTTGTTTACTGTTGGTGCCTGAGAAAGCAGATGTCTGTCCATCCCAGCAAAACTGTGATAATCCCCTCCACCAGAAGGAAAAAACTGGACGATCTAACGCCACTTTCTCTCAGTGGTGAGGTCATTACATTTGGAACGTAGGTGAAATATTTCAGGTTTGTCCTTGATGAGAATTCACCTGGAACGCTCACTTAGAAAAAGTTTTACACAAAGCCAGACTGCTCCTATGGACATGCCGAAGGATTTGTGGTAAAACTTGGGTCTTAGGTCCCAAATAAGTCCATTGGATTTATGAAATGATTGTCAGAACAATTATCACTTATGGTGGCCGAAGGCTTTTCAGAAAACGGTTCAGACGGAGCTCTGTGGCTTACAGAGACTGGCTTGTCTGGCCTTCAGTGGTGCCATCAGTACCACATCGTCAGCGGCCATTAAGATCTTTCAAGATCTACCTCCCCTCCATATTTTCGTTGAGAGAGAGGCTAGATGGACTTGTGTACATTGCACAAATCAATTTAATACAGAGTGCAACAAACTGTTGGCTGACACTGGAAGTCACAGCATTCTGGAAATGACCTCTGACTTTATGCCTTCGACTGTCAACTACGAACTGCCATATAAAGTACTGTTCCCGAGTAGAGAGGGCTGGATCCTCCAGAAGAAGGAAATATTAAGAGCAGATAGTTGTTGGTTCACAGATGGATCAAAAACACCTTCCGGTAACACCTTCCGGTTCTGGTGCAGGTGTTTTCAGTCGCAGACCCAGGACAGATATATCAACCTGCCTAAGAACCTATACGACTGTATTTCAAGCAGAAATTTACGATATTGAATTGTGTGCGGAAAGAGTGGAAGAATCGAATCTCATACACAAGTCGATAAAAATATTCTCGGACAATCAAGCGGCATTGGAAGCTCTTGGCTCCTACCGAGCAACGTCTAAATTGGTGGCAAATTTCCAAAAAACGACTCTTCTCGATAGGAAGACTCAACAGATTGTCTTTGGTCTGGATTCCTGGCCATACTGGCCTGGAAAGCAAGGAGGCTGCTGACTTCCTTGCAAAAGAGGGTGATGCAAGCAGCTTCATCGGACCAGAACCTGTCATAGGCACCGCTTTAGGATTTGCCACACAAACATCGAGCACCTGGATGGCAAAAAAATTTATGGACTTCTGGCAGAATCTTCCAGGATTGGCTCACTTCAAAGCGTTTATTTGCCTTCCGAAGCATGATTTCACTTTCAAAATGGTTGGACAATCCTCAAGAGTTGAAGAAACATTTCCTCTCCATATATTCGATGGATAATGAAAGATATTGTCAAATATGGAAAATGATTCAAATTCATTCAAGCTGATACACGAATTGAAAGATGTTTCAAACTCAACTTCAATATTCTAGAACAAAAACACTCAGTATTCAGAATTCCATCTTCCAATATTCCAAATTCATTTACATCGAAATGATATTGCCACAGGATATAGAAATATAAAACAATCTTCAAATAGCGCAAACTTTGCACAGATTGCATACTGAGCATTTTACCTCAGTACAGTGACCGGATCAAAGTTTCAATGTCAGCGTATGAATTTTCATAAATATGGAGGTAGGTCAAGATCATGAACAGACAGTATTGAGAAATTCATTCAGTATCTATTGATGTTCAGAAAAGGTTTCAGCAATGCAGCACATCTCCTTTTCTTCGATCCTGCTGGGTGGCAGTATAATGTAAGTTTTTGGTGATTTATTGTATTTTTGATTAACATTTTAGTGTAACTTTATTCCTGAAATATTTTTCCCGTTTTTTTACAATGAATATTTAATTAAGTTTTTAAATGAGTCCTCTCATTATTTGGATGAATGATGAATGAGTGAAATAGCGAATAAAATCCTCTCGTTAATAAGCCAAGCGCTTACTGAGTTGCGACAATATCAAGCAGACAAATAATTATTCAACATGTACAATTTGGTCCTCACTTCTGTTTCATTCCGTATCAATAAGTTATGTGTGAGTTTTTAATGCGAATGATAATTTGAGAAACTGAGAGTACAAAGTTCGAGCTTGTTTTTTGAATTAATGTCAGTGACTAATGTTTTGCGCATTTATACTGGAAACCTTCCAAGTTGAAAAATGGATTCAACAAAAAATAGAGTGAATCATAACAAGTATATGAGGAACAATATTCTTCATTTCAAAGTAGCAAATTGTTGATGAATTTTCAATAAAAGGAGTAACAATTTGAACTGAACTGGAAAGTTTACCATTTCTACATCTGTGTGTAACTTTTCCGTTACATTTGTTCAGATTGTGAGAGGTGAAAATACCCAAGAAAGATCGATGGACACTCTGATAGCCTTCACAAAAATTAACTTCCATTCAATACTTCTACTTCCATTTGATGCAGAATGAAAAATTCAAAGTGCTTTCTCGGCGACCATGCTAATGATTTTCCTATCAACAATCCTGTTCATAAGTTGAGAGGAAGGATATTTCATGTTCACACTATAAGTTGTAAAATAATACACAATGTTCCTACCCAGATGAACTTTCGTCTCGTTTCTCTGCCAGATCGATATCTAAATAACAGGTGTGACAACTTGATGTCGCGTTATTCGAAATTTTTCTGACATAAATATGTCGCGCACCAACAAAATAACTGCAAACGCCTTGCCTATTGTGTCGGATTCTCTGGTTTTGATGAAAGAGATAGATAGATAGATAGAAGTGTATTGATCAGACACCAATTAAACATTGAATTGACAAGTCAAAATATAAGAATACTTGTATAAAACTATCCAATAGAATTAAAATCGTCAATAGGACTCTGACACCACATCGTGAATTCCTTTATATCACAGAACACATTCATCATAGAATGCATGCAGAAAAGGTTTCAGTTCAGACTCGAATCTAAACAGGTTCGACTGGTTTTTCAAATTCATGAGGTGATAAATTGTAGAAATTCGCGCCTGCATATTTTGGGGATTTTTGTGATTGTTGTATGTGTTGTATTCTAGTCTGAATTTGTTTTTTTGCAAGTTTGGTAGTTGTGAAATTTTGAATTTGGCATGAGACTGTTTTTGTGAATATAGGTGTGAATCAGAAGTTTGTCTCTTTGAAGATATTTCTGCAGGATTCTCGATAATCCAAATGGAACATCAGACGAATCATCTTTTTTTGTGCCAAAAAGACTCTGGTACTATCGGTGGCCAAACCAAGCAACAATGTTATAACTTATAGTCGAGTGAACCAATGCATAGTACACAGAAATTATACCCTCTTCATCAAGGCAACTTATCAGATTTTTTAACTTGCCCAAAATACCTTTTTCAAATCTGTCATCACCTCAAGCTATACTGTTCATGGGAGTTTTTAGATTCTTTGTGAAATTGAAAATATATAAAATGAAGCATTCAGGTGATCAAACTAATATTTTATAAAATTATTTGAATGATATGTGATTGAATATGCCGATACTTGATGAAAATCCATACATCATATGAATGAATTCAAATTAACTCACACCTCATACAGTACGATGGGGGACTATTTATATTAGGGAAACTGGCAACGCTAATGTCAATAGGTGAAATGTTGCAACACCGTAATGAAGTTTGACATTTTTTAGCATAAACATACTCATAACGTCTTGATATTTCGTGGGTTGGGCTACCTTTCGGGCGCGTAACCAAGTGGCGGATAGGGAAACGGCCAGGGGACTGGAGGCCCCATACGGGATGCCAATGTGGCCTTATGGACGGTGTCACCGGACTCCTGGTCAGTGGCCGAAATAAGTGGGGTGAGGAGAACTAAAACACCCCAAAAGTCTTTGCAAAATATGCCACCGTGGACCAACCTACTCAAGCTAAGGTGTAAAGAATCGTGCCGACAGCTGAATGACCGCAGGTTGATATGCGGTCACGAAACTGGGCGAAATCTCATTGTAATCAGCCTTCCTCTGGTAATGCGGGGCTCTGTCAGAGGTGACCAACTCTTCTCTTGCTACTCGTGGGAACACACATGAATGAAACAACAGAAACAACAAAAACAAAAACCAATCCCGAGTGCTCACCTCAATTTAAGGCGATGGCTGGGGATAAACAGAAATTTCCACCCCAATCTACCGCTTGGAATGAGGCTGGACATAGCAAATCACCTCCAACAGCAAGGGTACTTTCTGCGGCAGGCGCCAAGAGCTCCGCCTTGAATAAAGACAAGGAACCGGATGCCTTTGGAGGAAAGGTCCCTCACTTGTGCACCTCCACGGAGGGAACCCCAAGAAGGTTGAAGAAGCCGCACAACGACAGTAATATCGCTTCACCTTCCAAAACCTTCGCGGATGCCACTGTGAGACACCTCAAGGTTGCCAAAGAGAGTGTATGTTCGGCGAGTATAGGCCTACACCTGCCAATATGAAGGAGATATTTCCTAGTGACCTGTTCACCTTCCTCTAGAAGGACAACTCCTCGGGAGGATGTACAAAGGGTCACATGTGGCCTAAGTATTGTGAGTCTACACTCACCCTCCCCACTCTACAGATACCAGAACGTCTTGATACACAACTGATATTTAATTTGTTCACAGTGAGTTAATAAAATCAATTTAACCAAAAATGGAAATTTCAAGAGAAAACTTTCGTTGGAATATTTTTGACAACTGTGACATGGATTATGATAATAATGATAATGAATGTCTTCATTCCCACAATACACGTACACTAAAGCACAATTATAATTGGATGACAGGAAATATCATGGGAAAGTTCACCATTTCGTGCTTTACCACTGAACCCTTGTTGTAGTAAGGTTTATATTATTTTCATTTTTCCTACCTGACCTAAGTCTACTTAACCTGAGTCTGTCTAATCCTAACCTAAACCTAAAATGTTTGTGTCACTCATTATTTTCTTATTTAACAATCCACTGTTTGACCACACTCAGAAAAAAGAAAAGATTAGAGAAAATACCAGGGAGGAAAAGGAGGAGATGAATAAAATTATAGGGAATTGTTCAGTAAGAATGTGTCGACGAACTAAGTTCTTTGCATGGCGATAAAGCACCAACAAAAACCACAGTATATTGCTGGTATAGTGAACTTAACGGGGTCGTAGTAAGGTCGCCGACGAATTCCGTGAAGGTTATCTAAAATCGCTTGTTGTGTCACAAAACATCGATGCAGTGCTTGAGCTGATGAAGCAAGATCGTCATCTGGAATATTGTGAAATAGAGGGATTCTTGCACATTAGTTGACAGGTGACGAACTATGAATATATACGTATGAGCCGGTAACAAAACAGCAATCGACCGTGTGGGTAAGTACCCACACAGTTTTGGAGTAAGAGGAGCTGAATCCAACAAAAGTTGTTCATGGAAGAAGCACAACGAAGCAAATGGTCGCTTGTTTTTTCGGCCGAATGGATTTGTGGCCACTGTTCCGCTTGAGCAACGTAGAACGGTCAATTCTAAGAGGTACACGACCACTTGTTTGCCGGAAGCCTTCAGAGAAATCCATAAAACTAACCGCCGAAGACGAATCATTCTCCATCATGACAATTCGAGCTCTCACATATCTTATCAAAAAGGTGAATTTTTGAGCAGTGAAAACATCGAAATGATGACTCATCTTCCGTACAGTCCTGATTCGACCCCAAATGACTACTTTTTGTTCCCGAATGTCAAAGGCAAAGCGTGGTCAACGATTTACGAGCGCCGAAGAAGCAGTTAAAGCGTTCAAAAGCCATGTTTTGGAGGCGTCTCAAGAGAAATGAAAAAATTGCTTTGACAATTGGTTTGAACGAATGCAAAAGTGTATTGGTCGTCATTTTCTTCGAAAAATTATTGTTATTATTTGTTATTACCAAAATATAAAAACACCCCTCGTTACACCACTTGAACAGTTTTGTGTATGGTTAGTTACGCTCCCAATTTAGCCAATAAAGAGGCTGGACTAAGAATTTTAGGACCCAGTGGCACCTACGGCCTGATGACTTCGACAATTGCGGAGCTAGCCAAATGTTACACCCATACTCAATCTCTAAAGTGATGGGATGGAATCAAAGGATGAAATCTTGCCAGGATCACCCTGGGTGACCCTGGGAAGCTGGCTCCAAAGAAATATCTGGCGTTGACCAGGAAAAATCTACGCTTGATAGTAGGATTTCTGACTGGCCACTGTCAACTAAGGAAACACCTCCACAATATGGGGCTAGGGGACACACCTCTATGCAGGATGTGTGAACAGGAAGATGAAACTGTCAGGCATGTCCTATGCGAATATCTGGAGTTATTGTCAATAAGAGAGTGTGTGTTCGGCGAGTCTTGGCCTACACCTGCCGATATAAAGGAGATGTCTCCCAGTGACCTGTCCACCTTCCTGGAAAGGACAGGATGGCGATGACCTAGGATGACAACTCCTCGGGAGAATGTACTTTGGGTCACATGTGGCTTAAGTGCTGTGGGCCTACACTGACCCTCCCTACTGTACATATACAGAGAGCTCCCAATTCTTGCGAGATTTTGAATCACCAACTCACTTGTCTTGTGACTTATGTATTTCCAGGCTCTGAATACTCGATATATTGAGCCTTCATTATAATTAAATCATTTTTCATTCTCAAATCAGTTGAATCGATTATAAAATTTTCTTTGACATCATTCCATTGCGCGAGTTGACATCGTTTCGACGTTGTGCCTTTTCTTTCTATTGAATGGATCTTTTCTTCGATTCGATTGGTCAAACGAAGCACGATTCGTTTCAAGAGGAAGGCTTCAGCTCGATATCTTTCCTGCGAGAGAAGATGTGGCAAAGTGGTTATGAAGGGGCATAGTTTTTGGATTTTAATTCTTCTCCCTGTTGAAGTTGATACTTTGCTTTCCTGAATTGAGTGGAAATAACATTCCGGTTATCTTCTGGAAATTCCAGTTTTTTTGCTCAATCAAACCACGATGCGCTTGGTTTTTCATTGATGAGCCGTTCTCTTCCTCCTTAGAGGTAAGTCTTCGAGAAAGTCCAAGAGATTTGATAATTTTCGAGATAGCTCTTTCTGTGTTAGGTTTGCTTTCATAAAAGTTTATTTTTTTGGTTGTAGGATGACATCAGACGAGCACGTAGTTTATTTTGGAAAAAGTAAAACTAATCACCCCCCTATCTCATAGGCTAAGTCCGACTGGTTAGAAGTAAATATCTTTCTGATCTTTTCTTTTTCTTCAATGGCGAAGAAACGTTCTTGGTGGTGTCCTACTAGATAGTATACTACAGCAATGTGACTTTCATACTAATACGGCCAGATATTATCATATAATTTTAACTTATAATATTATTTTGAACTGAAATACTTCATTTCCTTTTTTCTTTAAAGAAACCTAAAGGTAAGTGTTTAAAATAATTTGTTCCTATCAATTCACAATTATGTTACAAGAAGCAATAAGAATATTAAGAATACTATGATATCATTCAAGAAAAAAACAATAAGACAAAAACATTCCAATTATTTAGGGCCTTGAGTTTAAAAGTCATTATCGCAGGATATACAAAATGAATCAATCTTTCATAAACTCAAAATTAACTTGAAAATTTTTGTTACTGAATACACCTCGTGAAGAAATAAGGAATATTATTGAAAAAGTATGACCTCAGAATATTTACATCCAATACGTTTTGTTAATATATTATTAGGTAGTAGGTAGGTAGGTCTAAAGTGAGTGGGTCTATTCGACCCTCCACCGCAACCCATAAGGGTTTATTGTGGCTCACACCTATTCACACTCGGCAAAATAAACCCAGCTTCTTGACGAAGCCGATTAGTTTGTATGGTGAGTGGTCTTTCAGGTCAGATGGTGAGAGTACGGATCTACCGAATTCAAAGAACCTGATTCGGTCCCCAGCGGGGCAGACACAAAGTATATGCTCTGCAGTTCCATCATTTTTCAGACAGAGGCAACACACACTGTCTTCCGACAGTCCCAAGTCTCTGCATGTGATGACTCAAATGATAGTGACCTGTAAGAAGGCCTGTTAGACACCGTAGTTCATCCCTACTGTAATCCAACAACTGTTTAGAATCAAATTTCAAAGGGTGAATAAACGCCTTGAAATGAGCCAATCCAAGAAGATTCTGCCAGAAGTCCATAACTCTTCTCGCCATCCAGGTGTTAAGTGTTTGTTTGGCAAAGCCCAAAGCGATGCTAATGACAGATTCTGGTCCAACGAAGCCACTTGCATCACCCTCCTTTGCAAGAGAGTCAGCAGCTTCATTGCCTTCCAGGCCAGTATGGCCAGGAATCCAGACCAGAGACAATCTGTTTAGTCTTCCTATTGAGGAAAGTCTTTTTTGGTAGTTTGCTACCAATTTAGATGTTGCTCGGTGGGAGCCAAGAGCTTCCAACGCCGCTTGACTGTCCGAGAATATTTTTATTGGCTTGTGAGTGAGGTTGGATTTATCCAATCTCTCCGCACACAATTCAATAGCCTATATTTCCGCTTGAAATACAGTCGGATAGGTTCCTAGGCAGGTAGATAACTCTGTCCCGGGTCTGCGACTGAAAACACCTGTACCAGAACCAGAAGGTGTTTTTGATCCATCTGTGAACCAACAACTATCTGCTCTTAATATTTCCTTCTCCTACAGGATCCAGTCCTCTCTACTCGGGAATAGTACTTCATAGGACAGTTCGTAGTTGACAGTTGGAGGCATAAAGTCAAAGGTAATTTCCAGAATGCTGTGACTTCCAATGTCAACCAGTAGTCTGTTGCACCCTGCATTGAATTGATTTGTGCAATTGGCAATGTGTATGCAGTCCATCTAGCCTCTCTTTCCAGAAAAATGTGGAGAGGAAATAGATCTAGAAGGATCTCCATGGCCGCTGACGGCCGTGGAGAATTGTGGCATTTCTGGGTGAAGTTGAAAATAATGTATGTTTAGTTTATTAATTGGGTACCTTCAAAGTGTTCTTTTTTAATTTGCTAAACAAAAATGGTATTGTCAGAGAGGCAGCGTATCGAAGTCTTGATATTGTTGGGATGTGGGGATAGACTGCGGAGTCAAAGTGAGGTGTGTACTTTATTTAATGCAAAATATCCGGAGAAAATCACATTTCCCAGGCAACTGTGAGTAAGATCTTACACAAATTTGAAGAACATGGTACAGTGAAGGACTTGCCCAGAAGTGGCCGGCTACATGTTTTGGACGAAGATCAAAAATTGGAGATTACCGTATCTCTGCAGGAAGATCCACATTTGTCAACGGTTTCATCAGCCCAAAACAATCCTGCGTCTAGACGTACGATTGGTAGGTTTTTGAAAACAAAAAAATACCACCCATATAAGGTATGTCTGGTCCAAGAGCTCTTGAAAGATGACTATGACAGGCGTTTGCAATTTTGTGAAGAAATAATGAGGCGATGTGACGAGAATAATGGGTTTCCACTCAACATACTCTTTTCGGACGAAGCTACTTTTTATTTACTTGGAGTAGTTAACAGGAACAACTATGAATTAGTCCCTGCTTCAGCTGTTATGTTTCCCAATGAAGCAGATCCAGATATCCCAACTGAGACACTTTGGTTTCAAAAGGACGATGCTCCCCCACTTTTTGGTATTAATGTCCGAGGATATATCGATGACATATTTGCAGGACGCTGGATTGGACGACGTGGTACACTTGAATGGCCGGCAAGATCCCCAGACTTAACGCCATTAGATTATTTTTATTGGGGATATATGAAAGACAATGGTTATCAAAATAGGCCGGCTAATATTGAAGATCTAAAAAGCAGAATTAGAGTGGAATCACATAACATACCGGCTGAGGCCATTTGGAATTCCGTAGACGGTTTTTTTTTCTCATTTCATTGTAACCACAAAAAAATAAAGGGTATGGTCAGAATCCATTTTTTACACGACATAGGTTTGCATTCGAAAAAAAAGTTGGGGAGGGTTGCAGCTAAGAGGTTGAAAAAAAAAATGTTATTGCCAAAAAATGCGTACAACGTGAAATCAACTGACGTGTTTCGCGTTTTTTTTCTAAAATACTGGTTAAAAAGATATTAATTTTATTCCGGACCTTTGCGCACCCCCGTATATGTATCTATATCTGTGTACTACATATTGTGTTTTGTTCTCTATACATGTATGTTTGTACATATACCTAATATGTCTGAAACTCTAATGATTGTATGAACTTTACAGTTGCATTTTATTGCCAATAACAGTTATATGCTTTTCACAAGACTGAACTATTACTATTATTATTATGTTATATCGATGCTCACTAACAGATAGAATTTCACCTCGTGAGTTAAATTTCCATTTAATCACCATATTATTATTAGACAACTCATCTGTTTTATGTATTTGTATGTGAATAAATTATTTGAAATTTGAGTATCTGAAAAATCATGATTATGACGCAATAATGTTGTGAGCTGATTCATAGTACTATCGGTAAGCACTTTTCATCTATATGATCTTATTTTGCAAAATTGAATTTTCAGCCTTTCCCAAAATATTTTCGACTTCCATATTACAGAAACCTGTTTGGTATAATTGTTTCAATTGTTTACTTTTTATACTATTATTTAAAAACCAAACTCCACAGAATACGTTCCCATCGATTTATCCCATTTAATTTCTCAGCCTAATAATTGGTTGCTACTTGTTTTTCCACAAAGTTGGGTGGCGTCCATTTCGGTGTTGATTTGAGTTTGATGAAAATACTTTTTTACGAACCCAATAGTGCTCTCTGGCCAAAAACTGCCGTTCGTAAATAAAAGTGCAACAGATTATTGAATTGTCAATAATTTACTGCTACAAAGCGTCAATAAATCTCATATGCGATTCAGGTGAAACTCCCAGAGGTTGACAAAGCAATCATGTCGCAGGTAAAGCCCTTTCGCGAAGTACCACGCTTCAACGTTTAATCTGTTTTGTGGCGGCGAGTTCATCAATATTCTCGTGGAGTGAAGGCTGCCCACGGAATGGCTCTTTCGCACGTAGAATAGACGTCAGAGGGTGACTATCAAAGCCGGTAAAACTTCAAAGAAGTTTTTGAGGGTCATGGCATATGAACTGCATCTCAATCAATGTGAGATACATTCATTTGAGATTATTGAAACATTTCAATCACAGGTGAAACAAATTAATTTATTTGCGATAATAACAGCTAGAGGAAGAGTGGCATTCATTTATTTATTCATTTATTTATTGAGAAAATACATCCAACAGGTTATGAGATCCAATTAGAGGCGTACATAATAAAAAATGTGAAGCTTATATTGGTCCCGATAAACAAAAATTAAACATAAAACATAATCTATATTAGCATTACATACCGTGTAACATTATATCAGTTATGTAGTGCATTATATATTGCTTTCCTAAACTGAGGTGAGGGTAAGAAAAATATATTGATATAGATGTCAAAGGACAGTGAAAGTGGTGTTGTGAGTTAGGTTAGATTAGGTCGATGTAAAATGTTATATGTGACCTGGAAGTTATACGAGAAACTTCAAAATTCAATCATAAAAGTAAAGTAGAAGAGTCAATTTGATTATGTTTGATTTTGTACATAAAAATTAAGTCATTAATTTGGCGGCGTTTTTTAAGTGATGTATAGTTTAACTCTTCCAAGAGTAAATCATAGCTATGCTCTCTGGTGGGTTAAGAACCATACTTTTTTGAGTAAAAAAATTTCAGAAACTTCTTCTGTACAGCTTCAATACAATATATACAGGCTGATTCACGGTGGATGGCACATTAGACGTTTCTGGTGAACCAGACAACGGATCACTTTGAAAATTTAATGGAGGGCATATTCGGACATTCTCTAGCCAATTAAAATATTTTCGACAATGCGGTGTTGCCGCTTCTATTAGAAAGCAGTAGCAACTTTGATTTTTCAAATGGAACACTCTGTATATAATATTATTTTTGGAATCTCCAATAATTGCCTGACAACTTTTCTTGATATTTCCCTATACCTATCTGTTACCGTTTTCGAAATAAAAATTAATTTCAATTTTTTTCTTCGAAAATCATGACTTCTAAAATTGCCGATATTTTTTAGTTAAGAAGTACTATGATATCGAAATTTGGTTTGGAGTTAGGTGATACTTGGACACTTCCCACACGTCAGCCTAATCTCCGTTACTTCAATACAGGGTGGTAAAAAAATACAGTTTTTTCGTTTGCTTGAAAAAGTTGCTGAAATTTGATTATTTTGAATGGAACACCCTATATATTATTGAAAATTCGGAAAGCTGCTGAAATTTGCTTTCTTTCTATGTATATCATACCTATACCTAACTAGTCAAGTTTCGGACTTATGAACATTTATTTGTGAAAATGTCCCTTCAGAATGGTATTTCCATTCGGTATTTGGTAAGCAGGCCATGATTACTATTTGACAGTAGCGTTGTGACATTCTCCTAATAATATCGACATTTTCGTCACTTCAGAAGTTGCAAATACCTTCAAAACGATGGAACAAAACTATTCAAACGAAGTTCTTATGAATTTGTTTATTATTTTTGGACAGTGTGACAAAATTATCAGCAGAACATGTAGAAAGTTCAATGAAATGTATCCGAATCTACCGCCAATGAACCTCAAGAAATTTATACCAATTCAGAACAATTTCAATGCATTTGGATCAACTTTAAAAGCACCAAGAAACTTGCCTCGACCCGTAACTTTCGAAGACAACCAGATTAATGTCTTAGCATATTTTCACGCATTTCCCGAGTCATCGATAAGAAGTGCTGAAGAAGATTTGGGTATAAAATATTCATCGGTTCAAAGAATCTTGCGAAGACATAAAATGCATGATTATAAATTCACCAAAATTCAAGCAATGAAGCCTCAAGATCCTCAACAGAAAGTAGAATTTTGTGAAATGTTGTTGACACGCATTCAAGAAGATCCACTTTTTTTAAATAAAATTATTTGGACTGATGAATCGAAATTTTCGAGAGAAGGGATTTTCAATAGAAAAAATCGTCATTATTGGTCCAATGAAAATCCTCACGTCACAAAAGAAGCCGGATTTCAAGAAAAATTTAGTTTTAATGTCTTCTGCATGTTGATGGACAACAAATTGAGGTACGTGATATACGAGGAGTCATTAACATCCAGAAGCTACCTGAATATTTTGGAGAATACTGTAGATAGTTTCGTGGATAATCTGCCACTCGAAGATTATCGAAACTGTTGGTACCAACTAGACGGAGCTCCTGCATATTGCACAAGAGAAGTGAGCGCAGAACTGGATAGACTATTTGATGATCGGTGGATGAGGCGCTTGGGACCATGGAATTGGCCAGCGAGATCACCCGATCTTACTCCATTAGATTTTTATTTGTGGGGAATGTTTAAAGAAAAAGTTTACAAAATACCCGTGCGTTCGAGAGATGAATTGTTAGAAAGGATTGCCCAAACATTTGAAGATTTGGATCCCAATGAAATCAGATCTGCCACCACGAAAGCAGTCAACACCCGCATTTTAAAGTGCTTGGAAGTGAAAGGCCAGCGATTCGAACATATTTTGAAATATTCCACATGATTGTTTTACTTTTTTATAATTATTCATATCAATATTTCCAATTTCAAGTTTCTTGGTGCTTTTTTAAAGTTTATCCAAACATATTGAAATTGTTCTGAATTCGTATACATTTCTTGAGGTTCATTGGCGGTAGATTCGGATACATTTCATAGAACTTTCTACATGTTCTGCTGATAATTTTGTCACACTGTCCAAAAATAATAAACAAATTCATAAGAACTTCGTTTGAATAGTTTTGTTCCATCGTTTTGAAGGTATTTGCAACTTCTGAGGTGACGAAAATGTCGATATTATTAGGAGAATGTCACAACGCTACTGTCAAATAGTAATCATGGCCTGCTTACCAAATACCGAATGGAAATACCATTCTGAAGGGACATTTTCACCAATAAATGTTCATAAGTCCGAAACTTGACTAGTTAGGTATAGGTATGATATACATAGAAAGAGAGCAAATTTCAGCAGCTTTCCGAATTTTTATTAATATATAGGGTGTTCCATTTAAAATAATCAAATTTCAGCAACTTTTTCAAGCAAACGAAAAAACTGTATTTTTTTACCACCCTGTATTGAAGTAACGGAGATTAGGCTGACGTGTGGGAAGTGTCCAAGTATCACCTAACTACAAACAAAATTTCGATATCATAGTACTTCTTAACTAAAAGATATCGGCATTTTTAGAAGTCATGATTTTCGAAGAAAAAAATTGAAATTAATTTTTATTTCGAAAACAGTAACAGATAGGTATAGGGAAATATCAAGAAAAGTTGTCGGGCAATTGTTGGAGATTCCAAAAATAATATTATATACAGAGTGTTCCATTTGAAAAATCAAAGTTGCTACTGCTTTCTAATTCTAATAGAAGCGGCAACACCGCATTGTCGAAAATATTTTAGTTGGCTAGAGAATGTCCGAATATGCCCTCCATTAAATTTTCAAAGTGATCCGTTGTCTGGTTCACCAGAAACGTCTAATGTGCCATCCACCGTGAATCAGCCTGTATATATATATTTTGCTCGACAAGAATTCCATATGGAGCTACAATATTCCAGTTTGCTTCTGACCAATGAATAATATATAGAGCTAATTGCCTTTAATGATGAACATTCTTTGCTATTACGCATAGCAAATCCTAGCATTTTCATTGCACGGGATGTTATTTGTTCGATATGTAACGAGAACGCCAGTTTTTCATCGAAGATAATACCCAGATATCTCTATTCGGTAATTCTTGCCAATGTTACATTATCCAATCTGTATTTATATATTTGTACTGAGAATTTCTTCGCAAAAGTCATAATTTTACATTTTCCTATGTTTAATGATAGTTAATTTTTCTGACACCAAGCATGTAACTCAGTAATATCGTTTTGTAATGATATACAATGGAAGATAAAGTTTTGGGAAAACAATAGAAATTATATATGGCAAAAAAGCTGTATTTATTTATGCGTTATAGTCACAAGCGATTTTGTTAAAGGTCAATCAATAGAGAATTTGCTGAAGTGTAATAAAGGACAAACTGCGTAATATGAACCACTGAATAGACAAATCAATCAGTAAAGTCTATTGAAAAAATTATACTCGGACTATTTTTCTGAAAACAATGTTTCAACATTCCTGAATCCTGAAATTCCACTATGAAACTTTCACATCAAATTGTGATATTTGTCATAATGTACTGTTTTATTACTGTTGATGTACTGTTTTATGGTAACACCTCAACACCTTGAAATTGAGTATCAATGCATATCCAAATGCAACTCAAAAATCAATATATCAAAGATAATATTTATCGATGTGAACGGTCTATTTGAAGACAGGTGAAGTTGTCGACTATGTTGGAAAAATTAATAATGTCATCTTGAAATGACTGTTACATATCTATCAGTGTATTCATTCATAAATTCTAATCCTATATCGGTGAAAGTAAGAGGCTTTGTCGAGCACACAAGAAATAAACACAGCGAGAAGAAACCAGCAAATCGGGAATAGCACAGTATGTTTGGACCCATCAACATCAAATAGTCTCAAGCTGAGATCATCCACATGGAGGAATACTGGTTCAGTAGGAAATTCAAAGAAGCCGCCGTATTTAGCCAAGCTAGCGTAGAAACACGCAACATATGGAAACCCATAAACAACCGGAAAACGGCCAACTCCCGCCAAACGGTCAACTCCCGGTAAACCGCAGAGCGGAGAGAGGAAAGAGGGGATAGGTGAAATCACTCGAATGACCTATAAATACTTATCTCTTCGAAGAATTAGTCCAGTCATCACCCGAAGACGATTGTGGATACTAACAATCGAAACGTCGTGAAGTAACTTTGCTTGGAATCTCTTAATTATTTATTTTTATTTTTTGTTTAGTTGTAATATTTTTTACTTGTATTTCATTTCACTATAATTTCATTTCAGGATTTTTTGCCTAATATAATTGTTATTTTCAGCTATTGTCTTTGATTTTTCATTTGAATTGTTTTTTTTAAGAATTTTAAATCATTTTATATAATATAAGACAATGAAAGTCCGAACTAATGAAATTCATCATGAAACATTGTCAATCACCTTCAAACATCCATTATCACCTCATCGTATGTGGCGAACATTTTGAATAAAAATAACTAAAAAGTGTGAACTTTATGGAACAATTTTCTTCTTCGTGTGCATTTCTCACTTTTATTATACTTGCTGTTATGGGGATTTGAATGGTCCGTAAGACTGATCTAGAAGGACTAGTCAAGTTTATGGTCCAACTACAGAACAAAATTAAGACGTAACTTGGCATTCTTCCAATCAATCCATGACATTACACAATAAACCGACCAATAAAGTGTGGGTTGATGTATTTTTAGAAGATCGTGATTCTACAAACTATTATGATGTGGGGTCTTAATGGTTTCCTTCTTGCCACTAATTGATTTTAACCACCCAACAAATTATTCTGTTTACGGTCCATTTTTCCTAACCGGTAAACCTAATTACAGTACGAATAATTTGATTTGCCACTACTTATAAAAGGGAAATATTCATTTCAACGGCTCACTTATTAAAAAAGTTTTTTAGACTTTTACATTTTTGTCCAACGGTCTATTTTTTCAGATAAGGTCACTCAAAAGCCAAAACTCGTGAAGGGTCACTCTATTTTTACTATCGCAGAATAAATCCTAATAGAGGAGCTATATACTTATGATGCACTGTTTGGAACCTTTGGTGTAGTAATGAATATTACTGGAGTTTTTTCCCAACACCAAATCGTTATTTTTGACACCTCGACACGTGTTTCGATCACCAAGTGATCATCTTCAAAGAGGAAGATTAAATCTTCCTCTTTGAAGATGATCACTTGGTGATCGAAACACGTGTTGAGGTGTTGAAAATAAACGATTTGTGTTGGGAAAAAACTCCAGTAATATTCAGAAGAGCTATATGAAGATATCTGCAGTATTTCACAACAACCCCATGATGTGGTATGAAAAACTATGTCTAACGATATGAAATTAGAAAAAAGCAGAATATGGTGTTGTTTAATAAATACAAAATGAAACTATTCACAAATGAATGGTGCAAAATATGAGTTTTATATACTTCGAATCAAGATCTAATCATGAGTTAATGGTGTTCAGTTGATATATTTAATGAAGTGACTTTTTTCAGGTTGAAATTAAATATAAATTCAAGAAAGTATTTTTTCTGGCATTACTCATCGTTGTAATATCAAAAGTAGGTGGAATACATGATTGAAACATATTTCAAATAAGATGTCACTCATAAAAGGTAAAACTGGAACCTCAGGCGTAGAATAAATCCAAAACAATCACTCCTTCATCTCCTAAAGACGCCAACTCTGTTGGTGAAACCCGCATCGATATGAGTATTGCACTTTTTGTGATAAGAAAAGCCACTTATTTTGAAGATGTCACTCAACTATAATTTTCATTAGAAATTCATAACATGTGCGTTGCTGTAGGGTGAGTGTGGCTGACGAGGGATTTGTTCATAAGTAGGAATGTACCAGATGTATTTCACATTTTTAACAGTCACAATAGCTTTTTTCAACTTTTCGACTCAAATGAAGCAGAAAACAATTATAAAAACATCTATAAACAGCTATATATATATATATATATATATATATATATATATATATATATATATATATATATATATATATATATATATATATATATAAATTATTGATTGATTGATATTAGAAAGTATTATAATAATGGCACTCTTTCAATACATAGCTGTTTTTATAAGTTTTTTTGGCTTCAGAAAATAAATATAACGTTTGTCAATATTTGTTTATAACAAATTGTTAAACTAATAAACAATTAAATAATGAACAAAAACAGTTTTTTTGACAAACTATTCAAAAGTGCAAATTATGATTTTCAAAAGCAAAATTATTTCTTGACTGATTATTTAAACAATCGAAATATAAAAAAATCGATTTAAAAAAATTAAAAATCAAAATTGAAATTTTTTTTCAATCATTATTATCTCTAGACAACAAAACAGCAAAAAAAAAGTTTTCAAAAGTATTGAATTTCTCTATTTGTTTAAAACAATTCAGTAAACAAATTACGTACAAAATTCATATCCTATGTTAATAACTGCCATTGTTTAATGTGAAAACAGCTAAAATAGCTATAAATAGCTAAATACCAATTGAAAAAAAATTTTTCATCAACAATTTTTAGATATTTCATTATGCAATAGTTATGAAAAATCATAATTAACAAATTAATAAATTTTTATGAACTTTCATCGCAGGATCGTATGAAGTATAGGTATATATCAAAAGGGCTCCACGAAGTTTAAAATTTATAGGCCGATTATTTATACCTTTTATCCCATTATTCATGCCAACGGAGATTGGGAAAAAAATTGTTATTTTACAATTGAATAACTTTTTGAAAAATGGTGATAACCCTTTTTTTCCTACGGCACTCGATTCATTCAAGTGTTAAGAAGATACTAGATTTATTTCAAATTTTTAAAATGACATTTTATGTTATAAAAAAATTAATTCTTTTGGTAAACTCTCTTTAGCGGCAGCGCTCATGCCGTAACAGCCGCGCGGAACCCTATTTTCAACGTCAAATTAAAATCACAAATAATGGAAACAGAGTTTCGGGAGTCGGGACTATTTTATCGGAAATTTCCTCCTCTTCAACGATCTTTTTTCAAAATTGCCTATATAATAATATTTTTTGAGTTATTTACGAAAAACTAAATACCATTTTTTCAAGTCGTCAATTGAAGAAGTTTTTTAATTTTATTTTGTTAATAACAATTGCAATTTTTCACCTGCAACAAAATCCTTCAAAAACATTTTTCTAGAGCTGATTCCGAATCGAATGAGCTATCGCTCATATTTTTAGGACCTTTATCTCTATTTGTCATGTTTTTGAACTTGTTGATCAGACTAATGATAGAACATAAGACTTCCGTCCACTAACGAAGCTTCTGTTCTATAGCGTCATTTATAAAACAGGATGATTGGTGGTCGAATGCGTCAGAAAAGGAAACAATGGCCATACGAGGTCTATTCAAAGATTTTTTCTCAAAAACATGTATTTGTCAATTTCTATTTTGTGTCCTTCAAACCAGGGTCCGTCAGATATAATACACTTGTGCCAGTTCTTTCCAAAAAGTTTGGTATGTCCTTGAGCTCTCTCAGCAATACAGCTTTCATCTTCTCAATCGTCTCCAAACGTCGTGCTTTCATAAATCACTTCATTCTTAGGAACAGAAAAAAGTCATAGGGCGAAAAATTTGGTGAATACGATGACTAAGTCATGAGTACGGTGTTGTTTTCGGCCAACAATTGTGAACAAGCACTGACTAGTAAGCACTGACCGTAGAATCGTGTGGAAAAAATTTAAGATGCACTATGCCACGGTAATTAAAGAAAACAATCATTACATTACATTTGATCGAACATAGCGTGCTTTTTTGGTCTTGGCTCTCCTGGGTTCTTCCATTGGGACGTTTGGACTTTGGTTTCGTTGTCATAACCATATACCCGTGATTTTCCACCAGCTATGACCCTTTCAAGCAATTCTGAAGGGCGGTTGACTTCATTCAACAATTTTTGAACGATGCTCATGCGATAGTTCTCTTGGTCAAAAGTCAGCAATTTTGGAACGAACTTCATGGCCAAAATTTTAGAAAAAATTGCATGGCATGAGCCAACCGATATGCCGAGATCCTCAGCAACTTCTCTAATTGTGATTTGACAATGCTTCATAACAATTTCTCTCATTTTCTCAACATTTTCATGGTTTATTGATGTGCTGGAGCGTCTAAGGCGACCGTTGTCATTCAGATCTGCTCGACCTTCTGTGAAAAGCTTGTATATATTTCTGACTCAGAGTACACTCACCGCATGCCACTGTTAATATTTCAAGTGTTTTTGAATATTTGATTTCATTTTGTGAACAAAATCTGATGAAAATTCTATGATCCTTTTTTTTTCGATAGCAGAAAATGGCCAAACATGCAACATACCAATATGAAAACTATACAAATCGGTAATCGAATGTAGGCAGCCCGCGAAATTCCAACATTCACCTTACTTTTTTAACAGACCTCGTATAATAATAGAGAGAAAGAGCTATGCAATATGGCATGTGATTGTAATAAATTTTGTTGATGATGATTCTGTTTTTTTTTAAATAGATGCCAAAACGCAATATATGCAGTATATTCTTATGATGTGTATCTTGTGTGTAAGTGTTTAAATAACTCCTAACTTATTTATGAATGAGTTTGTGTGATAAATCTGAGGAAAGATCAGGCAAAATTAATTCAGCATACCATTCACTATTGATAGGTTTGAATAAATCACAACTCAATTTATGAATCAAATTGTTTCTTTACAAAACCTCCTCCTCCAGAAGTATTAGTTTTTTCATACGAAGCTTTTTGTCATCACGTTTGTTCAACATTTGACAACATGATACATATAATCTTCAATTATTGTGTGCCTAAAAATAATAAAAAGGAATCGATGTTTCATAAACCAACTTCCAATTTCAAATTCATCAGTCATACTTTGTATTTTTCTCAATGCCAAGTTTTCACTACATAACATCTACAACCAAATATTTGGAACCCTCAAAGTCGGAAATGTTCAATGTATACATTTTATTATTTTTGTTCCATTTAATATTTTGTTCGTGTTAGGCAAACTCATATGAATCTGAAGATTTGTGAAAATCAAATCATCTAAAAGAACGATTCGTTCAGGCCAGTCTCAACACCCTTCACTGTAGGTTAATGGAGTGACATCCATCAGAAAATATCTTCTCTCCTGGCTAATGCCACGAAGGGTCTTGGACTATATCCGACAGGAGTCAGTGCAGGATTCTTCACTGAAGTTATTCCTGCATATGCTGTTGGCGATATACCTGCTGCAATAGATTTCGGACTGTTTGGCCACTCATCAGTGCAAGGTAGTGTCTAGCATCAACATAAAGTCGATGATTTCCGATAATTGAAAATCGAACTCCTCCAGAGTATTGCAACAGTTGTATCGCCAACAGCATATGCAGGAATAATTTCAGTAAATAATCTGCACTGACACTTGTCGGATATAATCCAACGCCTTTCGTGGTATTAGCCAGGAGAGTAGTTGTTTTCTGATAGGTGTAAGACCATTATTCTACAGTGTAGGGAGTTGAGACTGGCCTAGACGAATTGTTCTTTTAGATGATTTGATTTATTGCCAGTCTTCAAGTATTCCCACTGACGATATGTGAAAATGTGTAAAAATGTTTTATAAATACCACTAGCTTCGCCACCCAAAGTAAAAAAAGAAACAGAATTTGAAAGTTTTTGTTTCCTGATACCAAACATTTTCCACCATCGGCTTTACTCGACTTCCATCTTCTTGGTTATGTAGGCAGTAGCAATTTTTTGTACTATCAAGAGTGTTCTATAAATATCAAATTGAACAATGGAAATGTATAAAGCTCTGTCATGCACTGATAATAAACTTCCTAATTCACAACTCAACCTGATAACTCATCAGGGTGAGGTAATTCACACCTCTTTTTTTCTTACATTATCATTGGTCTTACTTCCCCGTAATGAAACAGTCAAAAGCTACAACAAAAGATAAAACCTGGATAACTTTTCTGTTTCACCTCTGTCAACTTTTCGAACATTTCTCTACTATATTCTGGCACATGTTTAGTGGCTTATTGATGTAAAGCTGTAATTTGTTCCCCTTAGATTAATACTCCTAAGTTTCTTCCAATGCTATTTCACTAGTCGTTTCGAACATGAATTTTTTATCATCTCTGAATCCCTCTTTTCCACCACTTTCAATTCCTCGCTTTCTTCCTCGGTCTCACTTGAGCCAATCTAAAATAATTGGGTACGTATTTTTCAACGCGGAATGATATATTTTTCACAAGAAAACCATAAGTTATTAATTGGATCAACTGTGAAAACCATTTTTCTGAATGTTTTGCCGGCAAGCATAAACTGTTTGTCAGTTAATAGGCTGTTTCTATCATCATACATTCCATTCAGAACAAATGTTGTTTCAACTTGCTCTCCACATAAAGTCAGCAAAGGCGTTCACTCAAACAGCCTACATTACGAAAGTCATTTGGCGCTTTGAAAGATGTTGTGTTCAATTACTTTCACTATAAACAAATATACGATTAAACTCAGTTTATTGTACACCTGTTTTGTTTTGTGGGTTCAGTTTGAATAAACAGTTAAGCCCGAATAACTCGTCATTTAAGATTACTTAAAATGTATGCATGCAATAAAAACGATAGTTTTACGAACCTGATTCACTAAAATGTTTCTACAAACCGCACTAACTTCAACTGAATATGTTCCAGAAATCCCCAAACAGTTCACACTCGTCTAATATTTATATGATCGGGAAAAACAATTCATAAGGTCTTTATATAATCTCCAGCGATTCGAATCCAACGTGAATCGCTACTTTCGCACAGACACCACTCTGAGAGCGCCTTAAGAATTTTCCCGTAATGATTGTGTTCTGTCCTTAAAAAACCTTAAAAGGGCAATAGTCAACCCGTGACTTTCTCGAGTCATGTGGAAAAGGTTTGCTGAAACACGTCTGCCATGCTGGTATTTGAGAGATGACGAGATGTTCTATGACTTGGTCTACACCAAATGATTAGCAAATTTTATTAGGACTCTTATCAGCTTCTGAAATATCTTTAGCTGGAAGATATTGTGTTTTTTTCAACGGCGAAAACGAACCATTTTGTCAGGACAACAAAAAATAGTAGTCACTAAATATCATGAATAGGAATTGAGAAAATCTACAAGTTGCTGGCTATTTTTTTTGATAAGTGAGAAATTGTTATTGTAAAACAACGATAAAAATAATAACAACTATAAAAATTAACTGGCGCTCCGGGGCGACTTCATTGATTCCAGTGGCGCATTTGCTTTTTCAGCTGCAGGAAAATCCGGAAAAACCTGCAGCACCACATCGTCTAAAGATCTTGATCTGCCACTGTCCTCTCTCTCATTAAATAAAATGTAGGGTGTCTCCAAAGACTCCAATAGATTCAATACATCGCCAGAACTTTTCGTGACATGACTATCGTCAAACTTAAACCAGTCCGTTTCGTCTTTGACCAAGGCGTAATAATGACCGGATTCAACGCCAGAACCACAGTGAACAATGAATGCATGAATATTGTAATAGTGGTCTGCTAGATTGAAATGTTCATCTATTTCAAACCTTCGAAAGAGTTTCTTGCTTCCGTCAAAGGTTGGGTCTGGTTTGAAATTCATCAGTGTTACTATTAGATTGACTGGTGCCTCAGCTATACTTGTTTTCTTATAACAGTCAGTTAGTTTGGCGCATGTTTAGCAATACAGTCGATCATCACCTGATAAAAATTTCATTTTCAGATGATTTAACAATAAACTTTGCATGGACTGGTTATTAGTCATATTAAGAAACGCTAGATGAAGTTCCAGAAATTCACATAAGTTTTCACTACCTCTTGAACATTTACTGCAAAGTAAACGAAGCAGGATTTTTCCAGCAAAAGATTCACAAACACAAGACGAGATGGACTGTACGGAAGCATTCAATCCAGAGCGGTCAGGAGTATTGATTTTGCTATTGTTTTGCTCACGAAGAGTATTCAACAAGAACCCCAAGAATTCGGAACAATCCTCTTGTTGTCCTAACGAGTATCTAGTGGACTTCAAGACTCCATCGAATCGGTTGGAGGGAAACATGATACATTCTTACGAAACTGCAGCTGCATAACAGGTGTTTGAGTTTGATGAATAAGTAGGGAGCATTCTCGTTCTCGTTCATCATTAAAACCTCGTTCTTGAAATTCTTCGTCATGAACAACACTTGTTAAATGCTATTCATGTAGCAAGTGTTTCCTTAATTATCCAATCCAATTTTCTTCTCTAGATTATCAGGACAACTCTCTATTGATTCATAAGGAAGAACATGGTTCACATAATCTACATAAGAACCATTTCTCAAGCTGCGATCGATCCTTCCAAGTGGAGAAGGGTTACGTAGAGGGATCAATTCGGCTCTTGATTCATGAAGCTCTTCTACTGGAAGGGAACCAGAACTAAGAGGACTGCAACTCATATTTGGGGGGCAAGAATGACCTAAGTCCATCGACCGAACTGAAAAAGAAGAAGGTGGATCAATCACTTGCGAATTAACCTTGACAGGGGACTGATGAATATCCACATATCTCGGCTCGTTTCGAAGATATTTCAGTTCCGAACTGATATCAGGGCAATGCATGATCTCATCAAAATTATATGAAGGAGGAATAGTTCCAAGGACCGAAGCAGCATTGCCACGATGAATAGCAATACTAATTCTTTCTATCAAAAAAGAGTTGGAACGGTGATCTTTCGTTGCTTGGCCTATTCTCCTTCCGAGTTCATGAACGAATTACAGAGACTTCGAACTTCCGGTTAGATGGGAAGCCGCGACCGTGTCAACGCAAGTGAAGTCCCATACCACAGGTTAACCGTATTTTTATGGTATGAGAGACATGCCATCTGGTCGTTTACCATCATCTCGACTGGTACCTAAGGGTTCCAGAATTGCAGGAAAATCAGCTGACAACATAGCTCTTTTCAATATGTCGTTCACTTGATAATGTCGAGATGTACGCCCTGCACTTCTCCTACAACTCAAACCATGTGTACCTTTCTCATCAACTATACTACCGCAAACACGAGTATGAGGAACACAAATAGATGAACCCATCCTCAGCCTTACTGCCATTCTGAAAGATTCATCGTCTAATAGTGTTCCAAGAGATGCAACAGGTAAAGCATTCAGCCAAGCACCTGATTCCTTTCAGACGTATACACTTGTTGATTTCAGGAGTTTATCAGTTATAATGTTCAGAAGAAGTCGGTCCCATACACTTTGTATTTTCTTTTTATCTATAGGAGGAGCAATATATGGCTATTTGCCATATATCGTGGAGCAAACCTAAAATACCTACAAAAATACAAATATACGTATAAACGACAATTGTAGTTTATATTAGTCTTCAATATATTTCTGGCACATTGTGATAAAATTATATGTATTGGCCTAATTCTATCCGATTGCAGTACTACTTTTCAATAATAATAATATGTTTATTTTCTCATACACTGATATAAATTACATGGAGTGCTATCGAAAATAAACAAGATAATCACAGAAGCCATAGAAATCTATTGCTTGTTCGTATTGAGACTATGATGTGAATTAATTTACATTTCTTGAAAAAATAATAAGTAATCAATCAATTGACAAATAAACCTAATAACAGAAACAGTAGTTACAGACAGAATACATAGTTATTTTCATCTACTCAATAATTGCTCAGGTCAAATTGCTGTTTGGAATAGTTTGATTAATGAAGTCAGAGAAAAAGTTCTTTCGGAATTCAGAATAAACTTCTTTACTTCTCTTTTGAACATAGAAGAACTGTTGATATTTTTTATTCCTCCTGGTAATATTTGGTATAAGCGTGGTCCGAGATATGTTGCGTTTCTTTGTCCTATAGTTTTCTCACATCGTGGCACATTTAAAGAGTTTCCCTTTTTCCTAGTATTGTAGGAGTAAATGACTGGTTCTATTTTGATGTGTCCTTTTTTTAACATTACTCAGTATGCTCATACAAAAAACTTGTCGAATATCACATACACTTGCTTCTCCAAATAAGGCCTCAATTGGTGAGTTTTTTCTACTAAATATAATTTTCAGTATCCATTTCTGTTTGACATTTAGATTTTCAAGATAACAATAATTCACTCCTCCCCAACCTATTACACCATAGCCTAGTTATGATTGTACAAGTGCAAAGTAAAATGTTTTCAAATGCTGAATGTCAAGGAAGTTTTTTAGGCGATTGAACTTTCTGATTATTTCTTTCATCTGTAGGTGCCATCGAAGATGCCTGTCTATATAGATACCTAGATATTTTATTGACTCGCTCAGGTATGTGATTATTATTTCCTATATGTAAGTATCCCATATTGGGTAATGTACTGCAATATGATGTGAAGGGTAAATATTTGGTTTTTTGGAAATTGATAGTGAGTTTATTGTGACAGAACCATTTTTCAATCTCAATACAATAATTTTCAGCAGAAGCTTTCAGTTAGTTCCATGAAGAGACAAGACAGCCGTATCATCAGCAAAGCTCAAAATTGTACCCATTATTGGTATCTGTAGCAACTCATTTAGATATATTGTGAAGAAAAGAGAAATGAAACTTTCTATATTTTTTACCACTTTTATTTGCAACTAACGTTACTGCAGTTTCGTCCTATACGGACATTTTCAAACTTTTACAATAAACTAACAATGATAAATTACATTACCCATTATATACCACCCTTGTAGGTACTAATAATACTCTCCCAATTGGACAATCCTGTTTCCATACTAGACAGGTGAAAACTCTTGGCTGTGTCTGAGGGTCAAATTTTATGACAAATCTAATGGTGAAAACCGCATATCGATATATATCGTCGTTTCTGAGTTACAGAATGTTTTCCGAAAAGTTATCGTAACTTTTTTCCTGTCAAAAATTTTCGTAGAATTCGATGGTGTGAAAAACTTGTTTTTTCAAATTAAGTTCAAGTACTTAATTCACTAAGAAAAAGCTACTGTGTGTGTGTTAGGGAAACATGTGATATATTTTTTCGAATGAAGTTTGTGGAGATCAAATCGAAAGTTAATAAAGTCAATTGAGTTTGAGTACTTTCCTGTGGAAGATCCAGTGTAATTCCACCATTGAAAAAATGGTGAATTGGGAAATTCCATTTGATGTAACATAAAATTATTTGATTTCTGAAAATGTGGTATACCACATATCTACGGATAAATCATTCAGGAATAACAGAAATAGGTTAGGTCCGAGTAAAGATCCGCGAGGACGAACCAGTCAACCATCTATTTCATGACAGTAATGTAATTTTTTACAAAAGGTGATTGGTTCATTAATGAAGTGATTTCTGAATAAAAATGATCTCCTGATTGGTTGGTGAGCTGATAATAATTCAAACAAAAACTCAGGTATTGGTAGATTAATCGCGCCACAATATATCGATTTCTGTAATTATTTTTAGTATTTGGTATTACAACTCCAGTCCGCGAAAACATTTTTCTGCGGTCTCAACATGAAAGTTGTTGAGTTTAATTATAAATCTTGAAGTAGGAGACATATTTAATAAACCCACTGCATAACTCTGAATCTAAAATAGACCCGGCTCGCGGAATAGGTATTTGACACAGTCGCCCGGGTTTTCACATTCGAGTAGGTCCGATCGCAAAAAGTATTTTCTATCTGTTTTAATAGTTGGACATAATACCATCGGAAAGGGAGAATATTGAGTGAGGATACTTTTATTGTGTGGAGTGTACTGCTTGTTGAGAAAGATTTAATTTTTCTGGAATACTGAAACAATGTCTGTTCTGTAGTTCTAACCTTGGATATATATTGAATACATTTTCGCCAATACAGAGATATCGTAATATTGCTGGTGCTTCATTATAAGACACTGATTAAAAAAATCAACAATCGAGAAAAACTTCGTAGAATTTTGTATTGATTTTCATAGGAAACTAAATTATCGTTAAATTACATTCTCATATAATTTTGAGAATATGAATATTTTGATTTTGCTTCCTCTATATTAAATACCTTTCTGTAAATCATTTATATTTTTGTGGCAGCACAGAAACCTTCTAGAAAAATTCTTACGGCACTATAGAAGCGTTAGCTGTGCGAAAGTGGCATTTTTCGTTTCGAATCGATGTGTATTTTATTCATTCTCAAAAACGGTCAGACCGCATTGATGAGCAGCTGCAGTTGGCTGCCCACTTTTCTTAAAAGTATTTATAGAAATGAGACAAGTCCCCAACCTTCCTTCGGGACCATCAAGGTTGTGTGTAATGTTTGGATCTACAATCAGGCATATTGTTATTTTGCGCCTAGAATCCAGTAGCATCAAGGCGTTACTACTCATATGTAAACAATATTTGAAATACAATTTAATTTTAGCTTAGAACTCATACAAAGTTGCTGAGATGTGTACAACTGTCTACTCAGAAAAAGTATTCCAAGTTTGAGTCACACTGGCTAATAATTGGCTAATAATACTCACTAGTATTTTCTTAATAACGAAATACAAGCATTACAGAAAAATTCTTTAGGTGTTCTTAGAGCTATGCCTGTGCCAAGAAACGATTCATATTTGATTTGAATTGTTGGAGATTGAATCCATTTGGAAAAACGTTCTCAGATAGTTTATTCCACATAAACGCAGTTCTCCAAATGAAACAGTTTTTAAACAGTGAAGTTCGAGGTGTACTAAGTTGAACCTCAAAACGATGAGCAGCCACAGTCCCTCGCGTATTTCTGATATGTACCGCTCTTGGTAGAATCAACTGTGCCAAGTCACTCGAACACTTCCCGTGAAAGTTTCTATAGAAGAGAGACAAATCTCCAACCTTTCTTCGATATTATACCGTTATTTTCCACGCTGAGGTATTTGAGACACCCTGTATATGTTTTTTTTCCTTGAACGATGAGACATCCTGTATGGCAGCCATGTTTTTTCGATTACGATAACAAATATTGCCCTCCCGTGTGTTTTCTTTACCCTCACTCTCCCCCCCCCCATTTCCCAACTAACACGAAAAAACGCTTGTGACGTATTTTGAAATGTCATTGCAGAATACCCCCATTGTCCCATTTTCCAACGTTTCTCATTGGGATAGTCCCCCCCTGGCATGTTTCTTTCTTGAATGAGACATTTTGTATACATTGAAGAAGCATACGTTAAAACGATAGAGCCCCGTTAAACTACCATGTTTCTTAAATTATGTATTTTGTCGCACCCTGTATATTCCGCTCAATGTCTGCCACCACGTTTTTTTTTCTCAAATGATGTATTTTGAGACACCCTGTACACACATCGAGGGATCGCGCAGTAAAATATAACAGTCCCGTTAAACTATCATGTTCCTTAAATTATATGTTTTGACGCACCCTTGTATACTCGACTCAATGCCCGTTACATTGCCGCCATGTTTTTTTCTTCACTAGCAGCCTTGTTTTTTTCTTTAATAACCTGTATTTGTTCTCATTCCAAACGCGCTCGAATCGTTATCTTCCAAACCGCGATAACGCTGCTCGATTCTCTGCCGTACGCGTGACCTTGAAAGGAACCAAAAATTGCAGAATGAACCTTAGCCGTTTTCCCATGTTAATCTCCATAAGGAATGAGCCAGAACTCCTATAGCCTATTTACTTCCAGGCTATCAAGGTTGCACGTTTTGTTTGCGACTCCAATCAGACAAATGGCTCTTTTCTGGATGAAATCCAGCAGCTTCAGGTCTGATCTGCGCTTTATGAAGCATCAAAAGTTGCTGAGGTGTGTACAGTTTTCTGGTTCAGAACAGTGTTCTAAGCTTTTGAGAAGCAGCCTCTGCAATTCCAGTGACATGATTGTGCCAAGACATATTGGTGTCCATTTCAACCTCCAACAAACTTATCGAAGCAGAATGCGGAATTGTATGACCTGACATCATTATATCCGGTTCAGAGACATTTATCTTCTCGAAGAAAACCGATGCCTGGGTTTTTGGGCCATTGAACTGAACCTGGTTACTTTTACCCCAATTCGAAATCACTTCTAGATAATCATCAAGATATGCAACTTCCTGCTGCCGGTGAAGATGTGCCTCCGTAGCCGATGTCCTGGAATCCAAAGACAAGACAAGTGTACTGTCGTCAGCAAAGCAATATATTGGATTCCTGGTTTTTTCCAATGAGTCGTTGGAGACAATATGAATCCCAGGGGAACACCAGCGTTGGTGGTGAAAGTATTCGAGAGATGTCCTTCGACAGCCACTTGCAGAGAACGTTCTTTCAGGAAGCTGAAAAGCCGTCTGTATCTGTAGAGTAGAAAGGTAATTGCAGAAAGGAGTTGTCCTCTCAAGATCATCGTGCATCCAGTCCTTTCCAGGAAGGTGGACAGGTCTCTGGGAGACATCTCCTTTATATCGGCAGATGTAGGCCAAGACTCGCCGAACACACACTCTCTTATTGACGATAACTCCAGACATTCGCATAGGACATGCCTTACAGTTTCATCTTCCTGTTCACACATCCTGCATAGAGGTGTGTCCACTAGCCCCATATTGTGGAGGTAATTCCTTTGTTGTCCTACCGTTAAGCGTATATTTTTTATGGTCATCGCCAGATATTGCTTCGGCGCCAGCTTCCCAGGGTCGCCAAGGGTGATCCTGGCAAGATTGAATCCTTTGATTTCATCCTGGTCTAAAGTTATTTGGAAGATTTTTCTGCCCTTTTTTGGAATAGGCTGGACGCGAGCAATTTTCCAACAAGAAGGATAAACCTTTTTATTATAAAACAGGTTTAAAAGCCTGAAAACATTGAAGCGTGTTATTTGCACACTTTTCAAGTACTCCATCAGGGCCAGACGCCTTGTTGATATTGAGCTGTTTCAAAATTCGCCTAACCAGACGCTGTCGAAAAGTTGATTCCGGCATTGTGGTTCTAGTGTGGAAATGGTTGGCGCCTCAACCAGAAAATCAACTGTGGAGTTGGACGCAAATTTTTCAGCTAGTACATTTGCTTTTTCTATGGCTGTTGTTGCAATTGAACCATCCGCTTGTGTTAGTGGTGGATATGTGGATTTTATAAAGTTCTGATTAACAATCAGCTTTAGCTACCGACCAGAAGGATGTAGACCCATGGGGATTGGCAAGCAGTTTATCCCTAATTCTCTAATTGTAAAGTTCTTTGCTTTCATTCAATCTAAGTTTGCAGCCGTTGCGAGCATAAACAAACCTAGTTCGGTTTTCGGTACTGGGATTTTTGCGCCACTGCCGGTAGGCGAGATTTTTGGAGGCGACAGCTTGCTCGCAATTTTTGTTGACCTAAGGTTTGCCGTTAGAAGGTCGTTCCATTGAAAAAGGAATATATACACCCATGGATGATAGAATAACTTTCGTGCACAAGCACAATTTGATGGATCTTCAGAGCTGAAACAAACATCTAGCCAGGGAAAATTTCGGGAATGGTCTTGAAAATCCTCCCATTCAGCTGATCTGTAATGCCAAACTTTATGCGGCTTAGATTGTTCCCAACATTTATCTGTAAATCACTCAACACTGAAATTAGTTTTTGGTCAGAATATCCCAATGGAGACCTTACGGTAACTGTGTAAATTTCTGAATTGATTTTTAGGTATAGATCCAGAAGATTAGCATATTCTCCATCACAGTAAGGAATCCTGGTTGTCTCATTTATAATATGAGTAAGCTTATTGCAAAAGATTTCGTCAATTTTCTTCATCCTTCTTCATTCACTCACTACAAAGATGGAAGAAAATTATTCACTGCATTTTCTGCACTTTCAGTCACAAAAAATCAATCATAAACACAATATTTGTAATGTTTGTAAATCGGGCCACAATAATATTGTCTCACATACCTCCATGTCGACATGAAGTGGCAGTATTTAACAGCAAAATCCACTGAGACGAAAATGTTCCTTTATTTGAATTGAGTTTCATAAAATTCACTTAGATCTTTAATGCAATTATTCAATCCACAAAAAACTATACAGTGCGGACGTAAATAATCCCTTTCCCTCTCAACTTTTGAAGGCGACAAGATATCAAAGTTGGACAAATTTGTATGAAAAAAAAATTATCGGTACTCTGATCAAAACCACAGTGGTTTGGCGTCACCCGACGCCGATCAGTCCGATCGAATAAATGATGCTGTTTCCCACATCCTGAGGTATTGAGAAAATAACGTGTATGAATCCTCAACCTCCAGAGATGTAACGTTTGATTAGGCTTTATAAAGAAGACAATCCCACTAGACCAATGGTATCCTACAACGACTCTCCAACCGGTAAGTTGTCAAAATTCGTGAGACTTCCTTGTTGAGTTCTTTCTGTCTTCTAGGAAGAGAAGCCGCCACAACCAGTACTTATACTTCCCTACATCAGAGGATTATCGGAAAGAATAAGATGGATTGGGTCCAAGTATAATATCAGGACCTACTTCAGATCTGGGAACACTATCCGTAGCAGCCTCACGAAAACCAGGCCACCAAACACAGACTGCGATTCCAAGAATTGCATTTACCGGATACCCTGCGAGTGCAAGGAATCATACATCGGTGAAACTAAGAGGCCATTGAAAGTTCGCATTGCTAAGCACAAGAAACACACACAGCGAGGAGAAACCAGCAAATCCGGAATAGCAGAGCATGTCTGGACTCATCAACACAACATCAAGTGGGCTCAAGCTGAAATCATCCACAAAGAGGAACACTGGTTTAGGAGAAAATTCAAAAAAGCCGCGTATATGTTGTCCAACAACGCATTTAGTCAAGCTTGCGTAGAGATACGTAACATATGAATACCTCTAATGAAGCGAAAAACCACCAACTCCCGCCAAACGGTCATCTCCCGCCAAAACCAATGAAGCGGAAAGAGGGGATAGGTGAAAGCACTCGAATGACCTATAAATAGTCAGATCTCGGAGAATAAGTCCAATTATCACCCGAAGACGATTGAGGATACTAACAATCGAAACGTTGTGACATGGTTTGACTTGGTTTGAAATCTTTCAATTTTTATTTTTATTTTTTTATTTTTTGTTAATAATATTTTTAATTTTTTCATTTTTTTTCAGTTTTTATTAATGCTTCAATTTTTATTTGTTTGGTTGTTGTTGTAGGATATTTCTTTGTAATTTCAGTTTTTTGTTTAATAAAATTGTTATTTTCGGTTAATCTTTTTTATTTTTCAGGTTTATCAAATCAATTCATATTATATTAGACAATGAAAGTCCGAACTGATGAAATACACCACGAAACATTGTCAGCCACTTTCAAACAAATGTTCACACAAAATAGGTTATAAAGTCCATAGACCTAGTCAATAAGCTGAATAATATTAACAACAATAATTACATCAAATTACTATCCTTTGATGTGAAAAACATGTTTCCATATTCCAACGAACAAGTGCCTTCCTCTGCTCAAAGACATATTTGATAAACAGAATTCCAATTAATATATCATTTAGGAACTATGCAACCTCTTTGATATCTGTCTCAAACAAAATATTTCAAGTACAATAAAAAATTTCACCTGCAAAATTCAGGTCATCGTTGAGTCCTTTACTAGCAAATATTTTTATGGACAACTTAGAAAACACGCGTATCATGATCTCATCAAAGAAACACGTTTCATTCTGGCTCAGATATGTGGATGATATCCTCGTGGGTTTTGACGGCTCGAAAAGACAGATAAATCAGTTCTTGAATTTCTTAAACACTCTCCACGAAAAGATAAAATTCACGGTCGACATTGAACAAAACAACAACATTAACTTCCTGGATCACTATCACATAAATCAATAATGAATTTTAGTTCAACTTCTATAGGAAAAACACTTTCACGGACTATACAATCAATGGATTCTTCAGTTTATTATCACATAAATTATTGGCATTCAGATCAATGATACATAAAGCATTTACGATTCCGTCATCAGAGAAAGCTTTTCAACAAGAAATGAAAATTATAAAGCAGACAGCATCTAATAAGCATATTCCAGTCAACTTAATTGAGAAACTGGTCTCCAATAAAAACCAAAAATTGATCAAGAACGAACTACATAATATATTGAAATCATGAAGAAACTAAAAAAGCTGAATTTGGGTGATTTGGGGATTCATTCACAAATGCGAACTCAATCTACAAATTGATTCCACAGTTTTCCGATAGTTTCCATTCACCAAAGTTGGCAGAAAAAAACTATTTCACAAGTGAAAGCGCTGTAACTGTCACTAGATGAGTGATAACTGGTCAAAAGTAGAAACTGAAATGATATTTCTTTCAAAAATAAAAAGCGTTGCTAGGCAACACATTACAGAATCAGGAACCGTACATAAGTCCGGCCGCACATAAGTAAAAGGTGAGTCAATTTACTCAATAAACTTAAATAAAAATTCATTTCCATGCAAGTTAAAGTCAATATGTTTGAAATAACTCATTTCCAATGATTTTTTTTCAATATGTATTCGTAATAGATAAGTAGATCGGTAGCCGGGCGGTTCGACGTGGGTGATTCGTTCACTCTCTGAATCGACCGATGTGTGAGTCGGAGGTTCGAGCTGCAGGCTGAACGATCGATTTTTATTTGCTATCGTCCAACCCGTATTAGGAATCACACGTTAGTAGTTGTTTACAGCTGATTCTCGGCCTCCCCCCACCACTATGACGTATTAATTGCTTTTTTTATTGGTTGTTGTTTGGTGAAGTTTTTTTTGTTGTGCAGTGAAGTCAAGGCGTTGTGACCTTGAAGTGTCTGGTGCATGGATCGTTCAGATTTTTTTTTCATATGAGATTTTGTGTGTTTATGTGTGTGTGTGTAGGAGAATGCACGGTACAGGGTTTCATCATGTGCTTGTTTGTCTATGTACAAACATACGTCTGCATACTTCGAAGATCCTCCAAGTAATAAATGCTCCATCGGTGTTAGGGCACCAAGTTAGTAGTGGAGTGACGTCACAGCAATAACCGTTCAACGGCTAGAGAGCGACATGTTCACTCCACGACGTGTGGCAGAGTAATGCGTATTCATCGGTCTGCCCTCACCTCTCCCGAAGCGATGAAGGTTCGCTCTAGCCCCGCTATCGATGGTGACACAACGGCAGCCGAGGACCGTTTGCCTAGCGTCTACCCTCTCCGAGACCGCAACGACCACTGCTTGCTCGTACCGGCAACTGTTATCGCATCAAGTTGGGAGATGGGCTTGGCTGTGACGTCAGGCATCTCTAGTGGATAGCAACTAGCAATGTGAATCTTTCACGGTTTCATGGTGGGGGTGACTCACACTGTTTAATATAAAAGAAATGCCTGGCACACTATGAAATCAGTAGACGAATATATCTGCAGCAGTTAGCAATTGGTAGAGTGTTATTCAGTTCGTAATAGAAGGAAGACGGTGAGTGTATTTGTCTGTTGGAAATTGTTTATATTTTCGTATATATTTTCATCATGTCCGTTTCAAAAGTAGACTTGAATAAAATTAATAATTTGATTGTACAGGAGGTTGAAATAGTAGAGCAAAAGGCCTTATCATCATTGCCAATTGATGAAGTGTTCATAATTAAAAATATGTCAACTTATTCTACACGATTTGGTAAATCAATTTTATTAACTTTGCAAGATGTGAGCAATGATAAATTATTTAAAACATGGCTACCAAAACGTATTTCGTTGCAATTCAGTGATGACGATATATCTTGTATCAACTCATCAGGTGGTAAATATACGATGATGTATTTAGGACAGAGCCAACAAAGTTTTGCTGGCATGAAAACGCGATCTCTAGTCAAATTCAATATAATTGAATAATAATAGTAATAATTTATAGTGAATTTCTTTAGGTCATAGCTTACGAAGTTTTTTTGGTGTGAAAACGCTAACTCTAGTCAAATTCAATATGATTGAATAATAATAGTAATTATAATGAATTTCTTATTGTTTTATGATATTCATATATTAGATGATAATAATTATATGGAAATATAAACATTACTAACTTAGTTGAATACACTCACTTTGTAACTACAAGTAAAATGGGAATGTGAGTATTATATCACTGAAAAATTGGAGGTTGCTTATTGTTTTTTTTTATTCAATTTCAGTTCCACCATTTAAAGATGTGGATGCAGTACGCAAGTCAAGATTGGGTCGATGTTGTAGATCTCAAATCATCGGTTCAACATTTGTCGTCTAAATTGAAGGTGTTGGGTGATGGAGCCGAACATGCAAGCAATTATGATATGAGTGTATGCTATGATGAAAAACAAATCGAATTATGCCTTCGTGATGCTGAGAACTATTGGAGTGGTGCAGAAGTTTGTAACAAATTTTTGGATAATGAATTGGAATTGTGGCAACTTTGTGATGTTATGATTGAACTGAACCTAAGAAGATTCCTGTATAGCCTCCAACCATACTTGCCAGAATGGATTATTCATCACTTTGAATTGAATGATGAAAATCGAGAGGAAATTGAAGATGGTCGCGAAAATGATGATTATGAGGAAGAAGTTATTTTAGATAGTCTGTATGTTCCTGTAAATCATAAATAATGTCAAATAAAAAACTTTGTATTATTTTCATGTTTTATTTATTTAAATCTCATGAAATACAATAGAAAATGATTACAAAACAATAAATATGATATAAAATACAATACATGATATAAGTCAGTTACAAATAAAAAAAAAAAGATCATGAAACAGTACATGATAGAGTGAAAAAAAAAAGTGTCAATATCTGCTATGAACTGAACCATCCAATGCATTGTATGTTAAAACTGTATCATGCAAAATTAATGCATATACTTTAGTGTTGTCTGGAAACTTGGTCTTCCTCGTCTCAAACTCAATCTTTATATCAATAGTTGATGATTTTGTTGCATTCGGTTGATGAGAACAATCGATGACGAATAGTGGATTCTCTCTAAATTGTCCAATGTCCATCAGAGGTTCACTCATATCTTTATCATAATAACTTCGCTGGAAACTCTCAAAAGCATAATAAGCAGGAGCATCAAGTTTTTTATCGAAATTCAAATTCCAACGCTCATATGGATAAACTTCAGAATTCAAGTATACTCGAATACTATTGATATCAGCAGTTGTGAATTTTGTAATATCCTGTGTTCTATCTTCAGATGTGGTAGTACTTTGGAATGCGATGATGACAAAACGAGGAGTTTCCAATGCGTTAGTTGTTTTGATGGCCCATATGTCTGAAGAAGTCCCACGTAATGATGGTAGTTCATAGAGGTCCCACATACGATACGCCAACTTGATTTTGGCATTCAGACCGCTTTTGTTTATTCTACTCAAAAGTTTGAGCTTGTGTTTATCATCTGGTACAATATGTCTTATTTTCCATTCGATTTTATTTATTTCCAAATCAGCATCAACCTCACCTATATATGAGTTTTTGAATGATCGAGCGATAATCAAAATCAATTCCTGTTTGGCATTCAAGATACTTTTGTTGTAATCTTCAGCAAAACCCATCAAATATTTCAGTGGTAGTTTTCCACTAAAAACATGACTGTTTGTATCCAAGATATCTTGCTTCAATTGTGAAAGTCCCCAACCAGATGTCAATAATGTGTTAGCATGAGATTGTCCAAATGATATCATGGTTTTCATTGTAGATGTTATCCCAGGTTTTCTAACAACAGCCACTTGTTCACCACCCATTTCATAACGAATTTCGTCAAAGAGAAATGCAATTGCATTATTCGAGAGATAGCATGTTTTCGCTACATCTTTGGGGGTGAATTTACCTTCTATGTAAATGAAGCTCTCGGCAATATCTAGTATAACATCTTGATTATTGATTGCAATTCTGATTTCATCCGAATTCCTGAATAGCGGTGATCCATAGGGCTTATATGTGTGCTCATGTAAACTTATGAGAGAATGATCGAGCACTGGTTCATTGAATATATTCAACTTTTCATTGTTTGTTTCGAGCACCATTGTTATTTTCTCACTTTCAATCCAATCGATTTCAAAAATTTAAGATCACTCACAGACAGAGCGTTATGTGCTAACTGTTTAGCATACACTTGTGGAATGAGCTTCTTTTTATGCACACCTTTCTTTTTGATAGTGCAACTCGTTTGGGATTGTTCAATGCGATTTTGTCTATTATAAATGAAACCCATAACAACAGTTATTCGATTTTCTTCAATTCCAAAATAATGAAAATCTCTTCTTCACTTCCAAAATCGATAAGGTTATTTTTTTCATCCAAAATACGCACTGTAATGTTGTGAATCAATTGACGACCTTCTGGACTGACAGGCATATATATAATACTGTGTGGTTCTTTAGTGAGATTGTAGCCAGGTTCAACATCAATATCGAATGAGAAAAGAATGTGGGATTCTTCACCATTTATATATGAACCAGATATTATATTGCAATCTAAGCGGATAAGTCTCACAGTTGTAATGTTTATTGGTAATGATGATTCATGTATCTGATTTGGTGGAAATATTTCATGAGCGAACCCCATCATTTCTGCTATTGAATTTGGATGTGTCAGATCAATTTCATATTTGGATCGCATTTCACATTTGAATGTATTATTATTGGCGTGTAGATAGAAAATATCATCTGCAACGACATCATTTGGTTTTTTATCATGGAACAATCTGAACATGATATGTTTCTGTATGACGGCATTGATCTCTTCTATTTCATAAGCACCACATGGAATTTCAATTGTCAACTTTTGGGGTATCGATGAGTTGTCATTACTGATTCTAAAACTAACTAAGTTATTAGCTTCAGTTATATTATTGATTGTATTGCATCCATAGAATCCCAAAAGTCCTAATCCATAACGACTGTTCCTATCCAATTCAATTGGTGGAAAAAAATCCGCACTCAAGACACTTGTCCCGACAGCTTGTAGCTCGAACTTTCGTGACATGACTGATGAATATTTTGAAACACATTTCAATTTATTATTGTACACAGCAACAGCACATTTGAGACAATTTACACTTTTTGGAAGGTGTTGTATTGTAATAAGTATCATTTTTATTGATACCAATATTCACATCCTCTATATTACAAATACAACACATAGATTTCCGAGGTATAGGACCGTCATTAACATCCGATTCTGAATTTTGATCGTGGTGGTGGTGCTCATAACAATATCTATGTTTCATTATATCGATGTCATCTTGCAGATGCTTAGGCAACTTTTCCCAAACATATGCAATCTCATGTGCAACACATGCAAGTATCACTTCCTTAGGCATATTTGCAAGCATCACTTTATCCATTTTTTTCAAGGTACCATATTTTGAAAACATTCTAAGTGAAAACCCCATTCCCTTGATAGCCTCCCGATCCAGTTTTGGTGTTGAATCCATTTTTATTTGGAAAATTATTTAGAGAGAAACTGCAAGCACAAGTGACCACAGAGAACTGTATTAAATTTCTGTTGTCGATCATAGTTATATTTGATTTTTACATTCGAACATTTTCGAAAGAATCGAGTCAATTCCAATGGTGGGGGTAGATCTCCAAAACTATCGAAATATGTGACTTCTTTCCCACATTTTTTATATGCCACCCAATGTGTTCCTGGTCCACTTATTCCATCTAAATTAACAATAGCTGTCTCGTTTTGTTTTGGACCTGAAGATGGTAATCTATCACGCATAAAAACACCACGAAAATGTGGAATTTTCATTTTTTGTGCATAATAACTGAGATCGTGATCAGTAAGAGGCCTCTGAGGTAGGGGTTCAATTAGTTTTTTGTTTTGTTTGTGGCTTTGTATGGTTTTAAATATAGTCCTAAACCTTTACGGTATGGTTTGAGATATATTCCACTTCCGCGTTTGCCTAATGCTACAGCCTCCATGGTTTTATTGTGACGATTGGCTTCCATTAAAGCCGCTCTGCTGGCTTTTGCCGAATTCACGGCCTTGGTAATACCAGCAGCGGCTCCCGCCAAACTTCCTAGTGCGGATAGTCCAGCAAAAATTGGTATCAATGGTAAAAGTCCACCGATCTTGGGAACAGGAATTATGCGTGGTGTGCGGATTTTCTTCTTTCCACCGGCAGCTTTAAGGTATTTACGTGCCGCCTGCAATGCCACAGTAATAGCTTTTTTGCTATTATTCGTCACAAATTGATTCCCACCAGCTTTCTTCAATACATTTCGCACTTTATGGACTATCCCAGCACCAAATGCAACTTTTTTAATTTTATTTTTCTTCGTTTGTTTCCTCTTACATTTTTTCTTATTGGTACTACAACCCATGCCCATATGTCTTTTCGCTTTCATAATGTTGGTGACAAGTAATGCAGCTGCTCTTTCCCCAATACTCGCGTCCTTCGATTTAACCCTATCCCAAGCGCTGTATTCAAGTTCTTTGTCGGCTAAATGTCTTGCTGCAAGATCGGATGGATGCTTAGAATATTGAATATCGTGTTTTTTGCATTCAATATCTAATTTATTGATTCCAGGGTCGTTACGAGCTAAACGTTGTTTCAATTTTGTACCCGGTCCACAGTATTGATAACCTCCGGGTAGATGTAATTCGAAAGGAAGTTTGTTTATTAAATCATTAACAAAACCACAACCTCTTTTAATTTTACGATCACTTTCAATACGTCCGTATCGTTTGATGGTACACATTGAAATGAATAAGCTAATAACATTTATATAGTCTCCAACCACGGCACGATGCGCATTGTAAAACAGAAAGAAAAGTTTGCTGTAGATAATCTAGATGAGAAATTTGGTTGTGGATTGAATGGACAAAGGGTATTCAGACATGGTCCACTACTTCCATCATCAGTTCGAGGACTCATTATAGGACCTTCAAATTGTGGAAAGACGAATGCAATGATATCACTATTAACACATCCACAAGGACTGAGATTTAGAAATGTGTATCTCTATTCGAAATCACTCAATCAACCTAAATATCAGTACTTGCGAAGTGTTTTGGAACCTATAAAAGGATTAGGTTTTTATACATTCAGCAATAATGCAGAAATAGTGGAACCCTCCGACGCTAAGCCTAATTCTGTTTTCATTTTCGATGATGTGATATGTGAAAAGCAAGATATTATTAGATCATATTTCTGTATGGGACGTCATAAGGATGTTGATTGTTTTTATCTAGCACAGACATATTCACGGGTACCCAAACAGTTAGTGCGTGACAATACCAATTTCATTTTAATGTTCAAACAAGATGAGACGAATTTACATCACATTTATTCAGATCATGTTTCACCCGATGTAACATTCAAACAATTCCAATTGATGTGTGTTAAATGCTGGGAGGACCAATATGGATTTCTAGTCATTGATAAGGATAGAAAAATAGATGAAGGTAGATATCGCAAAGGATTCGATAGTTTTATATACCCATGATCTTGTTTTTTACACTTATTCGATCACTGAATATTGTAGAGGTCACTTCATCAGCGAATTAGGCTATAATTTAAAAAAGGGCATTATGAATACAAAAAAAGATTCTGAAAATAAAAACAATGAAATGAATTTGAAACGTCAACTAGTAGAGACAACAGAAGCTGTCAGGCAGAAATTCAACTCTATCAAGAATGATAATATTGAAAATCGTACGACACTTGAAAGATTGTATGAGCCCATAATGAAACCATTGAATGTTTTATCATCAAACGCTACTTCTAAATCACCAGTGTTATCACCAAATCATGGAACTGTTCAATCTACTTCAAATTATCCCATGAGTACTCCAATAGGAAGAAAACAATCTTTTGCTAGTGTATCATCTGTGAATAGTGACACGAGCACACTTCAAGACGATATGAGAACAACTCTATTCGAAACACCATCATCGTCCCACATCGATTCCTCGGATCCTGACACCTCACCTGATATGAATGAAAGTGGTGAAGATGTTTTGATGAAACATTTGAATAATGTAAAATCTAGAAATCCAGCATATGATGGAACATTTGGCGTACGTATGGATCCTATTACACAAAAGCTGAAAATGGGAAGTCTAGTGGTGTATTTCAAAGATGGAAACATTTCATTTTGGGATGCTAATAAAGTGAAAAAATATGAATGCGCAGGTAGTCCAGAATTGTATGATATGATCTTTTTGAAGAATCCACGAGATGTTGATAATAAAGAAACTCGTCAAGTATATTCCAAAATATTGAAAATAACGAATGCTCCATATAAACAATATCATCAGAAGAATGGTTTTAAAAATACAAATTCTAAAAAATTTCGTGAAGTTATCAAACCTCTATTAGACTCACGACAATATCCAATAAGAAGTAGAAGTAAAATTGGTGGAGCACTCAAACGAGTGAAAATGGAGAAAATATATAATTCTAAACCTGTGAATTATGTGTACTGGAATTCACCGAAAGAGTTAGTTGCTCGCCTACGATTATTGGTAGCTTCAAAGTCAGCTGGTCATACAGGACATGACAATGAAATAATTTCAATAATTGAAGAATTACGTGAAGAAGGTATAATATATTAACATATTCACATGTAATGATCACTGTCACATCATCATTCAATGCAGTAACATTATCACATTTTCTCTTTAATCATATTGAAATAGAATGACTAATGAAATAAGTGATGTCAAACGACAAGTTGTTAATGAATTACATAAACCTGCAAGACGTAATTTTCGTAGAAGAATAACCACCATCAAAGGTTTTGCAGATCTATGGCAAATAGATTTAGCTGAACTGCAACCTTATGCAAAAAGTAATGAAGGATACCGATATATACTTGTAGTGATAGATTGTTACTCCAAATATCTGTGGACTGTAGCAGTTAAAGATAAAACAGGTAGTACAGTAACTAATGCAATGAAACATGTACTGAAAGAAGCCAAATACTTCCCCAAACACATACAAAGCGATCAAGGGAAAGAATTTTTCAATAAAAGCTTCTCATCTCTCATGCGAGAATATAATATCAATCATTATTCAACATTTAGCACAAAGAAGGCAGCTATAGCAGAAAGAGTGATTCGTACAATAAAGGGGTGGCTCTATAAGGAATTTTCGATGAGAGGTCACCACAAATGGCTTGATATTCTTCCAACTATAACTAGTAGATATAACAATAAAGTTCATCGTACAATAGGTATGGCACCCATTAATGTTGATCCATCAACAAGATTGATATTCAAAGGTATCAATGGAGTTGGAAAAAAACAAAGTAAACCCAAATTCCGATTGAATGATATTGTACGAATAAGCAAATACAAAAATATTTTTGAAAAGTCTTACACTGCGAACTTTACCACGGAACTCTTCAAGATTGTTAAAATCAATAAAACTTTTCCCACAACCTATAATCTTGAAGATATGAATGAACAACCTATTAGAGGATGTTTTTACGAAGAAGAGTTATTGCGAACCGAAAATCCTGATGTATATCTGATCGAGAAAGTGCTGAAGAAAAGGAAAAATAAAGTATATGTAAAGTGGTTAGGACTTCCTAGTGAACAGAATTCTTGGATTGATGAATCAAATATGCTTTAAATGTATCTAATAATGTATTTATGAATAAAGTAATGTTAAAGTTCATTATTGTTTTCATTTCAATTATATGTAAGTGAATTGAAAAAATATTGCAGCGGTAAACATTGCCCCAACCATTCGCAATGTTCTGTGTATACCAAACCAAATTAATTGTATACTCCATTCCCGCTTAAAATTTTTTTCAACTCACAATATTGAGAACACAATACCATTCCCAAAACTAATCGCTGTCACTTTGAAATGCTTTCTCCAACTCTTTTCGCCAATTATCTCTCACTGATAATGCCGTCTCATAAAGTCGAGTCGACTCCTCAAGCTCTGCCTGTGCTTGCATTCTCGAACGTTGATTGAATTTGTCATCTTTCATGATTTTTGAACGTAGTTCATCTGCTTCTTTGCTCATGTTAGCCAATTCAATTTTCGCTAATGCAATCTTAGCATCTAATGCTTGAAGAGTGTCCTTATTGACACTAATAGCTTGCTCACTCTTTTCATGTTCAGCAATAGCCTTTTGCGCCTTTACAAGACGGCATTTCGCTTTCTTTTTCATATCTCCAAACCGAAGTAATGGAGTGAAAGAAGATAGCGATTCAGTCATCAAATCACCCTTCATTTCTTTGGGTTCACATTTTGTCTTCCTCTTCGATCTGTCACTTTTCGTTGTGGGCTTTTTCTCCTGCAAACCACTTTTCGATTGTTTTTTTTCTTTCAACTCAGTGACAATCGATGAAGATGCATTATTAACCTTCCTTTTGATAGTTCTGGATTTTTTATCAACACCAAGAGGGGGGGTAGATGAAGGGTGTTTGGATGATGATGATTGTGAAATGATTGGAGTTTCAACGATAATTTGTTGAATTGGTTCCGGCACATCTGCGAAGTTAACGAAGTCGCTAATATCAAAATCACTTATCGAGTCTTGAGACTGTAAATGTAATACTGGAATATTTTCAAAATTAGTGTGATCGATATCAACAAGTGGTGAACCATCTTCAGCAATCAATAGTGGCATGGAGCTCATGATAATGATTATTTAGGTTTGGAGGAATGATATGTGATAGCAATAGAATGTGGATAGGAAAGGTGATGATGTTACTGATACTTCACCTTTTATAGAAGAAAATAAACTAGCGCATGCGCTCTTTCGTCAACTAGCCCACTCTTTCATCGACTAGAGATGCCATATCCTTCTCTCCCACTTAAAACGAGTCAAGTGATAGGTGGGAGTCGTACCACTTCCGTTTCCTATTCAATCGTATAAGTCGACTTGCGATCCTGAAGTTCATTCATTCACTCTCTACAACTGTGAGCAAACAACAACAAGATGAATTCTGCAAAAATAAATGCTGCATTAAATAGAATATCTGCTGTTGATGAAAACAATTGGATAGACGAATCAGATGATGATGATGTCAATGTTCCGCTAGAGGAAGTGATAGTTGAAGCAGAAGATGTTGGAGTCGATGAAGATGAGATAGACGAAGTTGAAAACGAGGCCAACCAAAGCGACGAAGATGATGACGTGATGGAGTTTGAGAGGGTCATGGATGAAGAAGGAGATGATGAAGGGATAGAAGCTGACACAACTGAAGGCGATGGTGCTTTGAGGATCGGTATGCGAACGCTCAATGTCAGTGAGACATTGGAAGATCCCTTGGATTTGTATTGTGCAATGGATGCATACGTATTGATCAGCACAATAGATGGAGAGAACAAAAAACTATGCTGGTGCTGCTTTCGGTTTTATTCGCATAGAAACAATAATGGAGGGTGGTATGCCCATGTCAACACCCACAACACTGTCTCAATTATGGAAATGGGACAAAATTGGTGTGAAGCTTGCGAGAGGCCACTAACAAACTTCACCCGAGTATCTACATGTATTATATGTAATAATGTCCAACCTGTGGCACAATAACCGTGGACCTACTGGTCAAAAAAAAAAACAACAGCCCTTTTCAGGGCTACATTATTCACACAAACGGTAGTAGTAGAATTCACAGATTATGTGATAAATGACTACTTTGACTAAAAAGTCGAAGTTAGGATTTGGTTTATCATCGAATATCTGTGTATATGATGAGTACTACTTTGACTGAAAAGTCGAAGTTAATATTTTCTCAATCATTGAATATAATGATAGCTCTGAAAATAGTTGTTTATTGTCTTTAATTGTAGCCCTTAAAAGGGCTGTTTTTCCTATTAATCCATACAATGGTATGGACTAACGCTCTTCATCATCAGAAACAATCATGATGGTGTCATCATCTGAATCATCTGTATCTGATGATATACTGATGATGTCGTCCTCATATTCATCAGATTCATCTGAATCAGATGATATACTAATTATGTCGTCCGCATGATCATCTAGCTCGTTATCCTGTAGATCGTCTAACTCATCTACTTCCTCTTGCATACGTTCCGGGAAATCATCAGGAAGATCGTAGATGCGTTGCAGCATTTCTGCGAAGGTTGTACTGAAATGATCAAACGTAGAATCTATTTCATGTACCTGGATGGGTCCTGTACTCATCATAGAAGACTCTGGTACACTCATCGGTTCGGTGGTGGAATCAGCAATCGACATTGTGGAAGAATGATGTAGAACTGGGATTGATACTATATTTATATTGGAAGAAATAAAACGGAGGGGGTGAAGTGTAAATGTAGAACAGTGTTTGAGATTCGAAAACATTAAAAATGACGATCTTCATGAAACTCTGAGCGATTATTATGAGAAATTCTAAGTGATTATTATGAAAAACTAATAAGAGAGAGGGAGGAAGACACTGCCCCAGCCTCGCAGTGCCTCGTGTACACCAACCAAAAAAGTGTGTACTCCGTGGAAGGAAAGGAAAGGAAAGGAAAGGAAAGGAAAGGGTGGGAGAAACAGGGAAACGATTACATATCGTCGTCGGAATTTAGGACATCATCGTCATCAATTAGGATAGGAGATGGCGGAGGACTGTCCTCGATAAGGATTGGGGATGGTGGAAGTCTGATGTCGCCAGCGTCATCGTCGTCGTCGTCGTCATCCTCATCTGTGATGTCTACAGGCGGTGGGTCACCCCATTCGTCATCCCATTGGTAGGGATCCGGATAATCCCCGTCCGATAAGTCAGCTTCATCACTCCCAGTGACATGCTGAACCTGCACCCTGTAGTCATTATTCATGAATTCGAAGGGAATGTCATGAGGTGCCGTTGTGGAGTCCACGAATCCTTCATGGATAGAAGCCCAGTAAGGATGTTGATGCGCTGGGTCACTGTACGGCTCAGTAGTTGAATCAGGTTCCATGTTGAAGGTGGCTGATCAACTGAATATTCCAACAGATAATTCCTACTTTTATACTTTTGAAAGGGAGTGGGGAGGAGTGGGGATGAAAGAACTTGGAATTGAAAATGGAAAAAAAGAAAAATAATGAAAAGACGAAGTGAAGAAAAATGCTCCAATCATCGCATTGTTCAATGTGTACCAAACCAAAACAATGTACACCCTTTATTTCACTTCTTTTTTCATTTTTTTTTTTGTTTTTTATTCCTAAAATTATAATTACAAACCTAAAACTACCATGCTACCTAATTATCCTAAAACAATCCTAGTTGACCTAAAAACTATTTCACTTTATTCAAAAATTTCTTTATAAATATTTTTAGTTCATTATTGAGCTCTATCGAAGAGGTCTCTGCCTTCCGCCTTTCCTTCAGAGCTGCAGTCCTTCGATCTAGCTCGGCCATCCTCATTAACAACTCGCGCCGTTGGCTAGCAATTTCATTCTCCTCCCGGGAAATGCTAGCCAACGCGGCCTCACTATTTCGTGAAGCAAGTGCAACATCCCTACACCTCTGTAGGAAAGTTTCCATCTCCTGGGGGTTAACCTCTCCGAAAGGCTCCGGCACTGGTGGCACTTGTGGCGCGATCTCCCCGGCAGGCTTCGACACTGGTGGCACGACCTCCATGGCAGGATCAGGCACCGGTGTGAGTTCCATGGGTGTCAACATCGCTGATAATGCAAATTGGGTGAGGATTTCACCTGGAGATGGCACCCTCGGCACCGGCTTATATGCCCTCCGTCTTTCCACTGTCAATGCGAGCGGTGTGGGACGTCTCGGAGGATTCCTTTTGGCGGTCGACCAACTACCTGCATAAGGGTTAGTCCTATTGCATTTACTCCTATACCTTTGAATAGGACCAACCTTAGCTGCAGATTGCCGCTTGGCTTTGTTAACAACCCTGTCTTCCTGAAATGAGACAGGGCTGCGTGGCCGCTGCACACCACCCGAAGTTGAAGCCTTCACCTCTTGGACCATCGCCACCTCGTCTCCCTCGAACATGTCAGGGCTGCCTGGTCGCTCCACCTCAACATCCACAGGTATGATCGATGCCACAGCGTTGTCGATTTCCTGCGTGTAGTTTTCCATTCTGAAAATGGAAAAGGAGGGGGGGGCAAGAGGGTATAGGTTTGTGAAAAAAAATTTTTTTTTTGAATTTTAAAATTTATTTTCAAATTTCAAAAAATTTTTTTCAAATTTGCTTTTTTTTTTCAAATTAAATTTTTTTTTTCAAATTTTAACAGTTGAGAACATGTCAAGTCAGAATTCGAGTACATCACTAATGCCACTTCAGGGACATTGAAATATATATAATAATACTTGTTGATAACTTTCATTATTAATTTTTCAAATACACATTTTTTTTCCTAACCTAACTTAATCAGGCCCTGGCCAGGCAGGCTATTCCACTTCACTATTCACCATGTTGGTTCAATTAATACGTCATCTGTTGCTTTTGGTTTTGGTTCTATTATTCTAATATTTGGATCAATGTTCAGTCCTGGATATCCCACTCCACCTGATGGCCTGACTTTATGGCTTTTCTCCAAAACTTCAACTCTCTCTTCCAGTACATCATACTTTTTCATTGTAGTCGCTGTTATGTTTGACATAGCATCAAATTTTTTATTTGTAGACGCTGTTATGTCAGACATTTTTATGTCTACATCATTTGTAAGTTTGTCAAATTTACGAGTGAAAGTTATCCGAGCCTCTGCAATTTTATCGTCAAATGCTTGACGGGCATCGCGAGCAATATTGCCTATTGTGGATTGTATTGCAGCTTGTAGGGCTAGAAGTATAACCTCCTTTGTTCCGTTAATTTCCCCCTCAAGGTATGATACAGTTACACAATCACTCTTGTCAATTGGTTCGCTTGTATTTTTCAATATTTTTCTTTGCATGTCATAATGACCATCTTTTGTTAATTTAAATCCATTGCCGGGTGGACCTCGGATGACATTACCACCCCATTTTTTTTTTCTGCCAAATTTATCGATTGTTTTAGACATTGTGCACCCACGATGATTCTTTTCAAACTGATATTCCTTTCTTTTACATTATACTATATATTGCAGTAATCGATTAGGGAAATAGAAATAATACAAATAAAATTTCAATCATTTTATATTCATTACAGTAATACATATACATACATACATAATACATTAATATCACAATACTTCTGTCATATTGAATTTTCCGGTTTTGAAGATATTGAATGATACTTCAATCATTGATCTCGGCAGATAATAAATTAATCAATTGATCCAATGGAGTCTCCTGAGATTGTGATTGTTGAATAATATTACTTATCCAACGAATGTTCTCATTTGGATCGTTTTCATAAAATTCAATATCATTATGACCCCAAGGAAGAGTGTGGGTAGTATTCGGAATGATAAATCGTTTATCGTCGTGGTATGATAATGCAACTTTATTTTTCAATTCAGTATACATATCATGCAACACGCTTCTAAATGAATTCATCTTTCTGAATATCATACCACCTTGTTCGACGATTTTTTGATAATCTTCGCATGTCAATTCATTCTTTATTACCGATCGTTTAACCCCTTTGGCTTTCTTAAATTCACCATCAACAGATTTCACATAATATGCTTTAGCACCTGTACCATAAAAACTCATGATTGGATCATTTGGAAATTCATCTTTGAAGTTACCCAAGACTGAACTTGTTACTGGAATATTGAATTGGTTAACTATACTGTAATTGGATGTATCAAATCTACTTATGTTAGTTTTTATGAATTCATAAAAATTTTCTGTGTTTCTGAACTTGTTACTGGAATATTGAATTGGTTAACTATACTGTAATTGGATGTATCAAATCTACTTATGTTAGTTTTTATGAATTCATAAAAATTTTCTGTGTTTACTTTAAGAATGAGCGAGTCGGTATCTGTGTAAAGTAAAGAGACATTTTCATCAAAGTGTTGTTTGATGCATCCATAGAAAAAGTCATACATGACTGTTTTAGATAATTCTAATATGGAAAATCCCAAATATAATGGTTTATCGTAATGAACCTTCACTCTACCCAATTGAATGGCAACGAAATTATCAGTGAAAATTGAACAATTTTTGAAATTTGGTTTGGCTATGAGAGTGCTGGCACCTATATTTTTCTTTATATTTTCCCAATGTGTAACGAGTCTAACATCAATTCGATTATCTACATTCTCCATTGTCTTTCCATACACCGCATTATTCATTAGTTTATAGAAATCTTTAACAGATTTGTTGTTAGACCTATTACGCATTTCAGTATTAAGATCTATATAGGGTTTCATCCAGCATGATTGTTTGAATTTCAATACTCTATGTGTATTCATTACAATCAATCCATTTTTGACAGCTTGCTGTAGATTCCTATAATGAACAATATATTTTCTTTTATCATTCAAATTTGGAATTAATTTGGGAATTTTCGATTGTGTACGAGGTGGTATTATTTTTTCGACTAAAAATGGAAGGTCAGAATGTTTATCATGCAACTCTTGTGGATAATGAATGTCCACTTCAAATACATACCCATACGGACTATCAGTACTCACATCCATCACATCGAGATTAAGAATTTCATTTGGTGTCAACCATGTAAATTCACTTGTTGGTAGAGGTTGTGACATACTGTGACCGTATAGATTTGTTGCATCTAAATATGTAATGAATGTGGAAGGTTCATTGGGATTATAATTGGGTAAAAATCTATTATTTGCTATATGTTTCCTCTCGCTACATTGACTAATTCCACCTCGTATACCTTTTTGAAAAAAGTGAATCATATCAATGTCAGTTAGTAATTCCAATTCAACATTAGTGAACTTCAACATGGCATCCCATGATAATCCAGGTGCAGTATAATATTGTGCCGGATCTAAGTTATATATCTCTAAACTTGTGGTGCGGAAGTTTTCAAAAATATCACATAGTAGCAATACATCCGACTTCAAATACAAATCAGAGTATTCCCCCAAATTCTGACACTCGAATACATTCCAAACATTTCTAGCCCTATCATAATCAGTTTCCGATATATGTTCACAATTGAGTGTGTCATAAAACTGATTTTTTGTCGGAAGTAATGGATAATTCAATTTGTCAATGTCATCAACAAAACTATATGGAAATACACCTTTCTGTCTCATCAAATTGAATTTCTCAATTTGTGGGAAATGTTTGTGCATCTCCAAACATTGATCGGAGGTCAAGTTTGCACCCAACTTCTCCAACGAATTAGTCATAAATTTATAACTATCGATAAATCTCATTTTGAGATAATTCTTCCTAACCACACCATCTTTATCGGTATAGCTGTGTGTGAAGAGATGCTTCGTGAAAGATATATATTTCTCTTTAGTTTGCGGGATAACATCAACTTTCTCTTTATTCCTATACAATTCTTTTATGAATAAATGACAATCATAACCACTTAAATTATGAAAAATGATAGGTATGAAGTTTGGTATTTTGAAATTTAAATTACATTTCGAGTGAGCGGCATGTGATCTTTTCTTTCCTGTGACATGACAATGATCTCTTACTTTGACTTCACCATCAGTAAATGCTTTATTACATATACCACAAGTTCTGGCTGCAGCAAACTGTTCTTCTTCTTCGTCAGTTTGTGTATCCATCGGTTTAGGGTTTCTGAGATGATTTTCATGTATCTCTTTCAAATCATCTTCAATGCTACTCACAAATTTCTGAGCTGCATCTACACCCCTATATGTAACAAATTTTGACAAATCATCATTATATGAACACTTTATCAAATAAGCAAATGAATATGGGGCATGTTTGAATGTTTTAATCGTGTATGAACTTTCAGGATTTGGCTCATTCACATGAATCGGTTTAAGCACTGATTCAAAATCAGCATACACTACAAATGGCACCCTCATTTGCCTCTCAAAGTTTTCAAACATTAGTTTATTTTCCGCAACCATTCTACCATATTTATTGATCTTTAAATTAGTAGTTGGTGTTGTGGTACTAATGTGATTACAATCATACATATTATGACGTAAAAGCAATCTCTCATCAGAAAAATATATCAAACATCCGTCACAAAAATATTTTTTCTGTCTATGAGCTGATAGTTGATTAGAAACTAATCTTGAAAGATCTTTGATCCAACAATAGTGACCATTACCGGAGTCATCAGTTATAAACAACAAATTGACATGTCTCCGGAGTCTTCTCTGTGAGTATCGCAATGGACCAATCACTTCATACTTCATTTTACCCTTCTCAAATGTACTCTCTAAACCGTAAACATTAATTGAAATATCATTCCTATCTTCGAATATTTCGATACTCTTATTATTAACTTTAACCGGAAAATCCATACCTGTGACATCTAAAACAGTGGAAAAATGTGGATATGACGTAAGTTCGGACACTCGACTATCTGCAGGATATAATGCTGATGTTATAGCCCAAGCAAAACAATATTGATCTTCATTACGAACATTCACAACAGCTTTCTTCCATTGAATACATTGAGGCAGCTTCACATATGAACGTCCTTCCAGTGGACTGTATTTATTAATGTTGACCTCGAGAAACAATATTTTTTCACAAGTCCAACCTGAATTATTAAAAAAAAATTACTATTCAATCTTATTGAAATTTTTAAAAAATAAATACCTGAGTCACGATCCTGGAACTCAGTCGTTTGAGCCACAATTACATCACGGAATCCATCAAAAACAGCATTCAAATCTGAAGATTGGTCCACTATTTTATTTTGGGAATTAAATGACTTCGTGTCCCTCGAATCATCAGTCTGAAGAATATAATTCCCAAAAACTTCCATATTCACCTTGATGCTTTTATGGATCCTGATGGCTGATTCCAGTAATTCAATGACCTTCTGCCTAATCTCATTGAAAAATGACATGTAGTCACTGGTTACAATCGAACTCTCCACCCTGTATGTAGCAATGCGGCAATTGAATGCATTCGTTATAATTTGAACACCGTCAGACAATTGAACACATGCATTATTTTTATGACTCATGGTTCTTCGGTGAGAATTCACTTGGGTCATAGGAATTGTCACATTACAACAATTGCACGTATACATAGGTGTTGCATTATCCACTCTCACCCGTTTCACTGCAGGCCCTCCTTGGCAACTCTGGAGCTGATGCCGACGAAGATTATCACTACGAGTGAAAGATTTACCACAGTCACAGGAATACATTTTATATAATAGTTCTCACTAACTCACTTGATGTAAACTGACATAGCCAACACTCGTACGCTTCTTAAATACACTCTGATAGGACCCGTCAAGACGTCATAGCCAACCCCACTTCTCAACTACATGCGCCAAGATTACCTCCCAACTGAATGCGATAACAGATGTCGATATACGAGCAAGCAGTGGTCGTTGCGGTCTCGGAGAGGGTAGACGCTAGGCAAACGGTCCTCGGCTGCCGTTGTGTCACCATCGATAGCGGGGCTAGAGCGAACCTTCATCGCTTCGGGAGAGGTGAGGGCAGACCGATGAATACGCATTACTCTGCCACACGTCGTGGAGTGAACATGTCGCTCTCTAGCCGTTGAACGGTTATTGCTGTGACGTCACTCCACTACTAACTTGGTGCCCTAACACCGATGGAGCATTTATTACTTGGAGGATCTTCGAAGTATGCAGACGTATGTTTGTACATAGACAAACAAGCACATGATGAAACCCTGTACCGTGCATTCTCCTACACACACACACACACACACACACACATAAACACACAAAATCTCATATGAAAAAAAAATCTGAACGATCCATGCACCAGACACTTCAAGGTCACAACGCCTTGACTTCACTGCACAACAAAAAAAACTTCACCAAACAACAACCAATAAAAAAAGCAATTAATACGTCATAGTGGTGGGGGGAGGCCGAGAATCAGCTGTAAACAACTACTCACGTTGAAAAGTAAAACCTCGTTAGTCCTTAGCTTGCACAAGTTTCGACTTCTGAGGGTTGTCGTTCATAGGGGTGCGACAGCTGGTTAACGGTAAAGCATGTTTCAAACATATTCAATAAACTCCTATCTATGTTATCTAAACATATTTATAAAGAGTTTTCATTGATGTATTGAATTTTTTGCACCTTTGATATAATGGTGGATAAAGGGAAACTCCAGAAGTTCCAATACCCCTGGAAAAAACTTCCCTTTTTGATCATCAAAAAAATATGTTTGTTAAGGAAGTCTGCCTTCACAATGACCTTGATGCTCCCAAATTGACACAAATTATATTACGAATAATTGGTTTCCTTCCTTTATTTTATACGATTGGGCAAACAGTCCGTTCCAAGCAAATATGATGGTGTAACTCGTAGGACATATATCTAATCATGCATGAAGATGAAAGATGGCAAAAACAAAGAGGACGATTATTATAAAGCAAGGGCAGGTTCTAATCTCAGGGTATCCTGAACCCAATTTAGATAATAAACCATTGATGCGATATCTATCTGTTTTATAGTAAATGTAAATATAGTATATAATGTGGTCTGTGGGTTGATTAGACTAAGAATACTAATTGAAATCGCTTTTTTGGATCTCAAATAGGATATCAAGAGGTATAGTCGAAGTAACTGATATAGTAATCTTAAAGGTGTCGGCGAAGTCATAGGCCAAAAAAACCTAAACAAAGGAATTATGCCGCAACGAATTAGTCCACGTGGACTGAAGAATTGGCGGTTCGTATTGGATAATTTTTACTAACTGAGTTTTATGATTGGCTGAAGAGCCATAAAATTAAATTTAAAGTCATGTTACGGTGACGAATAGAATGCGAGCCGTCGTCTTGTCAATGTTTAGTTCAGGAAGTGATCGCGATTTGAGTGTTGAAATTCGATATTGGTGCAGTAATGTTTAATTTTTGTTTTAATTAATTTTTGTTATCTGTTTAAAATGTGGCGTTCTTGGACAAGAACTGGTAGTAATAATGAGTGTGATAACAACGCAGACTTTCTCCTGTGTAGTGATTCCAATAATAAGTATTCGAGTTGATTTAGGGCAAATTGAAACAAAGCATCAGGCGTAAAAATAATTTTACAAGTTTTTATTAGAATGTAATGAAGCTAGTTAAAGAAGTATCTAATATTACCGAAGAAGACTGCCAGAAAATGATTAAAAAAGTTATTTTAGTTGAAAAAGACTATATGGAGATTGTACACTTCCATTTTAATGGTGGAAATGAATTCATTATTGATTTAAATGACGACAGTGATAGTGAAACAAGAATATGGAAGAGGATTTATCAGAAGCTCTCGACGAAAGTTGGTGAAGTGTTTTTGAAGCGATCGATTGTATATATATATATATATATATATATATATATATATATATATATATATATATATATATATATATATATATATACATTAATATATATATATATATTTATATATATATATATATATATATATATATAAATATATATATAAATCAAAAATTAAACAATTTGTGGACACAACACTCAAAAAAGGGGGGCAAACTGCGGACACGTGTTTCTGGCTATTGGCCTCATCAGCACAGTGAAGCCAAGTGTAAAGATGGGAAACACTTGGAACCACAAATGTGCGGTTGGCTCCTGTTGTTGACTCCGTGCGTTTGTGTTGTTTCCTGATTTCGGCAAACAAGTGTTTCCCATCTTTACACTTGGCTGCACCGCGCTGATGAGGCCAATAGCCAGAAACACGTGTCCGCGGTTTGCCCCCCTTTTTTGAGTGTTGTGTCCACAAATTGTTTAATTTTTGATTTATATCATGCACACTCGATAAAATCTCTATTTATATATATATATATATATATATATATATATATATATATATATATATATATATATATATTTGATTGATGCAACTAATTTTCCTTTATTTTGAGTATTTCAATATTAAATTCTGCAAAAATATATATATATATATATATATATATATATATATATATATATTTATTAATTGCACGATCAGCTGTCGAAAGCGCTCGCATATAATAAATAGGAGTTATAAAGCTTCAAATCCTTAGTAAATAGTCGTTTTGAGGGCACCCAGCGATTTTGAAAAAATGTTTTGAGTGTACTTACGTATTTTGATGCGTAGATTACGAATCCGAAAGGAAAAAGCGGCGCCCTCCCTTATTTACAAAGTTACGGTCCTTCAAAGTTCAGAAAAGGGCAACTTTTCAGCCTTCTTTCTCACAAGATAAACTATTTAAAAACACAAGCATTTATTCACTAGGTCACCTTTACACCTTATTCCTTATTCAACAATCAACATTTTTCTTATAAAAAACTTAATTTAAAAACAAATGCTTTTTCTGGTGACATTCTTCTATTCTTCTATGTTAGTTACTAGTGACATTTCAGAAAAAAGCGGTTGGTATTTGCCGCCGCCTACTATTTCAAATTCGTAGATTTTAATTTTCAGTGGTAAGAAAAACACAAATAATGAAGGCAAAAAACATTTGAATTACTTTAGGAATATTGACAGCATCAGTCGTACCAACTAAGCCATTAACCTCAAAAATGTAAAATACAGAGATATATAACCAAATAGCAGCTCCGTACATTTTTTAAAATTTTTATTGGAAAAATGTTGATTGTTGAAGTGAAAAGTGTCAAGGAATAAGGTGTAAAGGTGACCTTGTGGATAAATGCTTGTGTTTTTAAATAGTTTATCTTGTGAAAAAGAAGGCTGAATAGTTGCCCTTTTCTAAACTTTGAAGGGCCGTAATCTACGCATCAAAATACGTAAGTACGTAAGTATATATATATATATATATAGGGAAACCTGTTAGAAGGTAGGTTTACTATATCGTTTACTTGAACTATACAACTTCGTCCAAATACAGAATACGGTGTTACAGAAAAGTTAATATTTTGGTGATGAATAGAGTATTACGTAGTTTTTGCATGGATGCGAGGACCTATAGTAGATCTCAAAGTTTCACATTGCAACGTCAGATAACTGCTGTTCATAAACAAAACTGTCCTTAGAATGTGACATTTTCTACCTGGAAATAAAATTACCCCCCTTATGTTTGAATTTCGTATCAAAATCATGCACTATCGTTACATCCTGAAGACGTGTCGTTTACTCATAGCACTTGTTCGACGTAAAGATCCTTGGCTATGAGTCTATACATGGTCAGACGATGACCGGTTGGTTAGAGAGAGTAGTTCACTCTACTATTCACTCAACTGCTATATGAATGTTGATCCAATCCCATCTGTGAAACGATCGATGTTCACTATCATCCAACTCGTGCTGGGTATCGTACATTAAAAGATCAGGCCTCGTTAATCCTCATCTTGCACTTTGGCTTCTGCAGGTTATCGAGTCAAAACATAATGTTCCTACTTCTGGTGGTATTTACATAAAATACATATTTTTAACTCTTCATCAGTGGCAGGCTTAGGGGATGACGAGCGACTGCCTAGAGTGTCACTCTTGTAGGTGCCTCCCGCAATAATCCCAGTAGAAAAAAGTTATCATTTGAATTCTGCATTCTGTAACCCGCTTATACTGAACTAGCATCCGCCCCGGCTCCGCACGGGTGCAATGCTGGTACTAAATATACTACAGAATGTATTTATATACAACATTCACAGCTTTTTCGTCATTTCACAATACCAACATGATTTCTTTAGTGATAATTCTTGAAAGAGCGACATATAATTGGCCCGGTTCCGCCGCAACCGCTATGTCCCTGCATTTTGAATCTGTAATATCTTCGAAAAAATTCATTCAGATTACATGCTGTTAGAGGCCATTTCAATCACATCATAACCAGATGAGATAAAATATAATGATAATAATAATAATTTTATTCCAGTCAGATCACAATGCAAATGATATTGGAACGGTCAAAAAAAGAGAACACAGCACATGTATATATATAAAATCTTGAATAATAGTAAAAATTATAAAATAATATTCTGATAATTATCACCGGTCATATAAAATATATATGTAGAATACATTTAAAATGCATTCAGGCACCATAGTCACTCAATAAAAAATTAATCTGGTCCATTAGAATTATCTACTGATTAGAAGCTTTCTCAAATTGTTTTTGAATATTCTGTAATTCCTCTCATTCGCAATGGCTATGTTGTGGTATCTGCAAGCGAGAACCGTATCTTCTATTATAGTTGTGATTATCACCACTTGTCGGGAGGTTAGAGAGTTCTAATTTAATTGCCAATAATGGTGTCATGATGTATATACTATTTACTTCCTTGCTGATATGATCGATACAATTTCTGAAGGATAGATTAAAGTCTAAGAACGTGCCTAAAAACTTCGTAAATTCTAATCTATGTCGCGTTACATATACTTATTTCCGGGACCATACTATTGTTTTTATAGAGTATTGCATAAGAATAGTTTTGTTGTGGTTAAGTATTATTCGATTAGAGACACACCGGTTACTGAATTTGTTTTATTATGGGCAATAGATATAAATACAATTAAATTCTGTTAGAAATGTATTATATACATTCATTACATTATTATTATTATTTATGAACATTAATAAAAAAAGTATTATTAGAATAACTGCTGATATTAATACCTTGCGATGCTGACGAGCCTTGTAATATATTTGAACTATCTGAGTTGACAATTTCATAGACATCAACATTTAATTCTTGAAGTGAAGAGGACGATGCTGTAAAGCTGGAGCTAGCTGTTGGGATTATTTTTTCAGCAATAGCCTTTTTATAAGAAATATATTGATCGATGTAACCCTCAGCTACTATTGTAGACTTCCATCCGTCGTGCTTTTTAATCTCCGTAATATTTGCTTCTGATTCTGCTAGCAAAGAAGGAGAAGAACTTCCGAAACTTTCGGGAGGTTCAGAAACTCAGCAATTTTTCCAAACATGTTCATATAGTCTATCCATTCCCAATTGGAACAGCAATAAAAATAAAAGTACAGTCATAAACATTTCTTGCCTATGGCCCATAGTCGTCCAGATAGTTAGTAAACGTGCTATCAAATGTAGTTGAGGAATAAAGGCTCGGCTAGCTGGACTGGCTGAATACTAATTTTTTGTCCATTTCACAATTTTTCTTAATCAGTGCCGTGTGTTCGTGGGGTTAGGTGAGGTAGTGAATGGTTTTGCAAACCGATTTTTGAAAACTTTTTCTAGAGATCAATTACCCTAACACCAAACTGATATTTTTGCACTCGACGCGCGTTTCACTAGCAAGGTTAGCATCTTCAGGAGAAGCAAATTGATACTGAATCTAAAGACAAGGGTTAGCTGTTTAATAACCTAAAGTTTTTTGGTCCAATGTGGAATTTGTTTTCAAATATTCATGAATGCTTGAAGAAGGAAAACTGTCATACTTCAAAGAATGCTATTGTGAATAGAATATACGAGTTAACGAAACTATCTCGTCTTGTCTCTTGTGGCTTCAAATATAAAAAATTGAACAATCGGATGGTCATAATGGAATCGACACGCATTGTTCAACTCCGACAAGAATATTTGAGACGAATGAAAAGCTACTGAGAATCCAGCAGACATATAATCTACCTCGACGAAACTTGGTTTGACACCCATGATGTTGTCAAATATGGCTCGGTAGACGAAACCAAGTATTGTGCTTTGAACACACCTTCTTCAAGGGGAAAACGTGTTATAATTTTGCATGCCGGGAATGAAAGTGGTTTTGTACCTAACGCTTTGCTTTTGTCGGCCAAAAATATAAAAGATTCGTCTGCTGATTACCACGAAGATATGACTGTGGCTTTATTCGAAACCTGGTTCAGTGAGCAGCTTCTCCCAAATATTCCTCCAAACTCGGTTATTGTTATTGATAACGCTTCGTATCATTCTTGGTTATTAACTACAATACCAAACAATAACACAAAAAAGTATATATTGTTGATTTCATGCGAAATCATGACATGGAAATATCCGAAAAGATTCCAACGAAAAAGGTATTACTGGCGACCATAAAACAACGTAATGTCAAAAAAGAGTATATTATTGATTCGATGTGTGAAACACGTGGTCATATTCTCTTACGTTTGCCTCCATACTATTGTGTGTTCAATCCAATTAAAATGGTTTGGGCCACAATGGAAGAAAGCTTGCGGAAATGTAATCAGTAACCGACTTTGAATGCTGTAGTGCTTGACAATATAAGGCGAGTGGTGAATGAAGTAAGTAATAGTGATGTGTGGAAGAAATGTGTGGCCCACGTTATAAAAGAAGGGAACAAATATTATGTGCAAAGTTCCATAAATCCGTTCGTTATTCAACCCGATGATGATTCCACCTCATCCGAATATAACGAAGAAGAATTTTGATTTTTCTAGCAATTTTGTTGGCTTCTATTATTTTGTGAATATATGTTTGACGAGAATTCGTATTGTATTCGTATTCGAATTGTATTTCAGAGTTTTCGACTCAGAAATCAACTACCTTAAATTTCGAAGTTTTTCATAATTACCCATGATGGAAAAATTCAGTTGAGATAACTTTTTCATGGGGTGATCAATTGCTATGATTGTAAGAATAAGTAACTGAAAAACTACGACTGAAAAATAATATGCCGACGCCTATGTCGAGGCGGGAATTCTCTGTGCTGTTCCAATTAGTATTGGAAATACTATACCAACTGGGTTGGCACTGCATTTATAATTTGAGTAATTCAGAAAAAAAGTTGATGATTGATAACAGAAGGGGGTGATGCAACGTATTTATTAAAATAGTCCATGTTTTTTCCAACAATGCAAAAAGAACGACCTATTTTTGTTTTTGTATTTGGAATTTGAACAATCAATGATTTATCCAATAATTCAATGTCTTCTAATAATAAATGGCACAACTATTCACGCCAGCAGGCTTCATATATTCCGAAAATAGCAGGAACTTGGTAACCAGGTGATTAGGCGTCACCTGACACGACCACTTCACAGTAAATGCGATACCATGAAAATAGTTAACTGACAAGAGACGTCAAAATGTGACGTCTCTGAAAATGAAAACAGGACAGTTGTAGAAAAAACTTTGTATGATATTTGTGTTAAAAGTAAATTTTATTTTGTTCGTGAAATTGCTCAACTCGCTGCGCTCGTTTCGCAAACTTTTTCACTCACAAAGTGAAACCTTACTTTTAACACTAATATCATAAATAGCTATTCTTTACTCAGTTTGCATGAGCGAATGAATGTCATTACGTACTGTCATCGATGACATGTACTTTGACTTTCATTTAACCTTCAAAAAATTTCATTAACCCTAGACCTATCATAAAAATATGAATTTCTATTATGAATACGAAGCTGACCTTGAAACTGTCTTCAAAGTTGGAATCAAGATCAAATCCAATTTGGTCATTAAATTCTTCATCGAAAGTTACCCAGGGTATGCCCTTTTGTTGTAATAGTTGCCGTCTGTAGAAAATTTTTAGGTTTGAAATTTTTCAAAACATATTCGAAACCATTCAATAACATTAGATCGGTTTTCAGCTCTTGCCATTCTCTCAACTGAAAATGAAGAAGCTCATTCGTTAGATTATAATGCTTCAATCAAAAACTTGAGTCAAAAAAATTACCAAATTCCTGCGTATATCTTTTGAAGCATTCATGCACCTTACTTTTCCTCATTTATTCATTTTTAATAAATTTTCTGGTACAGTATCTTAAAGCTCAAAATTTATTTACTCATAAATTTCATCTTCTACCAATCATCAGATATACCTGTTTAAAATTCATATACTTTTCACAATAGGATGTGCTGTCCAGAGTGTCGCAATGATTTAGCTCGCTCGCATTAAAAACGTGGGTTCGCATTTTAACCCACGTATATAGAGCTCCTCCTCTAAGCATGTCACATTACTTCAATTATTATCATTTTCAATTCAATTTTCCAATTATTTTCATTTCTTTTTCATTTGAGTACCCTTTGAATTTTAAAACATTTTCAAGAAATGAAGGTGTAAACTTTGAACAAGAAACACATCAGAAAAACATGTCCACATAATTTAAATATAGGCACATACGAGGTCTGTTAAAAAAATAAGGTGAATTTTCATTTTTCCTAAAAAATATTCAGATTCATCAATTTATGTTTTGTCTCCTTCGAAGTATTCCTCCTCAGATATAATACACTTGTGCTAGCATTTTTCCCAACCTTGAAGCAGCTCTGATATGCACTTTTTGGTATGTCTTTGGGTTCTCAGGGAAACAAATCCGGTGAATACGGTGGCGGAGGTATGATGATAGTGTTGTTTTTGGCCAAAAAATCACGAACAAAGCAATGACGAGTAAGCAGGTGCATTATCGTGATGCAAAAGCCATGAATTGTTTTCCACATTATCAGACGTATTCTTCGTATTGCTTCTCGGGCGCATAACTTCAAAATAATAGTCATTTTTGACTGTGCGACCATTTATCAAGAACTTCTGATGCACTACGCCACGGTGATCGAAGAAAACAATGAGCAAAACCTTGACATTTGATCGAATTTAGCGTGCTTTTTCATCTTGGCTCTTTCATCGGGACGATTGGATTTTAATTTCATACCCATATACCCATGATTCGTCACCAGTTTTGAAACTATTACCGCAAAGCATGAGCCATCCGATATGCCGGCATCCTCAACAACTTCTCTAATAGTGATTCGACAATTCTCTTCAACAATGTTCTTCACTTTGTCAACATTTTCATCGGTTGTTGATGTGCTAGGGTGTCCAGGGTGGACGTCGTCATTCACATATTCTCGACCTTCCGTGAAAAGCTTGTACCACTTGTAAACATTCATTTGACAATAACCGTATGCGACTGTTAACGTTTCGAGTGTTTTTGAGCACTTCATTCCATTTTTATACAATATTTGATACAAATTCTTTGATCCATTTCTTTTTCGATAACAGAAAATCGTCGGTCACGCAAAATACTTCAAACTTGCATACCTCTCACCAACAAACTAAATATTTTGAACAATCACATTATTTCTTGAACAGACCTCGAATTGCCTTCTTCGCCCAATATCTTGTCATTCTTCAAAGTATTATCGGGACTAAATGAAATCTGAATAACAAATGTCTGGATGTCGTGTGTATTCGCTATTTCAAAACTGTGGTTGAGGTCGCCAAAGATTATTTTCGAAATGTCCAATATTTCTTTGATCAATTCACTACATTATGACGTCATACTAATCTTTATTTTGCTACTCAAAAATAGCACTTAGGCTGGAAATGAGCCAGTAGAAATATATTTCATATGATCATTCTGGTCTCAATTATATCTTACACAATAAACACAAATACCATAAATCATGTCTGAAAGATGAAAACAAGTCAAATACATGGCCATTGCGTTATCTGCATTAGTAAAAAAACGCGATATAATTTACAACTTCGAAAGCAAAATACAATTCTCAAAAATTTAGGAATATGTTGTGTCAATATTTCAATATTCGAACATTATTTCATAACAATTCTAGATTTTTTCAGTTTTCTTGCCATTTTTATTTCGCAACTCTCAGATATTCAATATATATTCCATAAACTGAGTTGAAAATAGTATAATAAATTAATAAATAGACACACTTCAATTTTCAATCAACTTTGAAACTAACCGTATTGATTGAACGTAAGGTCAGTTTGATAATCCAGTTGTTTTCCAAGGGATTGATTGGATCAGACATACCCAGAATTTGGATTGGTCGGCGCGGAATTTCCTGCCCGATTACCGGATTTGAATTCTCTTAATTTTTTCGTCTGAGGCTAATCGAAAGTTTATGTTGCGTAACCTGGGACAGAAACATTCTAAAATGTTGAGAAAGAGTTCAAAAATAAATTGTTGTATTTCTGGGAAAGAAAGTTTTTGGCTCTCTACTACTCCATTTTGATACAAAAAAATGTGGGAATTTTCCAAAGAAAGGAAGGAAGCAATCATTTTTTTCTATCAAAAACTTTCTTTCCCAAAAATGAATCACTCCTAAAATAATAACCCTTTCAATATAAACTGTTGTACTTCAGGAAAACATTTTCAACATTTGCTCAAATGTTTTTTATGTATATGATGAATAATAATGAGGTTCTATCAATTTTTTTCAAACACTACACCTTACGATCTCCACAATATCCATTTAAAAAAGCATATCACGACATGTTTCCTCAACACAATAGCTTTTCCGCAGTGAATAACGTACTAAAGTAATGTACTATTTCTCAAGGAATCACAATTGAGACCACCTATTCAGGTACTTCTTCGATCATAATTACCTAAAGCATCTACTCAACTTTTATATACCTAAGATACATCTTCAATTATGACCTACAGCATATTATATTCTACAGCGGTATATTTTCCAAAAAGAACTTTCTTGAAAATTCAGTAGTGAATAATAATTATTCATCTAAGAATGCTTTGTTAAGTTATGGAATATGTGGAATAATTATAAATGACAGAACAGATTTTCCTATTGATTTTCCTGACATGTTGGTCTATCAAGATTACTGTCATAAATGAGAGAAGAAGACTGAGTAAAATATAGGAGAGGCGCTGTTAGTTTTGCTGGATGTCGGAAAAGCAGAAATTAAAACGCAAAGCAAACCATTATTGGTCATCAACTTTCCCGTGGAGAAATCAACTTCATTGGCAGAATACATTTGAATACACTTGAATATACATTTGACTTTCAAGAAAAGAAAGTAATACAAATTAATAGGTGCTCCGTGGCGACTTATTTGATTCGAGTGGCGCAATAGCTTTTCCAGCTGCGGGAACACCCGGAAAAACCTGCAGCTTCTATGCTTTCTATGTTTTTTACCACTTTTATCTGTAACTAACATTACTGCAGTTTCGTCCTTTACTGACATTTTCAAACTTATACAATAAACTAACAATGGTTCATTACATTAGCCTACACCACCCCTGTAGGTACTAATAGGTACTAATACTTGGCTTGATTGAGTACCTGAATTCACAGTTTAAAATGCGGATATGCCAATTCAAAAACCGGCGAATGAACTAAATCGATTTGATAATTTTACAGGTTGCACCCGCAATGTTTATGCTAGTGAATTTCCAAGGATTCCAAATAACTGAGTTTGCAACCCTTCCTGGCATAGTGCAGAATTTCCATATCGCTTAGATTCTGTAACTTGTGGTTGCATGCCAAGGAATGGTTTGAGAACGTCAAATCATTTTTTCCTAGTCTGAAGGACCTTTCATGTTCAGCATACCGTTTTTGAAAATTTCGGCCACATTGCGCTACATAAACACTATAACACTCCGGACACTTAAGTTCATAAATTCCAGAGTTCTCCAACTTGTCCACCTTATCTTTGGCATTGAAAAGGAAATGAGATAACATAGTATGTGGTCTGACTGCCACTTCCACATTGGTTTTTCTGAAGAAACCCTCAATTATCTCTGTTCTTTGTCCAAAATATGTTAGAGTTACCCATTTCATGATTTCTGGTTGTTTGACCTGAAGGTATATTAATCTGTAAGTTGAATTTCCGGCTTTGTTTCCCGACTAACTTCTGGATAGTATCTGCTTTGAAACCATTATTATGACCTATCTGTGTAATTATATCAATTTCCCTAGCTAGATTTTTAACAGACAAAGGCAGTGAGAATGCTCTGTGCAACATTTAATTGTAAAACTGCTAATTTATGACTGTCTAGATGGAAATAATCGCTTGGGATGGTGATGTCTGTATAGCCAGGTTTTCTGAAAACATATTTTGGAAAAAGAACAGAGATAATTGCGGGTTTCTTCAGAAAAAACAATGTGGAAGTGGCATTCAGACCACATGCCAGGTTATCTTATTTCCTTTTCAATGCCAAAGATAAGGTGGACAAGTTGGAGAAATTTGGAGTTTATAAGCTTGAGTATAATACTGTTTATGTGGGGCAATGTGGCCGAAATTTCCAAAAACGGTATGCTGAACATGAAAGGTCCTTCAGACTAGGAAAAAATGATTCGACGTTTTCAAACCATTCTTTGGCATGCAACCACAAGTTTCCAAATCTAAACGATACAGAAATTTTGCACTATACAAGGAAAGGTTATAAACTCAATCAATTAGAATCCTTGGAAATTCATAAGCATAAACATTGCGGGTGCAACTTGTTAAATGATCGAATCGATTTATTCTATTCGCTGGTTTTTAAATTGGCACATCCGCATTGTAAACTGTAAATTCAGGTACTCAATTGAGCCAAGTACCTCTATTAGTACCTCTATTAGTGGTAAAAAACATAGAAGGTTTCATTTCTCTTTTCTTCATTATGATTTCCTACCACGTAGTAACGGCTACATCCATCAATTTACTTTTCTGATATAGTAACTGATTTACGTTGAATCGCTAAGGAATTGATGAAAACCATCAGGAGTTTAAATGAATATTATTAATCCCAGATGCAGATGAATCCTGATCTGAGAAAGAAATGTATATTTACATTCTTAGCAAAAACTGGTCATGATTTCAAAGGTTTATTGGTCTTCTTGCAGTGAAATCCACAGATAAGGACAGTGCTAGCGAAACATGTCTTGATATTTTTCTTAAAATAAAGTTTGTAAAGATCAAATCGTATGGTATAGTTTATGAAGTTACTATGGATTATCGTAACGGCTGAGTCAATCAGAAAACTATTCATTTTTGTAACCAATAAACATTTATTAAAAATTCTGATATAGTACTAGAGTAAAGTACTAAAGTACCAAAAATTATTTCTTTACATACAAATCTTGTCTGACTTTGATACCTTGTCCCATTCGAAAGTTAAGAGGGAGGATACTATTAACATCCGCACTGTAATCTGTCAATTTACTGTTTCTGTTTTTTTCAGAAAACAACAATGAGTGGACCATTCAAACGAAGGCCTTCTCTGAAGTCCCTTCCAGCCTTCAGCATTCCTCCAGATGCTATTCGCAAAGCCTCTATCAGAAGGGCCTCAGCTGTGGGCTTGGGTGTGAAACCATCGCCTGCGACTCACCAGGAAGTACCATGGGACATGCTCGACCGATGCACTCTCCCGATTCTTTTTTGTCATGCTACTGCTGTTATCTTGAGCAATGCTTTGAACGTCCTGCACATCTCAGAAGTAACCACGTTCACCCTCTTCATTTGGTTCACAATAGTAACTATTGGAGCAGTTCTGTTCTATCATAATTTGAAGGTGAGTATTTCTCTTTCCGTAAATGCTGAAATTGCGGAACCTGGACATTCATTATTTGATCTCCCGAAAATAGGTTACCCTCTCGAAAGTAGAGCATAGACCAACAGTGCTGTATTTATGACAACGCTCTTTCGATCTGCCAAAGATCTAATCAATGTTTTCTTCTGTTTTCTAAGTATATAACCTCCAACAATCTGAAAAAACAAAAACTAAATCAATAGAGAACCTGCTGAAGTGTAATAAAGGGCAAACTGAAAACTTCCTGGTAAGTTTCGTTATTGTGAGTTTGTCCACTGATGTTCCTGTTGGTAAAACCCCAAGAATTGTAAAAACTAAATCAGAAAAGGATGATAATCTGAAATATAAAACAAAACTGAATGTAGAAGCTATTTTGAGGCTTTCGAAATTATGTACCCATGAAACTTTTTTCCAGTTCAATGGAGATTTTTATCAATTTGCAATGGCAATAGGCTCATCCTTGTCACCGATCCTGAGCAACATTTTCATGGAGCATTTGGAAGAAACATATATCGAAACTCACCAGAATGGTCCAAATATATGGTGGAGATATGTTGTTGATGTTTTTACTATCTGAGACCACAACCCAGATGATATCAAGGTTTTTTTGAATAATTTGAACTAAAGAGAACCCACGATAAAATTCACATTAGAGAGAGAAGTTCCTAATAAATTTTCTTCTTTCAATGTTATGATAAAAAATTGATAAATACTCCTGGTACGAGTGCATATCGAAAAACACTCATACTAACAGATATCTCCACTATAATTCTATTCGCCACGATAACGTCAAAAAAGGGATAGTTAGATGTTCGTATGATTAGACAAATACAGTTTGCATTTCAGTTCTTAATATGAGAGAGAAAATAACTATCATTAGAACAGTTTCGGAGCAAAACGCATATTCGGAGCAGTTTGTGTAAGGAGCTCACATTGAAGTTGTTGAAAGCAATATGCCTACAACATATACAGATCCCACAATTACCACAAATCAAATTACAATATACATATCTCACAACTAACGTCCTACTGTTCCCGGTTTGTCTGAGAAATCACGACGCATGCATCAGTTATAAATATAATGTGAGAACAACTTTTAGAACTACTTTAGAACACATTCAAATCTCTTTCGATACAAACTAACCCACAGATACGGGTGAAAGAACGAAAGATTGTATTCACAATATACCTTGTTCCTGTGAAAAAAGTTATATAGGTGAAACCTTAAGACCCCTAGATGTGAGAAAAAATTATCATCATGGATATATAAGGATGAGTCAGATGTCGGGATCGGGCTTAGCGGAGCATAATCTAAAATCATCTGGTGTTTACGCTATAGAATGGAGTGAAATAAAAGTTAACTACAAAGAAATTCATGGGAAATTTGAAAAACTCAAAAGTATCCTCATATATTCTTTCAGCAGTCGACAAGTGAATGTCGAATAGCTCTGTGCCATTACTACATTACTACTGTCATTACTGAGAAGATAGGTTGAAAACGGAAATATGAACCTTAACTGAACTAAATTCTCAAAAAACATACAGTACGTGTGTTCATGTAAACTGTCGCATATGACATCTGGACATTTCATTATTTTAACTCATGTCAAAAGAAATTAGAGCTATCACAGTTCGGGGCGAGATTTTTATAGTGAATTTCGAGTTTTAAAGATGGAAAAGGATTGTATTCCGAAACGTCAACCACTTAAGAAAGCTAAGTATCAATATAGGCCAGGCGTACTATATTTTTTTGAGGAAAAAATTCCTTACAGCGCAAACTCAACGGGAATGGGTTGGTAAGGTAGTCAGTAATATTGGGGCAAAAATTCAACAGCTGAATGTTTGCAGGGGCGGAGGGGTGGAGGTAAAAAGGGGTGAAAAACAGTTTTTCGCGGTTTGCGGCCAAAATAATTATTTTAGAGAAAAAAGTTGAATAGGAAAGTTGTAAATAATAAAAACATCTATAACGTTTGTATTCATACTTTTTTCACATAACCTCCAAATTTTCGAGTAAAACGCGAAAAACCACTTTTTTCGTTTTTTATTTTTCATTTCACGAAAGAAATGCGTATCACTATGAAAATTTGAGCAATTGTACCATTTTTCATCACAAATACGTATCAATTTTTTTTTGCGATAAGTTAATTAGTTTCTGAGAAATTCGCGATTTTCGAAAAAAAATAATTTTTTTCAAGTTGGTCAAAAAGTTTTTTTTTTACCTATACAACTTTTACACCGCTCATTTTTTTCGTAATCATATCAACTTTCAGATGAAAAAATTAAAATATACTACTTTAAGGAAAAAAAATCGTTTACAATGCAAAAAACTGAAAAATTGTGCTTGTTAATGTATGTACACTCCCTAATGTACACGATTAAACTGTCGTTGGTAATAATTCGCTCTTCTTTACCTACAAATGTTGATTTGAATTATGTAGTTCATGTTCAGAGATCGAAGCATCATAGAGGGGGTATTTATTGTTTGAATTACAAATTTTGGAGCAACAGCTGTGCTTCGAACGGAACACCGTCAAAATCAGTACGTGAGCGTCTTTTCAGTCAGAGCGTTTTATAGAGTGTTTCATCGTAAAATAACAAGTGTTAATCTGTTAATTTGTTTAGTGAAAAAAGAACTTATTTAGGTGAAAATTTACTATGATATATTACATGAAATTTATAATCTTTCATTTAATAGAATTGAATATATAATTATAGTATATATTATATATAATACTTATGTATTATATCATATATATATATAAACCCTCCGCCCCTGCAAACATTCAGCTATTGAATTTTTGCCCCAACATTACTGACTACCTTCCCAACCTATTCCCGTTGAGTTTACCCTGTAAGGAATTCTTCTGAAAAATCAGTATTTTTCAACATAGTACGCCTGGCCTAATAGATAAATATTCGTTTTGAATTTGAGTGTACTTACGTAATTTGATGCGTAGATTGCGAATCCGAAAAAAAAAGCGGCGCTCTCCCTTATTAACAAAGTTACGGCTGTTCAAAGTTCAGAAAAGGGCAACTTTTCAGCCTTCTTTTTCACAAGATGAACTATTAAAAATCACAAGCATTTATTCACTAGGTCACCTTTACACCTATTCCTCCTACCTTAACACTTTTCACTTCAACATTTTTTCAATAAAAATGTTAAAAAATGTACGGAGCTGCTTTCTGGTTATATATCTCTGTATTTTATGTTTTCAAGGTTAATGGCATTGTTGGTACGACTGATGCAAGCATTCATTTTTAAGTTAAGTGTTTTATAAGAAAAATGTTGATTGTTGAATTGAAAAGTGTCAATTAAGGAGGGATAAGGTGTAAACGTGACCTAGTGAATAAATGCTTGTGTTTTTAAATAGTTTATCTTGTGAAAGAGAAGGCTGAAAAGTTGCCCTTTTGTGAACTTTAAAGGGCCGTAACTTTGTAAATAAGGGAGAGTGCCGCTTTTTCCTTTCGGATTCGTAATCTACGCATCAAAATACGTACGTACACTCAAATTTTTTTTCAAAATCGCCGGGTGCCCTCAAAACGAATATTGTATTGTATTGAATTGTTTCAATTGATTTTTTCAATTTGTAGACAAAATTTATGAATACGACAAGTAACTGACTAATTGGTCCCTTCAGTAGTTTATATTACGCAGTGACTCTTCGGGGTGAACTTCTTAGTTTGCCCTTCATTACACTTCAGCAGATTCTCTATTGATTACCTTTCAGATTATGGAAGGTTTCAAACCCAAAAAACAGTTGAAAATATTGAGTCGTCCACGAAATAATGCCTTTTGAAGAATATTTATTCAATGATACTAGCAAGTCATGAAGCAACTTTTGAACTTTCATGTCATTAATAAGTACAACTTTGCGGAGGAAAATACGATATCGTCCTTTTCAAAGACACCCTTTATCAAATTGAATCACCAATGATTCCTTCGGTAAGTCATCTTCAGTATATTCCACTTCTTTCTTTTGGTTGGAATGAAAATTTACTCTTATGGCCATCTTCGCTAGAAGCATTGAATTGCTCTGAATGATATTGCATGTGAAGGAATCAACCAATTCATATTCATTTAAACTCTTTATGGTTTTCATCAATTGTTTAGCGATTCAACATAAATTAGTTCCTTCACCAGAAAATATTTGGCTGATAATGCATTTTCTTCTTCTAGAAATCATTTTTATAGTCATATTATTTGACTCTGTGAACGAAATATGACTCACCTACAAGTATAGATTAATCGTTAGCCAAGTGAAGACAACTCCAAATATTTTTTCTCATTTTCCCAACAGTGTATATTTATGAACTATCAACGGTTTGATTTGCTTTCTGATTTCTGCATTTCCGGCATCTAGAAAAACCCGATTCAACAGCGCTCCTTTCATCTTCCACCCAATAATCTTTTCTGATTCAGGACAGTACTTTTTCTATACCTCGGTGATCCTAATCAATTGGAAAATTTGTTCTGCCATTTACATAACTAATTATATTTACCGCCACTTAATTTTGGGAAAGCTCGTCTTCTCTTTATGAAAAGTGTCACTTTGACTTTTTTTAACCAACATAATTTGGTAGAGCTCCATTTTGCTCGCAGTTAAATCCATTCACTCAAAAAGGAACTGTCTTCTGCAATAATATCAATGATTTCGGAGTCATTTTCTTGGGTGTTTTCTAATTTTTGCTTTTCAAAAAATTAGATCCATCAAACCACGTTTCGAAATATGGTATCTCATCTGCATCATATTGTTACGTTTTGTCCGAGGGTTGGTCAATAATTGACTACTCTGAATAATCAAACCTAATTTCATTTCACTTTAAATACAACAAACATTTCATCCACAACTATTATTCGAATGTTTAAAAATCTGTTTAAAATCTGTTTTTCCGTTAATCAGCTGCCGCCCCCATATGAACGACAACTCTCAGAAGTTAATAAACTTGTGCGAGCTAAGGACTATCGAGGACTTACCTTTTAACGTGTGATTCCTAATACGGTCTATCTATGTCTATCGCCTCACTAGATCACTTCGCGTACCGCACTGTAACGTCCACTTGACTGTCTTGGATACGCTCCTGGCTAGCGTTTATATATCGTAATCGAATGCAGTAGAAATTTCGCCGAAGTTGCATCGTAATCAGTAGCATTATTCTGGCTGCTTCTAGAGTGGAAGGGAACATTCGCGCGCTCTTAGCTACGTCACGGTTGAATTATGGCAACCAGTGGCGGCCGGCGTTATTTTCTTCAGGGCATGATTTACAACAACATGATCTAGTGTCGAAACTGCACCATCCAGTTTCAAGGAAATTCACCACCAAATTTTAGTTATTTCTTCAAATTACCAATTTCATGATCTTCAAATCACCCTAATTTTATTTGATAAAGGACAGTTGTTGAGTTATTACATAAGTATGCTTGGTCAAATTCAATTTCTATGGATACTATGATTTATTTAGCTAGAAAGCTTTTCATAACAACTACGTGTAATCCTATCTAGAAAGAAATAGAAATGCTTTGTTAGGGTTACCTCAGCACATGCTTCTTCATCATCAGAAGAATCGTTCGAAATTAAACCTGCTGAAAAATATGAAAATTATCAAATTCAAATTCAATTATAAATATTCTCAATTTGTTTTTGAAAATATATATATTTGAAGCATTCCTTATTGATTCGTCTGATTTGATGAAAATCTCCAGCCGATCTTATAATTCCAAGAGTCCTTTTCTGAATGGTGAAAATTCTTTCCGCATAGTTTCCGTAGCCCAGCATGAAATTCCGTATTTCAGGTACGATGTTATGTACGCCTCGTAGTTAATACAACAACATACGAATAAATTTCAGACTCGCTTTACTCCGACGAGCCATATTACAAGGCCTGGAATATTCTAAAGTTCCAATCCCATTACTTGTCCCACTGAAATTAATTTTCTGCTTCTTTGCTCCTTCCCTGATATGCTTTTCAGTGCTACATTCTGAAATTAACTTTATTCAGCATGTTTTACTATATACCTAGCTTTTAGCCTTCTAAATTAGATTCACAAGCTTTCTTCTTCTGTAACATCATGAAATAAACTAATTAGATATCTCGCTTACAGATTTAACAAAGTATTATTCGCTGAGAAAATTAACCAGATACATCGTCAATTTTCTATTGTTTATATTTTGTTAAATGTTATGTAGGAGAAATAGTTTTAGTTATTGATTTATTCGATATCATATTCCTCGATTTTTTTTTATTTTAAGAAACTAACGCTTCATAAAAAAGGACAAAGTTGTACATTTTGATGGAATGAACTTCAACAACTAGAAGTCTTTTATGAAAATGGATCTGATAGAGTTCTCAGAGGTATATTGACATGGTCATTGAAGAGGAAAGGATAATAATAATAATAGTTGTTTTCATTATTGGAGTGTTTGGTGGATTGATGCCCCTTTCTAATCTCGAAAATCAAGATCATGCCGACTTGCCGAACAAATGCAGAAGGCAATCATTCTTGGCTCACTGCTTGCTTAGGACACATGATTCTTGAACCCAATGATCAATTACCCCACGGTGTGGGTAGTGATCATTGATTGATAATGCGGACACGCCCTCCCGAGTGTATCAGAACTTCTGGGGACATAGCCTGACCAGCGCAAACTCAGAGAATAATAATAATAATAAAAGTGCTTCAACATCTATGGCACTTTTACGGTAATGACGAGACACCGTATGAATCCGTTGTGGAAAGCGAAAAGTGCTTTATTAGAGCAAGCTCTCAGGGCCCCAGATGTCACTTATTTTCTCAGGAATACAATGTATAGAATAAAGTAGTGTTAGTACATACTATGAGTGTATGCATACCTGCTAGCTTGGACCGACAGTCAGTTTACAGGTACCAGGTGATAAAGGTAGGGTGAAATAGTTCTTACTGATTTTTAGGTATGAAAAAGTTCATATTTCCGAGCACAAGAAACACACTCAGCGAGGGAAAACCAACAGATCAGTAATAGCAGAGCATGTTTGGATCCATCAATATTACATCGAGTGGTCCCAAGCTGAGATCATACACATGGAGAAACATTGGTTTAGAAGGAAATTCCAAGAAGCCGCATACATGTTGTCCAACAATGTATTCAGCCAAGCTAGCGTAGAAATACCCAACATATGGAAACCCATAATCAAGCGAAAAATAACCAACTCCCGCCAAACGGTTACTTCGACCGTTGGCTTGTCATCCAGTCAATCAATGAGAATCTACCGCGCTCATAGCGGGAAACTCACATCAGTGTGTTTATTTCTTTAACACTGCACACCCTGTTTATTTTCATGCTTGATTTTTCTTCAAACAGACAAGGCGGTCCTAATTTCAAAACCGGCACACTTCATACGCTACATCGCCCCATAAACAACGATTTATTTTACAACCAACAACACCAAACCGGTGATGCTTGCGCTGGCCTTACTGGCCGGTATCTTCAGAATAGATCACCACGATACCATCTCCATCTCTTTCATACGTCAAACGGTCCTCTCACTCCTACACTCACACATCCCTTATGGAACTTGAATTTCCCGCTATGCGCGCTACCGCGCGCATAGCGGGAAGGAAGCAATGAATTTAAAAAAATTCATTCTGTACAAAATTATGTAGATCATCCAAAGAAGTAACTTTCAGACTCAAACTGGAAGAAAAGCCCTCTCGAAATAACTACTTTCATATAAACAATGAATTACACGAAAGAAAAAAATTCTTTCGAAACAAATACTTTTATATTAACACAGAATTTCAGAGGAGATACTTTTCTCTACTCAGTTTGTATTCCAAACATTCGTTATGGAATAAAATCAGAGATCATTCACAGGAGTTCTACTTTAAATGAATGGTAACAAATTGCACTTACATGGAACACTTTCATCCTCACTAGTAGACATCGATGTTGCCTTCAGTACCAATCTGTATAACATTATAGAAAATACACACAATTCATTCATGAATAACGAATTTTAATGTCACGGAATAAGTTTGATCTACTTATGTTATCGATGACATCATACTGATCTTCATTCACCTATTTGATTGAATCGAAGCCAAGGTGAATCTTATTTGAATTGAAGGGGTGATATTTTTAGGAGTGATTAATTTTTGGGAAAGAAAGTGTTTTGCCTTCTACCACTCCATCTTGATACAAAATAAAGTGGGAATATTCCAAAGAAAGAAAGGAAGTAATCAATCTGAAAATAAGTAACTCTATACATGGCATGGATGTGTAGATCATGCAAAGAAGCAACTTTCAGACACAAACTGGAATGTTTGAAATACAAACTGAGTAAAGAGAAGTATTTCCTGTATAATTCAGGGTTCATATAAAAGTATTTGTTTCGATAGAGTTTTGTTTTCGTGTAATTCAATGTTTATATGAAAGTAGCTGTTTCAGGAGGGCTTTCTTCTAGTTCATGTCTGAAAGTTGCTTTTTTGCATGATCTACACATCTAGGTGTGCCACGTATAGAGTTACTTATTTTCAAATTGATTACTTCCTTCTTTTCTTTGGAAGATTCCCACATTTTTTGTATCAAGATGGAGTAGTAGAATGCCAAAAACTTTCTTTCCCATAAATAAATCACTCCTAAATATATAACTCCTTCAATTCATATTATCATTGTCTTGCAACATTTTTGCATTCGTTACCGTGCTTTCATTATATTATATTTTACGTAAATACGTTCATGTAAAAAATAGACCTTATATTCATTCAGAGGATGGAAGACTGAACCTCCGACATTAAATAAAAATCACTATCAATCACTTTCAAATGAATCAAAAATATATGGATCGATCTCGGAACTTTATCAAGAAACCAAATCAGGAACAGTAACAAGCTTTGCTTATGATTGTCATCTCCAATAAAATGATGTTGACAGCAGATACAATGAATTGAAATACCACCTTCCCAGTCATATTGTGTTTTTGTTTGGAAATGTCGCAGTTGTGCTTTCCTTTGGTTAGGATACAAAGTTGTCAAATGTAAAAAAAAATCTGATCTGAGGAATTTGCAAATAATTTGAAGAAATATAAATTTTTCCTACATACGAGAACTATTGAAAAAATAAGGTGAATGATCAAATTTCGCGGGCTACGTATATTCGATTAGCGATTTTTTAATTTTTTTTATGTTGATACGTTCGCCTTGATCATACTTCCACATTTTCAGCTTGTTTAGTTTTTTGGTGGAAGGCACAAGAGTTAGAAGTGATCTGCATTTGTTTGAAGGTGTTTGACAATGTTTCATGGTAAATTTCATAAGTTCGGACTTCCATTGTCTACTATGAAAAAAAATACGGAAATGAAATGAAAATAAAATAAAATACAAGCAACAATTGAAAATTGAACAAATTGAAAAGAAATGAAAATTGAATGATTTCAAGCCAAGTTACTTCAAGGCGTTTCATTTGATAGTATCCACCATCGTCTTCGGGTGATAACTGGACACATCTCCGAGAGATGACTACTTATAGGTCATTCGAGTTTTTTCGCCTATCCTCTCTTCCAACTCCCGCCGTTTGGCGGGAGATAGCCGTGTTTCGCTTGATTACGGGTTTCCATATGTTGCGAATCTCTGCGATAGCTTAGTTGAATACGGTGTTGGACAACATTTATGCGCCTTCTTTGAATTTTTCCCCAAACCAGTATTTCTTACCGTGGATGGTCTCAGCTTGGAACCAATTGATATTATGTTGATGAAATGCGGAAATGCGGACTCTCAAAGGCCTCTTAGTTTCACCGATATAGGATTTTCCGCACACGCAGGGTATCCGGTAAATGCAATTCTTGGAATCGCAGTCCACGTTTGGTGGCCTGGTTTTCGTGGGGCTGTTACGGATAGTGTTTCCGGATCTGAAGCAGGTTCTGACATTGTACACGGACCAAATCCTTCTCATCCTTTTCGACAATTCTCTGATGTAGGGAAGTGCAAGTACTGGTTGTGACGGCTTCTCTTTCTTGTAAGGCTCTTAATGTCTTCTATCCATAGTTTATTCTACCATCACTTTGGAGTAACCATTCCGTTGAAGATCATTTTTGATGATACCTAGTTTCTTCTCGAAACCTACCTTCGTATTATATAGCCCGATAGGACGGTCTACTAGGGTCTTGATGATTTCTCTTTTAGTCGATTGATGATGGTTGGATTCGTGGTTCAGATACTGTCCCGTGTTAGTGAGTTTTCGGCATACAGAAGCTTCCCACTTTGTGTCGGTCCTCTTCACCAATAAGTCTAAGAATGGCAATTCGTTGTGGACTTCCTTCTCCATTGTGAAAGTGATGAAAGGTCTTACATTGTTAATGTGCTCCAGGAAGGTGTCTAGTTCTGTATTCTTTCGTGGAATTCGAATCATTTTATATCATATTAGACAATAGCAGTCCGAACTAATGGAAGTGATCTGAATGTTCGGCGATTTGCTGCAATTAAAAAAATGGATGGATTAAAGAAATGGACTTGAGTGCTTCAAAATACATGAAATGTTGACACTGGTATACGGTGATTATACTCCGAGTCAGAAAAATGTTTACAAGTGGTACACGCTTTCCGCGTAAGGTCAGAAAGATGTGAATGAAGACGCTTGCCCTGGAAATATTGAATTACTGAATTTTGCCCAAAAAACCATTGCATGAGCATCGCTCAGGAATTGTTGAATGACATCAACGGCGATATAGATCTGCTTAAAATGGTCATAACTGGTGACGAAACGGTTATGGCATCGAAATCAAAGTCCAATCGCCCCAATGGAAAAGCCCAGGAGAGCCAAGACCAAAAAACACACCACGTTCGACGGAATGTTGAGGGTTTGCTCTCTGTCTTCTTTGATTTCCGTGGAGTAGTGCATCACGAGTTCCTGCCACATGGTGTTACAATCATACCTCAGCCACCCTGCGGATTTTTCTGTTTCCAATATTGAAGAGACCCATGAAAGGATGACCAATTGCGACGATTGAGGAGATGAAAACTGAATCGCTGAGAGAAATCAATTCTGTTATGCAAAAGTGCATAACAGAACTGCTTCAAGGTTTGGATGAAATAATAATAATATTTATTTACCATTTGCGATACATAGCGTATATATGGTAGGGCAATGATTATTTACAAAAAACAGTACGTCACTTATGAATGAAATGATGGAATCAAAGCTCAAATATGGTAAATATATATATATATATATATATATATATATATATATATATATATATATATATATATTTACCATATATACATATATTTACAAACATGTACACACATATTTTAACTAAAGCAAAACAGCAAGTGAAAATTTAGAACGATTATATATCTTATTATCCTTCTGTGAAAGAATCCTCTAAATATGCCTTATGACTGTAGTAACATTTGTCCAGTAATAAGTTTTTAACTTTCTTACTGAACAAATTTGAAGAATTCAACCTCTTTATAGATAGTGGCAGTCTGTTATAAAAATTTGTGGCATTATATAATGGAGATGTTTTGAATGATCACTCTTATGTGAAGGGATCCTCACAGCAGTAGCATGGCGAGTATCACGACCGTGAATGCTCAAGTTCGTTATATACAAGTCAAGGTTCCAGTGCACAAAAATGACATATTTCATTATATAAATTGCGGGTGCAGTCAACAAGCGTTCTCTTTTAAAAAACTTTTTTGGTACCTCAGGTTGAATATCAATCTTATCAGTCGTTTTTGAGAGATGAAAACTCTAGAAAATTCCTTTGCACATCCCCAAGCCATTATGTTGAAACTAATGTGGGAGTATGCATTCGCAAAGTAAACATTTAGTAAACCAAACCTATCTAAACAATGTTTTAACTGTTTGATCGGATAATAAGCGGAATTGAGTTTACTGCACACTTTTTGTATGTGACTTCTCCAGGTGAGATTCTCATCTAAAATAGTTCCAAGAAAATCAACTTCTTTTGATATTTTTATGTCATTCAAAGTGACTGAATTACAACAGAAGTCCCTCCTAACACATGTTTTCATCAGCACTGACTTAGATTTATTTAAAATCAGTTTGTTACGTTGACACCAACTACTGAATTCGTCAATAACTAAATTAATTTTCATCGATAATTCATTCTCATTTTTTCCAGAAACAGTGATTGTAGTACACTGGGAATACTACTTTGAAGGAAATAAAATAGAAGTTAATGAATAAATTTCTAGAGAAAAATGAAAAAAAAATCATGGAAAACTTAAAGAATTTTGAAAAAGTTGAATAAAAAAGGGAACCAAAAAGAATAATAATAGATTAACAAATTACGTCGTGTAATTTCTTGCAGATTCACCTATGAGACTAATTGTGCATTGTTTTTGATTTATCAGTTTCAAAAATAATATTTTCAAATTGTAGATATATTCACTCGTCTAATCTACTTGCACTCGTAAAAACAAATGGATATAAAAAAAACCTTCATGAACCATGTGTACATTACACATCCTTTGGAGATATGTATTTTAAATATTTGATGGAGTAAATGTGGATAATAATAACAATCAGCGATATTATTAAACCTTGAGGCTGGCCAGCTTTGGTAGTCTTTATTGATTTTGGCGTCATGCATTATGCATTATGATTGAGTGAAAACAAGTTATTTTATTACGCTGTTTCTTGATCTGTGTTTATTGTTTCAACATTTTAGCTGTTCCCTGTCAGCTTGAGAATTCCTACAAAGTAAATGAACTTTCAATGAATTTCAATAAGAAATTCATCAATTTTTGTCAATAAATTAATCTGCTTGAATAAGCGGCTATACTATGCAAGTAATGCTATTATAATTTTGAGTCGAACGTCACAGAGATTATCGTTACGTAATATTATTTGATAACTTTTCTACATAAGTAACTTGAGTAGGCGGAACTGAACATGTTTCAATTTGAAGAAATCTGAGAATTTCCATTAGAATATTTAAAAAGATTCATCTGGCAACACTGGTTAGATATTGCCTCACATTTGTCCGGAAAATATCGCGTTAATAAGTAACAACTTTATTTTTCTTGTATCGTTAAGGAGCCATGATCCATTTTCAAATCCTCATAATTTTTCAAATCAAATGATATATCGTAGATGAAATTTCAAAATCTCATCTTTTTTCTTCCGAACCAAAGACTTAGTAACGCTGAAAAAATATAGCTACTTAAAAAATACAAGGCAGTTCCAGTTGTATAAGAGAAAACACTAAACATCGGAGTGGCAGGATTTGAACTTATATCTTTTCCAAATAGATTTAAATAGTTTTGGGAACCTGAATATACTAATTGTTCAAGGGGAACGTGACTCCTCTATTACAAAAAAAATCATTACCGCCATTTGTGTTGTGGATGGCAACGGCCGACTATTTGAAATTGGAGCTTGAGGTCACACTGGAAGAATTGTTGAATTGTTCTCTAAAATGTTCATTTAAATACTCTTCCAAGTTTAGTATGCTTCTGAAACAAGAGGCGTCTCCACTTCAATCCTGAATGCCAAGAAGTTTTCCATTTCTTTGAAATGTGTCGCGGGCGATTATCTACTGTCTTGTTCTGATGTGTGATCGATGTTTTTATGAGAGTGATTTCGAGAATTGGCAAGTGGAATTCATTATTGTTTCAAGAAACTATACAGGATGAATATCCAGGAACTGCATCGATCGATTGCGAGAAACAATGTGAAAATGTTATGTATGGCCGACAGTGAGTAGTGCATGAAAGGGTGCTCCTAGTTAAAAGTCGAATATATATTAACAGAGTGCTTTAAAAATTTTCAACATTTGCAAGAAACAGCCTAATTAGTTGACTAATAATATTATTTTGTGTGAAACTGAAAATCATGGTTTTAACAAGAGATATTCGAGACGAAATCCAAAGTGCAGTCAATATGGCTTTTAAACAATACCTAAACGATCAGGTATTCATAAAAACAATAGCAGCCAGTGTGTCTGAAGCAGTGACAAAAACCGTCAATAAGAAACTGGATGAAATGAACCAAAAACTCGAACAGATAAGAAATGAACATTCCCAAATTAAAAATGAATACCAAGCAAAATTCCAAATACAGGATGATACACTGCATAGATTGGAACGTGAAAATAAAAACCTTCAAGAAACTATGGATATCATGGAACAAGAAACAAAAAAGAACTCGCTGAGAATTTTTAACTTATCCGAGAAACATAAAGAAAATACAAGAGAAGAAGTCATCAAACTTCTCACTTCCTACTTACCACTAGAAATAACAGACGATGATATAGAAGTTTGTTACCGAGTCGGTAAATCAGAAGCAAATAATAAAATACGTGGTATTTTCTTGAAACTGAAAAGTTATGATTTGAGGCAAAAGATATATCACAATAAAAAGTTATTGAAAGGAACAGGAGTTATAGTAAGAGAAGATTTAACCAGACTACGGGTTGAATTGCTAATGAAATCCATCGAAAAAACATCAATGAAGCAAGTGTGGACGGAAGCTGGGAAAATCTTCATTAATTATAACAATAAAATTTTTATTATAAAAAGTGCAAATGATTTTGTAAAAGTTTTTTCTTGAGTGAGCATAGAATATACAAAATAACTAGATGTACCCCATATTACTACCGAATTTTTCAGTTAGCTTTCTTTTTTTTATATATATATAATATTCGATTCTCAACTTTTGTTACTTTTTAAACTCACAATATGATAACAGATTTGTTAGAAATACTAGATAATGAAAAGGAAATAAAAACAAATTTTTTCCCCACAATACATGAGTGTATTTGCAGTAAGGATGTTAAAGGAGTCAAAGAGAAAGTTGGTATATTTCACTTTAATATTAGGAGCATTAAAAAACATGTTGACGAGCTGATGATATATATAGAAGAGGGATATGATTATATGGATATAATTGTTCTTTCTGAATGTTGGAACTTAGAATTGGTGAGTGATTTTTATATTCCAAAATATTCTATTTATTATAATGAATCAAAATTCAACCAAAATGATGGTGTCATAATTTATGTTAAAGATACATTACCGGTTCTTCCAAAAATATTTTATATGACAGAATCTAACCTATTAAGAATAACATTGACAGTTTTCAATTTAACAATTGGGATTACCGCTTCCTACCGCCCACCATCCACGAATATTAAGACGTATATACGAGAACTATCAGAATATTTATCAACACTGAAATACCTTAACATAGAAATTTTTCTAGGAGACATAAATATCAACCTTTTGGATAAATCTTCAAATGACGTAATCAATTATGTAAATATCCTAACAGAAAATGGATTTATATCCTACATAAATGAATCTACCCGTATAACAGAAGAAACAGAAACACTAATTGATCACATATATATTAGAAAACATAAAATTGCAGAAAAAATAAAAGCCACACCCTCAGTAATTGGAACAAATATTTCAGACCACATGACTACATGCCTTTTTTTGTCAAAGAATAGTAAACACGATTCGAGAAGCGAACCGATGATAGAAAGAAACACATCCCATAGCTATAGCTACATTGACTATACAAAACTTAACAATGTGTTACAAAACGAAAATTGGTTTGATGTTATAAATTGCAATGAATCACAAAAATCCTATGATAACTTTATTACTAAATTTGAAAAACATTTAAAAGACTGCACTACAAGACACATACGTAAAAAAAAATCTTCGCACAAACTTAAACCGTGGATTACTGTAGGTTTAATCAAATCTATAGAGCATAGAGATAAACTGAAACTGAAAATGAATAAAAATATGAACCCAGAATTGAGAAATGAATATAAGCGGTATAGAAATGAATTGAGTAAATTATTACGAATTACAAAAAATTACTATTACAGAAATAAATTAAACGAAAATAGTAAAGATTGCAAAAAACATGGGAAACAATCAATGAAATAACTAATAGAAATATAAAACAGAAAAATATAGGGGAAATCAAATTAAAAGATAAGATATTTAGGGAAGATAAGGAAAAGGCAAACGTTTTCAATGAATATTTCGCTAGTGTTGGTACAGAAATGGCTAAAAAAATAAATATATCATATAGAATGACCCCACAATTTTTGAACGACAAATCAATAGTAAATTCAATATTTCTCACCCCGGTAAATGATAAAGAAATTATAAACATTATATCAAAATTAAAAAACAATTGTGCCCCTGGTCCCGATGGAATTAGTTCCAAACTTATAAAAACTCTACACCTGTATTTGGTACAACCCCTTGTCTATATAATCAATTTAATATTCAAAACTGGCAAAATACCACTGCAATGGAAATATTCCATAGTCACTCCCGTTTTTAAATCTGGTGATAAATCCAATCCCAGCAACTATCGACCAATTTCTGTAATAGATAATTTTGCGAAGATATTGGAGCATGCCCTCAAAATTCGCCTACTGGAATTTTTTCAAAAAAATGAGGTATTAACAGAAAGGCAGTATGGATTCATTAATGGAAGTAATACTGAACTAGCTGTTTTAGATTTATTTAAGCAAGCATCGGATGCCTTAGACAATTCAAAAAAGTGTCTTGCAATTTTTCTTGATTTGGCCAAGGCCTTTGATACAATTTCTCATGAAGCACTCTTGAATAAACTGAATTTATATGGAATACGAGGACCAGCAAATAATATTTTTAGAGATTATCTTTCTTGTAGAACCCAACGGGTCAAAATAGGTAACAATGTTAGTGAACTGGCTAAAATCTCTAGTGGCGTACCTCAAGGTACCGTTTTAGGCCCAATACTATTTTTAGCATATATTAATAGTTTAAGTCGCATAAATAATTTCAAAGGGCACCTCATATCATATGCTGACGATACTGCAATTATCTGTACAGGTGATACATGGCAACAGGTATATAAAGTAGCAGAAGAATGTTTGAGTAAAATACAAATTTGGTTAAGTAACAATCTTCTCAACCTTAATGTTGAAAAATCGAAATTTATTACTTTCACTCTTCTGAGCAACCACCAACCTGTCCAACAAAAAATTTATTTACATATGCCAAAGTGTTCTGAAACCATTTGTGAATGTCCATATATTGAAAAAGTAACAAAACTAAAGTATTTAGGAGTTGTAATGGACCAACATCTGAGATGGGATGAACATTTGCAATATATAGTAAAAAGACTTAGACATCTTAGCTATAAAATGTATGAACTCAGGGATATACTCACAAAAAAAAACTTAATTATTGTTTACAAATCTCTTGTTGAGTCAGTTATACGATATTGTATCACAGTGTGGGGTGAAATGTTTGAGAATGTGCTAAATATTGTACAGGTGCTCCAGAATACAGTTATAAAAATAATGTTGAAAAAAAACAGACAATTTCATACAGAAAAACTCTATTCTGAAACTAATCTGCTTGATATAAGAAGTTTGTATGCACACCAGTGTCTTATATGGATATACTCAAACAATATCAATTATTCTAAGGCAAATACAAAGTACACCAGAAATGTACATAATTTATCCATTGATATACCTCTTTACAAAAAAAGTGATACCCAACGTTCGGTTTACTATTTCGCTCCAAAACTGTATAACATGCTTCCCCTTGAAATAAAGATAAATACCACATTTTTAAAGTATAAAAAAAATACAAAAGAATTCATAATTTTAAATAATACCCGTATAAACAGTTTATTCAAACATACCCAATAACCCAGAAATATCACTCAGTACATTTTCTAATCTTTCAGTGTATGTGTACCTATTTCCAATATTATGTAAACCTTGATGTATAGATAATTATAGGTACTTATTCTCATAAAATATACCAGCTTCCTCTGTCTATTCACTAATACAACTGCAACAGTTATTCAATCTTTTGTTACCTTTGTGCCTGATATATTTTTAAAGTACTTCCACAGGGAGACAGACGAAAGCACATTACAAGCCACCTGCGCTTAGGCTGCTTTCCTCAAACTCCTAGTGGTCCTAACCATAATATTAATAAATTGTATATTAACATATTCCAAATAAAATTGAATTGAATTGAATTGAATTCTAAAGTCGATAGGGGGAACTCGGCTGAAATATTTTCAAGATGACAGCACTTCCGGTTATACTGGAAGTAGGTGTCAACTTCGTTGTTTCAAATAGAACACCCTATATATCTCTACATTTTTGGATTCAAAATCTGAATACTTATTGTGAATAACGCCCTATATCTAAGTCTAACCGTTTTTGACATATTTGAGTGTTTATGTCAAAAATGATGTTTGCAGGCCTACAATGATTAACTATCAATTTTTCCTATTAGGAAACCTTTATCATTATGTTTTGGTCGGGTTCCGTGTAGAGGGGAACCAAATTCAATAGATTGTATATGAAACTTCGATGACTATTGATACAGATTGACCAAAAAAGAAGAATATAAATGAAATTCAATAAACTGTCTGAAGTGGCTTTTCTCAAATAGAAACCCCCAGTTTTTATGATATCATGGTATTAAGCATTGAAAATAAGAGTAACTTTGCATAAAGATATCAGCCGAAAATTATTAATTTTTGAAATATCCGCAATTTAATATTTTTCTATCCACAGAAATACGGTTTCTAAATTATGTCAGTTGCCAATGACGTCGCGGCGTTAAAAACAATCAATTTGCCAATTGTCAATAACAAATCATGCCGAGACGAATACATTACACGAAGTAAGATTACTTAAATTCATTTATTATTTACGGAGAATATGATGAAGTTGTTTCAAGTATCATTACAATTGGGAATATCTCAGGCATCAACACTAAGAATTTTACGAAATCTCAAGTTCCATCCATGTGTTTTTTCCAATGTTCAACATTCATTTCACTTCAATATCAAGAATTTTTTTTCTGGATAATATTGTCTGGACGTATGAAGCGAAGTTTACGAAAAATAGGTTTTTTGGCGACGAAATTCCCTTTATTGGAGCGACACAAATGTACTTACATCCATTTTGAGAACAAACTCTTCAAGAGTTCTAGCAATTAAACGGTTATTGTGCCATAAGAAATGACAGCATCGTGGCCTCAGAATTGAATAAATATAATTTGAATGGTAAGTGAAGACAATTTTGAATTCTTCTAGGTATGAAACACGTTTAATAATTTCGAGCGTTATCGTAATCTCTTACACAATTCTGAAGTCAACCACCTAGAAAATTTGCCGCTAGCTGATCATAGAAATATATTCCACCAATACGATGGGGGGCCTTCACATAATGGCCATTTAGTGAATAATCAGCCGCAAAATATGTTTTATGATCAATGGATAGTCAATAACAGATCACATCTTCGGCCTCCTCGCTCCCCAGATCTGACACTATTCGATTTTTTTTATCTGGGAAACAGTCAGGAATGATGTTTATAATACCGTAGGAACCACGAAGGAAGATTGTATGAGGAGAATCAGAACTGCATTTGAAGAACTTAACTCTCTGTGATGAAGAATTACTGAGTAGGTGCAAGAAATGTTTAAAAGTGCAAGGGCATCAATTTGAACATTTATTCAAATGATTTTTGTAACTCGTCATTTTATTTGAATATTTTCTTTGATGATTAGTTAATATTTTTGGTAATTTTTCTGCACATTCGCTCTTTTTTCGGAAATCGGTTCGCAAATTTATCACTTGTCCTTGAAATAACTTTATCACATTGTCCGTGAATAATAAATTTGCAAATGATAAGTAATGACATTATCATATCAATTGATAGTTTTCTAACGCCACGCCGTAATGGCAACTGACAGAATTTGGAAACCGTATAATGAATATTCTGTCGATAGGAAAATATTAAATGAATTGATGGATGTAGCCGTTACTACGTGGTAGAAAATCATAATGAAGAAAAGAGAAATGAAACTTTCTATGTTTTTACCACTTTTATTTGTAACTAACGTTACTGCAGTTTCGTCCTAAGTTTGAAAATGTCCGTATTGGACGAAACTGCAGTAACGTTAGTTACAAATGAAAGTGGTAAATATTAAATTGCAAATATTTCAAAAACTAACAATTTTCCAGATAGGTAAACTCGTACAAAAGTCACCCTTATTTTCAATACTCATTACGAACAAAAAAATGTGAAAAAGTCACTTTACACGGTTTATTAAATTACTTACATTTATATTCTTCTTTTTTGACCACCCTGTATTGATTACATTCGGTCTCCTCTACAAGGAACCCGACCAAAATATATTGATGAAGATTTCTTTATAGGAAAATATGATAATTATTGTAGGGTCTGCAAACATCATTTTTGACATAAAAATGTTATACTTAGATATAAGACATTATACACAAAAAGTATTCAGATTCTGATATACAATCCAAAAATGTAATAATATATAGGATGTTTTATTCAAAATAACGAAGTTGACACCTACGACTGGTATAACCGAAAGTTCCGCCATCTTGGAAAAGTTTTAGTCAAGTTGCCCCCATCGACTTTAGTATATTGTGAAATTTTCAGATTTTTCCTAATTACAGTTTTTCCACAATCGATCGATGCAGTTCCTGGAGATCCACCCTCTGTAATACGGCAGAAACATATAGCGACAGCTCCTAGTTTTTCTTCAAGCAGAGATATTTTCCACGACAGAAGACAATATTTTCTGACTAACGGAGAACTTGAAAGGTCCTTTTCCACAACTTTGTACGAGTATCTCACATATTTTTGTTATAATATCAACAAAAACTTCAGTAAATATCTGTTTACAGAAACCTTAGAACCCTATATCGTGTGTAATATGAGACTCTTCAAGAGAGAATTATTAATTGAAAGGTAAAACTGTGACCTCTGGTGTATAATAAATCCAAAACGATCGTCCTTAAGGCGCCAACTTGGTGGGTAGAACACGTGTCTAGAAAAATTTTGCAGTGTTTGGAAAAAGTATATATTTCTGGAAATAATTTGATCAAGCTCATTTCACACCATCCTCACAGCAAAGCAAGCTAATTGGTATCTTCGCTTCAATAACGTGGCATTATCGTCAATTTCTAATTGATCATCAATATGAATTCCCAGAAATTTGGTGCGGAATTCATTTCTGACATGATATTTTTCCAAGATGAGAATATGAATTTGAACTTGAACGCTGTTCATTTTCTTCATTGAAGTAAAACTTCTTTACGCGCGCTTGAGTTGGGGAGTAAGCAGATGAATGCGTGACGAGAGCATTACGAAAAGTGTGATCGGGCGAGGCGAACGGAAGTTGAGAGCGAGTAACGTTTCGTATGCTACTATAGGAGCAAGAGAGAGATAGGTGCGAGCACATTTACGGTCGAGTAGGCTCTGAAGAATCAGAAAAAACTATCATACGTTGCTACTAATTTTAGCAGAAGATTTCAATGTTAATTTCACGTCCGAAGATGGACAAATCTTGATGAACTTTCTACAAGATGAATTAGAACTACAAATGAATAATAACTGAAATGAGTCTACCACAAGACATGAAACAATAATCGATGAAGTTTTCTGTGAATATCTTTCTAATTTTCCTTCGAAAATATATGTATCTTATTCCTCATACTGTAAGCCTTTTGTCTCGGTATTAAAATCAACTACAGTAATATATCCGGTAATGAAAATAATAAATAAAAATTAAAAATCTATTCAAAAATGATAGTTTATCGATGGAAATCCATAATTTAAATATTTGTAGAAAAATAATATATGTATACAGCGTGACTCACGGTTGATGGTAGGTTAGTCGTTTATGGTAAACGCCAAGCGGTATTTTTCTGAAAATTTCACATCTCACATTTCCTTACCTGTTCTATCGATCTGAAATATTTTCAGCATTGCGGCGTTGCCATTTTTATCAAAAAGTCCAAGCCACTTTATTTTTTTAAATAGAACAACCTGTATAATTTTGAACACAAAATAATTTGTGCTTAATATGGTCGAAAACATAGCCCCAATTGAACTTAAGTACATCAGTCCCTCAATTCAAGAAAAGTTATTATTTTTATGATAGTTTGGAAAAACTCGAAATATTTCATCAATACCAAGAAATCGACTCCACATCATACCGGGCATGCTATTATTTCCATTATGCATAAAAGTGGTCAAACGTACATTTTGTTAAATGAAATCCCCTGTATATTACTAAATAAATTGAAATATGATGAAAAATGCTCCAAGATATATCATGTCCCTATACCTGAATCATGAAGATTTCTTAATAAAGTCACTTCTTCTGGAAACATTATTTTTTTAAACATTTTGTTTTAGGTAGCAGTGGAATCATCAGGCATATAACAGTTTGGTTACTTTTATAAGTAATTTACAAATAGTTATCGACGGTGTTTCAAATATCGATTATTCAACTGAAGTTCTTATGAAATTATTTATTACACATAAATAAAGTGATCAAATCATTGTCAGAACTTGCAGAAAATTCAACCAAATGTGTCCTGACGTAACACCAATTAACGAGAGGAAGTTTGTAAGGTTACAAAATTATTTCCTCAACTATGGCTCAAAGTTTTCAGGGAAAAACTGTACCAAAAATCAGAAATTTCTAGGTGAAAAGTAGGACTTTATTGACTATAACATGTGAAAATGCAGAATACAGAAAATAACAGAATTAGGATGATTGAAAACAACAAAATTGTAAACCAAATATCACATTTTACAATTAATGCTCAAAATGTCCTCCATTACATTCTAAACATTTTAAAAGATTCTTTTGTACGCGACTTGTGGTTGCTTTTTCAATTTCATGGGGATACAGATCTTCAATACACCGCAGTACTCGCCATCATCGCAGTTCTTGTTTGGTAGGCACTGGAGTACTGTACACCCTTTCTTCCAAAACAACCTATAAAAATGCAAATGGCATGAGATCGGGTGATCTCGGAGGCCAATTCCACAGCCCTAAACGCCTAAACCAACGATTATCAAACAATTCGTAAAGTTTCCTGGAAACTTCCTGGGTAGAATGAGCTAGTGCTCCATCCAGTTGAAACCACGAATTTCTTTATTCCTCCAAAGGTAAATTTTCGAAGAATCAGTAACAGTCGTCCTAAATATTAGGAGATATCTCTCTGCATTTAGTGAATCTTCATACATGAAAAAGCTAATTTTATTTTTCTTCAAAATACAGAAAACATTCGGGTAAAATTTTTCTTGCAAACCCATTTCTTTTGCCACAACCAAAAAATGTTTATTCCCTCTATTAAAAATGCCATCCCTCGTAAATTTTGATTCGTCGCTCCAAATTATTTTTGACAAAGCTATTCGCAAAAATGCACACCCTATGTTCAAAGTCTTCTGCCTCGGATTGTCGTGCACACTCTCACATACAGCGGCGATGTTTGCGGCAGATCTTGCGTTTCGTCGACGTATGGACGTAGATCATTTACTGAACCACTGGACTCCAATTTATTTATCCACCACATTGCGAATAGTCTTTTTGATATGACGATTATGGCAACCATAAAATGAACGAAGGGAGCAGTACGTTAACGAACAAAACACACACTTTGATAAAAAGAAATATTATTTGCACGTGCACCATTTGCCATGGCGATTTGGCAAAACACACTGAATGAATGACAAATAATTTGACAGATGTAGCTTCAACAAGATGGCCGTTATCAATTGTCAAAATTTGGAAGTCCCTGTTGGAAGACCCATGGGTTCAGTATGAGGAATAATGTTTCAATTGAAGGGGTTTTATTTTTAGGAGTGATTAATTTTTGGGAAAGAAAGTTTTTGGCCTTCTACTACTCCATCTTGATACAAAAAAAGGATGAGGGAATCTTCCAAAGAAAGGAAGGAAGTAATTAATTTGAAAATAAGTAACTCTATACATGGATGTGTAGATCATGCAAAGAAGTAACTTTCAGACACAAACTGAAAGAAAGTCCTCCTGAAACAGCTACTTCCATATAAACATTGAATTACACGAAAGAAAGAAAATTCTTTCGAAACAAATACTTCTATATGAACACTGAATTATACAGAAGATACTTTTCTCTACTCAGTTTGTATTTCAAACATTCGTTGTGGAATAAAAATCAGATATCATTCACTTGAGTTCTACTTCAAATGAATGGTAACAAATTGCCCTTAAATGGAACACTGTCATCCTCACTGGTATACATCGATGTTTCGCCTTAAGACACTTGCCCCAAGGCTCTTCAGTACCAAATTGGATAACATCATATGTATTATGTGTTTTTTTATAATACACTGTATAATTTCACATGAAAGTCGGTAATGAACTAATTACATTCGGACTTCATAATGAAAATATTTATAATGAAGTCCTGAAGATAAAATATGTATTTCCGGAACCGTATTTCAGAAAAATATTTAATTCTTTTGTCAGTAGGCGATTTGAATCGTTTCTGCGTGTTTTTAATTCGTTGTACCCGAACTACATTTGATCTATTTTTGTACGAACTAACCGAAAGATAGTGCATATATCCTGAACCGCAATTAGATTCAAAACACGTACTGGAATATTTCCATGAAATTATACCTTACTTTATAGTTTTCGAGTTTCCAACAAAAAGCTAATACTGAGGTTGAAATCATTAGTAGCTTTATAACAAGGACGACAATAATTACGTTGTAATTGAATTACAAGTTTCGAAAACAACGATGCTTGTAATCTGCGACGTAGGCGGCGGAAAAATTCTTCAAAGTAAAGTAAGAGATCATGTAAAGTAATGAAATTGTTTCTGCTGTTCTTAAAGGAAGTTGTCTACCAATAATAATCATACCAAATCAAATCGCTTATTGAATCATCATTTTGAATGGAGAGTTAGCCATTATGTTTTTTCAATAATGGTGATCTTCCGTTATTACTATAAAATTATTAACTCATACGTGAAGACATACAAAATCGATGGATGATATGGGCGAGTAGACATAGATTTTGGTTATTGACATTTCTCTTTAATTGTGCAGATTCTGGTGAATGCACCGCATAAGTGAACTTCAAAAGTACGAAAACACATAGGTTAGGTTAGGTCCAAAATGAGTGGGTCTATTCGACCCTCCACCGCAACCCACAAGGATTTATCATGGCTCACACTTATTCACACTCGACCAAATAAACCCAGCTTCTCAACGAAGCCAATTAGTTTGTATGGTGAGTGGTCTTTTAGGTCATCTGGTAAGAGTACGGCTCTGCCGAACTATTAAAACCTGTTCGGTCCCCAGCGGGGCAGGCACAAAGTTTCATCTGCTGTTTCATCGTTAATGAGGTAGTCGGATAGTCAAGGTGCAAGATTTCCACCTTGATACCCGCGACAACCTTACCATATGAGGGTTTTTGCACGTCAGCTACACTTGACGATGCCTTAGATTCAACCGTGCAGGGCTTTTTCGCCTCTGGTTTTGGTGAATCATCACTTGAGTGCAGACGTTTGCTAACCTGCTCATGGGGTGTTTGTTCTTCCACCTGAGACAGATTATGCGTACGCCGCTCAAGAATTTGGTGCAAGGCGCTTTCATAAGTTACCCCGCTCTTGAGGAGAAGACTCAGTCGTTTCCTGGCTGCACCACCAGAAATTTTGTTTAGGTTCAGTTATTGGATCAGGAGTTGGAAAGTTGAGAAGCTCTCGCTCCTGATCTAAATTCACAGGGAGGTCAGTTGGAGTCGTAAGCTCGACATCCGTCTCTTCTATAGACTCAGCGTCAGAAAGGATTTTTAAGTTTAATCTGTCCATAACAGTCCCATGAGTAGCTAGGGAAAGGAGGTCAATCACGGCAGAGCTCTGCATTACCGTGACAGGGCGATGCTACGACGAGAGGGTGCCCGGTATCTCGAAGGTTCCGTAGAGGCAACTGATAGGCTCAGTGTCATTCATCCTCTCGGCACGGATACACACACCTTAGGATTCAGTCATCGTTGGGATGCCATTCCGTTAGGAAATAAGAGAACCATAGGTGATTCTGTCATTCCCGTATCCAGCGGGGCTACGTGGAAGCAGGCATCCAATGGCCGGTTTGCTCAACCCCTACATCCCAAGCCAATGGACTCGCCAAAAACAGCATGCACAGTGCTTCAGGCAGGGAAAGATGAACAAGGCCAGCTAACCCGCCTAGGACTCATCGAACAAATCTATGTTTGGGTTACCTCAAATAAACTCTTTCTAAAATTTTCTACTTAGTCTAATTAATCCTTTGTCCGAGGTCTGGGGGTGGGTTAGTGTGATGTGATATGGTTAGGGATATTCGAAAATGAATCGGTAGTAAAAACATTTTTCGATTCAATCTTTCAATAATATGCACTAAAAAGAAGAAAATAAGTTTTAAATTATTTCAAACCTATCAATTCATTACATCAAATAAATTATAAGATGTAAAAGCCTGTCGCAACTTTTACTTATTTCATAAAATTAGAATAACTTGTATCAAAATCGAGTTACACATGTTATTGTCATGCATCTGCACAGTTGACTAAATCTCACGGCAAGCTTTTTTGTCATATAAAAATGTGTGAAGTAATACATTTGAATTGATTCAGTTATCTTCGGGGAATCTTAAAAAAACTTGTATTGGAGCATCCAAACTGCCACATTGCAATTTCTATTGACATGGATAAAATATTTTACATTCTATCGTTATCTGGTAATTGTTTTGTGTTGAAGGGGAATGATACCTAATCAGTGTTTCACTACAATTACTCACATTCTCTCAGAAAAGCTACATCGAATCAGTTTAACAATTAGTTCAACATCAAATATTCTTGGCTGGGTTAGGTAAGTACTCCTTGCAAATAATAGTTAAGTGGCACTCAACCTTCATTGGTTGATACATTACATCTCACCCATGCCTCTTTTTCTTAAAAAAATTGGGTTTCCGTTCTCAATAATGTTTTCATCATAAAATTATCACAAAATTCATTGTGAAATTTTTATAAGCATTATAATGGATAATGTTATTTAATTTCCATCAGGTGGAACAGAGTATTATTCATAATGAATTCTTGTTTTCAATTTTCAGTTATCGGTGGACATTCCTCATTCTGTTTTCTTCACTATTTGCATCATTCTTGCATGGTCAGTGCCTACAACTTTTGTTCCATTGCCACCAAATTATTCGTATCCTCTGTCAAGTTAATTGGTGTGGTGAACATTTTATTCTCCACTATTTCTATTTTTTCCCTTGAACCCCTCAATCTGATATTCATACATGAGGGTTCATAAAAGAAGAAACCCTTTCATTTGATACCCATATTTTAGAAGTGCATGAACAAACTAGTTCGCCATCTCGTGCGCTCTGCCATATTACATTTATAGTGACCATATCTCATATTTAGTGAACTTTTCAGCAAACCCTTTCATTTGATAACCATATCAAGGAAGTGCTAAAAAAGTAGTCTGCCATCTTGGATGGTCTGCCATATTGGATTCAGAGTAACATCATATTATTTTTAGTAACTATTTCAGCAACCCCTTGCATCCATTTCATGAACTTAATCTTCATCAAGAGATACACAATCATTTCACCGCTGCTCTAACATTTCAATGGCACTTTTGTAGAACGATTCATCTTTTGCCTCAAAATAGCCCCCAGTTTCAACATTAACCTCATCATTTCAGCAAAATTTCTCACCGCTGAGCATTTTTTTTTTGTACTGCGACGGAAAAAAGTCGCTGGAACCCAGATCTAGAGAATACGGTGGATGCGGAAGCAAGTCGGAGCCCAATTCATGTAATTTTAGTATTGTTTCGATTGACTTGTGACACGATACGTTGTTTTGTTAAAACAATTTTTTTTCTTTGCCATATGCGGTCGTTTCTTTGCAATTTATAATGATAATAATAATAATCGATTTTATTGCCAGAAAATCCCAAACATATACATATGATAAAGTGAAAAAGAAAAAAAACAAAATATACATATCTGACAAAAAGCAGAGTTCGTGCTTTCTCAGTAGGAGTTGAGAATCAGCGCTCTTCCACTCAACCTACAAATTAATTCTAACACATAGTTTTGATAAGCACATATTAAAATTTCTACTTCGATTGAAAAACTGTATAGAAATAAATCCCTAGATAGTTCAATAATGAAAAAAAGAAGAAAAAACAAATGATGAGATAAACAAACGTTCCCAATAAAAATATTCAAGTTTCATGTGGCACCTGCAAATACATTTAGACACAGAAAAATAATAATAATTATATTGTTCAAAATTACATTGATGATATCAGCACAGTATCAAATCATTTGAAAAAAATTGAGGGTTAAACCATCAGATAGAATCTGTTTCATATTTTTTTTTTGAAAAGAATGAATTGGCATATGTTTCATTTCAATGGGGATATCATTGTAAAGGATGGCTATATTATACGAAAGTGATGATTTGAACAACGAGGTTGTTTCGGGATTGAAATTTTAGTTTTACGTACATTGATATTGTGCTGGTCATGTCTGAATTTCACCTTATTATACAAATATGACGGTTTCTTCATTGTGAGGATTTTATGATAAAGGCTGCAGCAATGTAAAATCCGGCGTTTATCCATTGGTAACCAACAAAGTTTAGAAAGATGGGTTGACACTTGTTCCCGTCTTCGTAACCCACGTATTAAACGCACACACGAGTTTTCAATTAATTGAATACGTCGATTGTCAGAACCAAGGACAGCAGGACCGTAAATACAGTCAGCAAAATTTAATTTTGAAAAGACTAAAGACCTTCAAACGCCCCAATGACGCTATATAATATTCACTCTTGATGGTAATTCCCTTCTCAAGTTACGTGGTAGGACGGTAGCCTGATGGGTTGAAGTGGGTGGTTTGCTCGACACACCCAATCGACCGCTGTGTGAGTCGGTAGTTCAAGCCGCAGGCCATACGATCGATTTCCACTTCATATCCTTCAACCCGTGTTACGAATCACACGTTAAAAGGTGAGACTTCTTTAGTCATTAACTCGCACAAGTTTCAACTTCTGAGAGTTGTCGCTCGTAGGGGGGCGACAGCTGGTTAACGGAAAAACAGATTTTCAACAGAGATAGTACACCACGCACATCCCAAAATATCGGGGTCATAACCTTTTCAGCTGATTATTGTACTTTCGGGCGCTTCGGACGAGGTTCACCAGTTGCTCTCCACTCGGATGACGATCGTTTTAATTCCGGAGTGAAGTGATGGATTCATGTTTTATCCATTGTCACATATCGACCCAACAATTTCGTTTTGTTATGTTCAAACATGGCCAAACACGAACGATTTTGTGTCATTCCCGACTGATTCGTCAATAAAAACTTGCTGGATCATCAAATCACTTTGATACAAATATATTACGTCACATTTTTCTGAAAAACCATAGTTAATTTCCCCCTCCATTGCGGATATATCACCAACGATCTGTTGATTTTTTGAAGGTAACGGCGGCAGGGAAAGCTGTATTGATCACCGGTTGCGACTCCCGCATTGGTAGCGCCCTCGCCCGACAGTTGGATGAACAAGGATTCACAGTTTTTGCAGGATTCCAGAACGCTTCCGGGAATGCCGCGGCAGAGGAACTGAAAGAAGAATGCTCTGCGCGGTTACATGTGCTTCAGCTAGATGTCGCTTCCGAAAACCAGATCCTCGCAGCTTCTCTCTATGCCGTGGAGCATCTCCCAGATGGAGCGCCAGGTTTATGGGCAGTAGTGCATGCGCAATCATGGGTCGCTCTAGGGGAGATTGAGTGGATTCCTCCTCAGGTAAGTAAAAAAATATGAGGGAAACTGTTTATTCTACAGCCCTAAGGAGTGGCTGGTTTAAGGCTATGAGCTGATGGCGAATGTGGAGAAAGTACTTTGGGTAATTCAGAAAAAAAAATTCTCCCCAAGTCAGTAGTACTTAATCAAGAGTCTGGCTAAATGTTTACATTTATTTCTCCATGTCCAGTAGATGTTTTATATGAAAAATAATAATAGTAATGCACCATAAACTCATTATTCTTTTCAATTAAATACTTTTTGTAAACTAGCTAAATACCAACTCACTTTTTCAGATTACTTGCCAATATTGATGAAATTTTAGTAGACAACATCGATAGATATTGATTACTGATGGAAAAAAAAATAATAACTTCAAATCATTTCAACATTTTCTTCGCAAAAAATGCGAATACTTTTTTTTTCAACCCACAACGAAAACTGAAAGTATAAAAATAATCTCTGAATAATACGTGTGCTGATCAAAATAAAAGTGGATTCTTTAAAAAAAAACTAACAATATTCAATTGATTCTTTATGTTACAGAGTTAACTCAATTTGCAATGTAGGAATAGTTCTATCAATTTCCAAGAGGAGCTATTTGTTAATCAGGGCATAAAAAATTATCAAATAATTTTAGACCAATAATAGTTTATAATAAGAGTTATTAATAATCAATTTCCTGTTCAGATTCAAGAAGCACATTTCTACTGAACAGACAGTGTTTCGAACCAGTAATGAAATCTTTGATATTAAAAAAAGTGATTTTTTGTGAAGGAAAATCAAATTTTTATCAAACTTCTCAAGTATTTTCACTTTCAACACTCTGAAAAATATAAATCTTTCAATCTTTCAATGGAGAACTTCATACACGTGTATAGTAACGGAAAACTTTTTTGTTCACCTTGATAAGTTACTACATAAATTCACAGTATTTTTCACAAAGACAAATGTTGTATTTATCAGTAACTTGTATTCAAGTAATACTTATCTCAACATTTCGGATGCTAAAACCTGCCACCGTCTTCAGAATTGGAAAAAAATCTAAGTATCTCTCTTCATTTCTCAACTTCTTCAAAAGATGTCAAAAAAGTTTTAAAATGTGAAATATGTCAATGTTGTTGACTGACTTCTGAATCATTTTGACACTATCCATATTTTTCTTCAAGACGGGTAGCCAAGTACGATCAATTTCTAAGGAGCTGTTCGAAATTAATTTTTCTCCAGATGTAAGAATATACGCTTATTCTTTTAGTTTACGTCTGTCAGAGTGTGGCTCATTGGCAGTCATTCTCGTCTTGTTCCACACAACTCGATGTTCACCATCAGATTTCAAAATGTGTTCTGACAATTTTGATCCTGCTAATTGTATATTTCTTACTACTTTCAATGGTCTCCAAGGATTATCAATTAAACTTTCACCACAAGAACAAGGTATCTGTTTTCTCTTCTGTCTGGTTAGGTTTTATATGTGTGAATCAGTTTGTCTTTTCGTTGAAGGTTATAACATCACATCTATTTCCAATTCGTCTTATCTTTTCAGATAGCCTTGGATGGTGATGTATAACGTTAGTTGTGAAAGGTGTCAGTGGTTGTTGAGTTGGTGGTTATTGAATTTGTGGTACTGTCATTTGGTTTTTAATTTTCGATCACATTCATCGTTGAAACTACGGAAGAATCTGGATAAGCATTCTCTTCCAGAATAGATTTGATCAATGATATTTCTTCGTTGAAATTTTCAGTTGAATCGTTTTTGATCTGTTATAAAGACAATATATCATACCTTTCTTGAGGTATAGTCTCAAGATATAGTCTATAGTTAGTGTAGACACACTTGAAGAAGCTATTGTATAACGAAACACGTGTTGGGTTTTTGTAAAACTGTTTAGTGAAAATCTCACGATGAGGTATATTCACATACTCTATCACATCACTGTATTACATTACATCATATATTACATCAAGGAAAGGAAGTTTACCATCTTGTTCAATCTGTATTGTAAACTTCATTGTCGGTTGCTGTTCATTGATATAATTCAATAAAGTATTCAGAAAAGAAAAATGGGCTTTTTCATGTCACACAAACTTTCTAAATACCTATTTCAAGGTTTCTCACGATAAGGTTTCTTCATGGAGCTGTTTTGAAAGATATCCTGTAATTGATGTAATTGAAAATATAATGTTTGTTTGAAGTTATCACCCGAAGACGATTGTGGATACTAACAATCGAAACGTCGCGAACTAACTTGGCTTGAAATCTCTTAACTTTTTAGTTTTATCTTTATTTTCATTTTGTATTTCTTAATTTTTATTTTTTATTCAATTATTTTATTTTTACTTGTATTTTATTCCAATATTATTTCATTTGAGGTTTTTTTGCTCAATATAATTTAGAGGTATTTATTTTCAATTCTTCTTTTTTAGTTGTTTCAGGGATTTCAAATCATTTTATATATTAGACAATGGAAGTCCGAACTAGTGAAATTCATTTTGAAATTATAATATACCATTTTTCCAATTATGTGTTTGCATAATTTTCCGTAATGAACTTTCCAAATCCTTCAGTTGAGTTTAGCTCTCACAATGTTAATTTTAGAATATCATCTCTTGTGGAAGTATAGGAAACATTGTGTTTGATATTTCGTACAGTCGCCATTTCACCGTATTTGCTTGAATCCTGACAACTTCGCCAAAAAATGAAAAATATGGTGAATGATAAATATTGAAAAATATAGTTTTTTTTCCTTTACAACTCAACCTATGAACGACAGCCAAAAATTCCGTTTCTTTAACTCTCATATTATTTCTTCTTGAGATTCAATTCACATACGTATCTTGATAAATTTTTCACAAACTTAAGGAAACATGAAAATTTTAAAATCGTACAATGACAGCCAATTGAACAGCATATCAAAACCGGATCAATATTTTTCTGTTGATTCATTTCAATGAATTGCAAAATGATGTTCTTGAAATGAACAAACTGGAATATTGAATATTGATATGAACATTTTCAATGGAAGAATGAAAGACATAACTTTTAAAATATGAATAGTTCAGAAAGAAAACTTTGCTGATTTATTTCGATCTTCCAAAAGTATGAATCTTTTGATTTTATTCAGTAATTATTTGTTATAGACTCACCAACAAAATCAAAAAATTCACAAATTTCGATTGACTTTGACAAATAAAAATTTCAATTTGTTCATTATGCTCGCGGTTATTTTTTCTAATTCAGCTACAAATTTGCAATAAATGGTAATTCTGGTATGAAAATGTTTCAAATTATGAAAATTATTTCAAAGGCCAAGGTTTTTCAAAAGTCTCTCAAATATAATTTATGTATGGCTCCTCAGCTTCCCGAAAGAACGTTCCCTGCAAGTAGCTGTCGAAGAATATCTCTAGATCACTTTAACGATCAACGCTGGTGCTTCCCTGGGATCCATATTGTCTGCAACCCCCTTTTTATTGTACATCAACGACTCATTGGAAAAAACAAGAATCCAATATACTGCTTTGCTGACAACAGCACACTTGACTCGTCATTCATTTTGGATTCCAGGACATCGACTGCGGATGCACATCTTCACCGGCAGCAGGAGATTGCATATCTTAATGAGGATCTAGAAGTAATTTTGAATTAGGGTGAAAGTAACCAGGTTCAATTCAATGCCACAAAAACCCAAGCATTGGTTTTCTTCAAAAAGATACATCTTTCCGAACCGGATATATTAATGTCAAGTCAGACAATTCCGCTTTCTGCTTCGATAAGTTTGTTGGGAGTTTAAATGGACACCAATATGTCTTGGCACAGTCATGTCGCTAGAATTGCAAAGGATGTTTCTCAAAAGCACTTTTCTAAACCAGCACAGATCATACCTTCTTTGAAGTATTGTTCACAAGTTTGGGGCTCCGCCCCTATGCACACCCTGAAATTGCTGGATTCCATCCAGAAAAGAGTCATTTGCCTGATTGGAGACGCGAACATCACGTGCAAACTTCATAGCCTGCAACATCGAAAATAGGTTGGATATTTGTCTCTCTTCTATAGATACTTTCACTGGAATGTTAAGTGACTTGGCACATTTGATTCCACCAAGAGTATAGTACATTGAAATACGCGACGGACTGTGGCTGCGCATCGTTTTGAAGTTCAACTCAGTACACCTCGAACTTCACTGTTGGGGAACTCTTTGTGGGTTAAACTTCCAGAGAACATTTTTTCAAATGAATTTCAATCTCCAGCGCTCCCAATCCAACGTAAATCGCATAATCTCTTTTCTGATTAATTCACATTTTCATCCTTTGTTTTTCATTTTCAGTAAAAATTATTAACATATCCGCGTTAGAAAAATTTAAAACCATAAAACTACAAACATTTATCAACAATTATTGAATCGTTCGATGTAAAAAGAGAAATAGAATTCAACTTCAAAACAGAGGTAATTTTTTGCAAATCAGATAATTTAGAGAACATTTATAGGTAATTTTTATAGAGAAAGAATTCAAAAATATTTGAGGAAATTCAGTAGTTCTATGCACAATATTCAAGACAATATTAAAATTGAAATTATATTTTTTTCAATTTCACCTCAGTTTCTCATTTTTCGGGTCGTAGTCATTAAAAATCACGTTCTCCTCGAAGATATATAGGCCGTAGAGGATTCATGTCATAATTACGTAATAATAATAATAAATACATATACAGTGCACTTCTTGAACGGGTCGACACAAAAAATTGACACAAAAAATTGAAATTTGGGATAATAAAATTAATGCATGAATACTTTATTTTGAAGTGAAATTGACAAATGAAACTTTCCAGATGGCGATTGAGCGCCATTTCAATATCAAATGGAAAGGGGGTTTTGTGACACATCATTTTAAAGCACCTGACGAATACTTCACAACCCTAGAATATGAAGTAAATATATTCACCTACTACAAAATATCGAAACATTCAATAATTTCCTGAAGACAAACACATTAATATTTCTAGAAATATTCCTTTTCATTTGCCATATGGCAATTCCAACAATGCGATAAGGTTTGTTAAGTTATTTTTTGTTTATAAAAACGTCAAATAATGTCAGTAGGACAATGAGCATCATTGTTCAGTTAGAATATTCTCAATCAGTTTTCGGTTTTACTAGTAGAAAGGTACCACGTCAACAATCTCTAAAATGGTAAATTATCGTCCAGTGGAAGAACAAGTTGAAGCGACGGTGCGACGCGTAACTTTCACGACACTGAAAGGATTTTCAGTGAACGTTTTCCGAATCGTCTATCTGTAGAAAATCTTTGAGGGAACTTGTGTCCAAATTCACATCTACCGGTAGTGTACATAACAAAAAGCCCCCAGGTCATCCATCCATTCCGGAAGAACAGCAAGTGCAAATAATTGGTATGATGGTAGTAAATCCTGAACAGTCTACTTATTCCATCGCGAATGTTTGTGAGGTGTCTCCTTCTACTGTGTGGAGACTTTTGAAGAGGAATAGGTATCATCCATACAAAATTAAAATGGTACACCAATTAACTGAAGATGACCCTGATCGAAGAACAGAATTCTGCGAAATCATGACGGAAACTAATGCAAGGCATCATACCTATCTCCACAACAATTGTTTTAGGGACGAATGTACATTTTTTTAAACGACAATGTTCACAGACAAAATTGCCGTTATTGGAGTGACACCAACTTTCACGTTCTACGGGAAACACATACCCAATATCCAGAAAAAATCAACGTTCGAGCAGGAATATTGGGAAACCATATTGTAGGACCTCTAGTTATTGATCAAAATCTAACAGGGGAACTCTATTTGAATATGCTGGAAACTACTGTTGACCCTCTTATCACTGAAATCGTCGAAGCGAATCCTAATGAATTCGCTATGGATATTGTATTCCAACAAGGTGGAGCACCATTACATTACTCCAGACAAGTAAGAAACTATTTGGATACCACTTTTCCCGGTTATTGGATTGGCCGTCGATGTCCCACAGAATGACCAGTACGCTCACCAGATTTGACACCTTTGAACTTTTTTATGGGGATATTCGAAGCAAAAGGTGTACGAAACTGAATCTGCTCCAATATTGGATATACGGCAGAGAATAATAAATATTTGTAGATATATTGACGTTACTGTGTTCTGAAATGTTCGGCGTGAAATATCGGATAGGCTGTTATATGTCAAAAAGTTCAAAGCAACCATTTCGAGCATCTTCCGAACTGACCTCACGCTTATTACCTCATATTATGTGGTTAAATGTCAATGTATTCAGGCAATTATTAAAAGTTCCGCCATTTTGTAGTAGTTGAAGATATTGACATTATATTCTAGGGTTAGGAGCTTTAAAAAGATGTATCACGAAACCTCCCATTTCATTTCATTTTTTTTCCCAGATGGCGCCCAGTCGCCATCTTGAAAGTTTAATCTGTCAATTTCACTTCAAAATAAATTATTCCTGCATTAATTTCATTATCCCAAATTTCAATTTTTTGAGTTGACCCGTTCAAAGAATAAAAGGGGGGGGACATTAAAGAAATGCACTGTATAATGATCTACAAAGCATATAATCAAGATTAAAATATGTCACTGAGTTTGTAGTGGATACTCGGTAAAACTATAAAAATATAAAACCAGATATTCTCTTCAAAAATTTTCTTTGTGGGTTCTAATATATATTTAATCTACGTGAGAGATTCAAAGTATCACGTTAGCTCTCGATAATTCTTTTGAGTACCACGCAGAAAATTTGTAATGAAGTCCGGTATTTACATGACCTACTTCTGTAACAACACGTGGGCATGTCCTTTGAAATTATAATGGTGCAATATGCTGCTGCATCCAATTAGTATCCATCATTTAGTTGCAGGATGAAGTAGCTCGTTTAAACTCCGGTCGTTATGGTTTCCAGGAAAATATAAAGCAGATAACAGAGTTTTTACATTTGCCATTCGAGCCAGAATCATTATCGAAATGGATTTCTTCAATCTGAGTACCGAATTCATCTCAGAATTAAAACAGATATTCGAGATATTCAAACTTTGTTGGAAATGGAGCAGGCGCGGTCCGAGACGGGGGAAACGGGGTTCATGACCCCCGCCCCTAAAAAGTGTACACGTCAAACTGACAAAACTTATAAGGATTGACAATTCACCAAAATTTGATAATCTATTGAATTCCTGCTCAACTGAACAACAAAACTCAGCAAATAACGCTTAATTTATTTCCACTATTTGAATTCCTTATTTAACCGCTCAATTCACTTTCTAAATTCAACTGCCTCTCTGGACGAGAAGCCGGCTTTATATATCGATAACGATCGCTCTAGAATTCTATAGTCATTTCTGGACTCGACTAGAGTTTAATAGGTGGTTGCCGACTGCATCCTGTTGCGATGATGTCAGGTGTTTGTTCGCTGACATATCGATCAGGGGCGGCTTCAGATTCATTAGAGTACCTATGTTTTTGGTGAACCAACATTGAAGTGTGAAATTATCAATTGGACTGGTCTATACTATATCATGAATATTAAAATTAAAGATAGCATCAAGCGCTATTCTACGTTAACGGGAGAATCTGAAGAACATTTTCACAAGTAATTTGTTGTCAAGGCCTAACTGAAAAATGATGGTCTAACACTGGGCAGACTTTCCTTAGATGGTTATCAAGAAAATGGCTAGTTATATATTTTCGAAAGACTATTTTCATTCGACTTAGTTAACACAACGATGGACCTAAAAGACTGACTTTCTGCGGATACCATGAATCTTTTTGAGTGCAAGCATTTTTATGCCAGAATTTGAATAGACAGAGAATTTCAATGTTGAGCAAGCTTCAAAATTCGTTTTTATTCTACTGTCATTCCTGTTTCCATTGTGGTTAAGATTTTTATCTATTGATTTGGAAGTGGAACAAAAGCGTGAAGAAAATATTAACACGCATAGTTTTCAGGATTTTTTTCATCTCCTTAAGACGTTGGTCAAAGGATAGTCACGCGGTTTCTAGAATTAAAGTTTGCGGCGACGATCTCCAGATGAACAATTACTGGAAGTTATAGCAGAACGACTCCGTGATTTTTTCAAGAACAAAACAATAGCACTACAAGCACTACAAAAAAATCCTAAAGGCGCTCTCAGAGCGGTACCTGTGCGAAAGTAACGATTCACATTGGATGTGAATCGCTGGAAATCAAATCCATTTGGAAAAACATTCTAAGGAAGTGTTTTCCACATAAACGTAGTTCTCCAGATGAAAGAGTTCTTAAACAGTGAAGTTCAAGGTGTACTGAGTTGAACCTCGAAACGATGAGAAGACACAGTCCGTCGCGTATTTCTGATATGTACCACTTTTGATGGAATCAAATATGCCAAGTCTCTTGAACTCTTCCCGTGAAAGTATTTATAAAAGAAAGACAAATCTCCAACCTTTCTTCGATGTTACAGGCTATCAAGGTTGCACGTGATGTTCTCGTCTCCAATCAGGCGGATGGTTCATTTCTGGATGGAATCCAGCAATTTCAGGGTATGTTTGGGTGCAGACCTCCATACATGAGAACATTACTCCAAAGAAGGTATGATTCGAACTGTGTACAGTTCGAAGCAAAAAGCGGAATTGTCTGACCTGACATTATTATATCCGGTTCGGAGACATTCATCTTCTTGGAGAAAACCGATATCTGGGTTTTTGTGGTAGTGAATTGAACGTGTTTACTTTCACCCCGCTTCGAAATCACTTCTAGATCCTCATCAAGGTATGCAACCTCCTACTGCCGGTGAAGATATGCCTCCGTAGCCGATGTCCTGTAATTCAAATGGAATGACGAGACGAGTGTGCTATCGTCAGAAAAGTAATATATTGGATTCTTGGTTTTTTCCAATAAGTCATTGATATACAAAAAAAGAGAGTTGGAGACAATATGGCTCCCTGGGGAACACCACCGTTCATGGTGAAATTATTCGAGAAATATCCATTGACGGCCACTTGCAAGGAACGTTTTTTCAGGAAGCTGAAAAGCCATACACAAAAATGATCCGACAAGCCGTAGCATCGAAGTTTAGCCAGCAAACCATCATGCCACACACGGTCAAAGGCCTTAGAAATATCAAGCGCAACAGCTCTTGATTCTCCATGTTCCTCGATTGCGATTGCCAAATGTGGGTGACGTACGATAGAAGATGGTCGTTTGATCTTTGTTTCCTAAAGCCATATTGATGATCGCTCAAGATGTTGAAGCCTTCTGAAAGTTTAAGGATATGGTGGTTTACGACTTTTTCTATGATTTTTGATATCACTGATAGCAAAGCGACTGGTCTATAATTATTTGAAAAATTTTTCTTGCCCTTTTTGGGAATAGGCTGAACGCGAGCAATCTTCCAACAAGAAGGAAAAACGCCTTTTTCTGGTTGAGCATTGAACATTAAATTGAATTGATCTCCTGGTTTGGAAGGAATGAGCCCCGTTTTTTTTAAGAAATTTGCCGAAATTTTCTGCACTGTTGTCAACAATTGTTAGTCTCTTTCGCAAAATCTCAAATCCCACGGGCTTGGAAGAAGGCATATGTCACCCCTATATTCAAAAAGGTGATAAATTCAATACAATTAACTACAGGCCCATTGGCCTACAGGCCAATAATTGTAGAAGATATGTCAGAATTTTCAACAAAAAACGCAATCATACCATTGGAACAACCACCACCATTAGTATTTTACAGTGCATGAACGATTGGACGACAGGTATTGTTTATCTTGACTTTGCTAAGGCTTTCGATAGGGTCCTAGTGAGGAGGCTAACATACAAACATGACATACTCGGTATTCGGGGCCAACTAAACCTATGGATTGAAAATGACTTGACAGATAGAACTTTCACAGTCAAAGTGGGTCCCTAATTTTCTTCGAACAGACAAGTCACAAGTGGAGTTCCCCAGGGGTCTGTACTTGTCCCGCGCCTCTTCGTTGCTTATGCAAGTGATCTTGCTCTTCATATAAAGTGTTGCAAGTCCTTTTTTGCCGATGAAACTAAACTGTATGGAAATGCCTTAGTTGAACATCAAATCCTTCAAGAAGACCTCAACTCGATTAGTCAGTTGTGAGGATTGGCTTGTACCTCTTAACGTCGACAAATGCGTCGTACTCCTTCAAGAAAGGAACAATTCACTCCACACGTACACAATTAACGGTCAATCGTTGCATATAGTGTCCTCACATGTTGACTTGGGAGAGACTATCAATACTGACTATTAATACTAACTTGGTCCGAACATATCATACCCACATGCAAACGCGCCAACACACTGAGCTACCTCATCCGCAAAACATTTTCTTATCTAACATATTCAATGAAGGTCCGGTGTGGTGTCCTGTTCTGGTGCGCGATAAGAACTTGTTGAAAAATGTTCACCGTCGAATCACGAATCACGAATCACGCGTCCAACCTATCCCGAAAAACTGAGGATGGTACAACTGATGCTTTTGACCAACATCAACTCCATAGGGACCTCATCATATCTTTCCGTATAGCTAATATTCATGCTGATCAGAAAGAATTTTTTGTTCTAAAATTAAAAAAGGAGAAATTCGCCACAAGGCAAAGACAATATTTTTTGATTAATCTTCTTTTCGAAACATGGAATAACATACCCAACGATGTTGTGAATTGTGACTCAGTGAATAGTTTTGAAAACAAAATAGACATTTGCTAATTTGCCTAATCGTTTCTATGCATTTATTAACTATTTTTCTTTCTTTTCGCATGCATCGTATCGACTTTAGCTTTTAGGCTTATATAGAACCCTGTCCTCAGCCTTCATTCATATGTAATAATGATGAATGTAAAGACTCTGAAAAATTCTGGCAACCCTTCTTGTAAGCGTTTGAGAGGCAACGCGTAGTAAAAGAGAGGCAGACATGTTTAGCTTTTCTTGATGTTTATCCACAGATAACCTGAGACGTTTTAGATATCATCACCAGATTTGCCAGTAAGAACAGAAGACTTTGATTTATTTTATCCAAATCCTCGTACGAGCAAATAAATTTCACTAATAGTAGCATAGCATATTTAGTATAGGTGAAATTTATTATTTTATACGATGCTGCTTGTCGTTCGCTTTAGCTGTGTTCGAGGTATGATACTCTGAAATCATCGACTTCGTATTGGTGATGCACTGACGAGAGGCCAAACAGCCCGAAACCGGTCTGCAAGTGTGTCTGTTCCAATAAAATTGAAAATCGATTCTGGTAGTTGTATCGACAAAAGCATATGCAGGAATTTCTTCCGTGGAGAATCCTATACTGACATCTGTCGGATATAATCCAACGCCCTTCGTAATATTAGTCAAGAAAGTTGTTTTCTGATAGGTGTCACTCCATTATTCCTTTATATAATTTTATTTATAGTCAGTCTTTAAGTGTGCCTTCTTACTATAGGTACAATTCTTGCTGATTGACATTTTACGAAATAGTAAATTTTGCTGCTAGATTTTTTTATCATTATCCTCAAAACAGAAAATTGTATTTCTTTCAGGTTATCAAGAAAGCTGCTGACATCAACTTCATCGGACCTACTCGTGTCACACAGATTATGCTTCCTCTAGTTCGTCGTGCAAAAGGACGGATCATCGTCGTAACTTCGGGACTTTGCAGAGTGGCGTCCCCCGTTAGAGGCATCCATTGCGGTCTACTGGCAGCTCTCGAAGCCCAGGCAGAGTGTCTGAGGAAGGAACTAAGAAGTAGAGGTGCGTTTGTTTTTTCTATTCTTCAAAACAAATCAACAGATATTAATTACTCAAAACAACGGTTAAACAATTTAACAGAAATTTTGATGAATTTCAGAAATAACGATACATTTTTTAATAATATTTTGGAATCAATTGATTTAACTCTCGAACCGCCGGCGCCGAAAAAAGAAAACCCAATTTAGACTTAACCGATTTGACACAAAATTATAAACAGATTTATAATGAAATATTGGACATCTTTTTAATGCAAATCAAAGTTAAATTTGAAGATTTACTTGAATTAAACTACTTTTATTTGTTGTTGTTTGAAAAATATCCTATATCAGAGATTTTCCCCAAAAACTTTATAACGACTTGATAGCTCAGTATCCATTTTTCGATGTTATTCAACTGAAAAATGAATTAATCGTAATGTACAGCGACCCTCAAATGTTTCAAAATTGCAAGTCTCCCTCAGATTTATTAAATTTTATGTTTGAAAATGAAATATTAAAAATTATTTATATTAAATAACTCAAAGACAACCCTTTTTTCTTGTTTTTGTTTTTTTAATGATCAGTTTTATACGTATAATTTTTGGCAATACACAATTTTTGTGCATTCATACAAATATTACGTATTTTGCTTTAAATAGGTGCGGTACCCCAAAAAATGTTCGCGCCTCCGGCAGGCTTTTCTATGTGTATATAGTGTTTATGACTTTAGCCTCCCCTGTTCTCCAATGCACGAGCCGTCACTGGACCTGTCACTATTTCCAATATAACATTATTGGCAGCTTTAGCGTTAGATTGCTTTTTTTTAAAATCCATTACGTGACTGAGTAAAATAGATTTTTTTATTTGGGTAAAGCCTATCCTTTCCAACAGAAACAATACTAATTGTAGAACTAGAACTAAAGTTGCACAAATTTCAGTAGCAGCTGATATTTCCTGATGACATATAGGTTCCAAGAAAAATAAATCTGAAGGTGAAGGAGAGTTTTTCAAACTATGATAAATATTAGGATTCGGTTTTGGAAGAGATTCAATAAATGTTTTAGTTATTGAACAGAAGAAATCGTTGAAAGCATTTACAGAAATATGTTACTTTACATTGTACGTTGTAAATACATAACGTGATTTTGAATCACTGTAATGGGTCCTACGGCATCAGACTTTCAAATATATTGTTGAAATATATTCTATACTTTCTGTCGAAATAAAGAACATAAATATAATCAATCTCTTCAAGAAAAAAAACAAAACAATGGCTGTTGAATTGCCAAAGATAAGAAATACATGATTTTGTGAACCAGAAGAATAAATGTTGAACTTGAGTTTTGGAAATATGTTATAAACCATATAAGTCGAATATGAATTGACACATTTTTACAAATTTTTAATCACATTAACAAATTTTATATCACTTCAACCAGATATTGGTATTAAGAGACATTTTATATTACAATTTTTAATATTTGATGAAATATATAAATGCTATAAATTTTATCACCTACTTTCAATTATTTATTTTACTATTCCCAATGATCATTATATCATATATTGTTGGTTTTGTTGTCCATGAATGAATACATTTCTTTCTTTTTTTCTATATTCTTATTCAACCATCTACTGCTGTATGTGAATAGGAAGTCACATACAAGCAATAATTTTACTGAAATTTGAGCCTCTGTGACTAGCATTGTTTATTTACTTTCACCATCCTGTATACTTACTGATTATTCCATTAATTATTAGTGAATACACACTATTATTATTATTAGTATCACTATTATTATTAGTGGATTCACATCGTTTTATCTAAGAGACGCTCAACCAACTCAATTGTTTCAATTAGCAGAATACTGAGAAATACATTTTGAACATCAAACAATAATTATTTAGAATTAGTTTTTAATATCATTCACCAATTTTAGTGATAATAGAACCCGACAAAATTGGATTTCAACTCTCACAGACATATTCAATGGGGAGAACTTTGTTGATAGCTTACAGATTATCTTATTTATTGTACGCACATCACTTCACAATAAAGTTTGTCTTATGCACGATTCTAATTATGTAGGAGTTGACGTAGTCGTCGTGGCCCCAGGGGAATTGACTTCAGGATCATCGTGGCTGTCTGATGAAACCATTCTAGAACAGGCCAAGGACATGTGGAAGCAACTTTGTCAAGAACAAAGACAGGAATACGGAGAGGACTACTTCGAAAAAGCAATTAGGAGTCTTGAAAAATATACTAAAACTCAGGTGAGATTGTTTTCGTATCTTAAACATGTTGAAAGGTACCTTCAATCTATATATTCGGTCAGTTATACTAATCTTAAGTCGTGAAGTCCAATAATATATCTAATTTTTGAAATAAAAAAACTTCCAGGCATGTATCTTTGACATAAATAAAAATAAATTACTTAATATATCATTTGGAAGGTTTTTTATATCTCCATTTCGTCTGTGATTTTTTCAAAAATATCGGATATATTACTCAAAGTGATGTCAACCAAGTTCCATACAATCATTAACAACAGTATAATAATAATAATAATAATATAATTTTCCATTAGACACAGATAACATGTATTGGAATCGTCAAAGTACACATAAAACAATGTCACAAAATCCACAGTGTGAGCGACACCGTTGTCATTAAAACAACAACAACAAAATTGAAATAAAATAAAATACATCACAGATACACTTACATATTAAGAATTGTAAAATTCTTGCAAATTATAAAAACAATTCTCAATCAAATAATTCTTCAACAAGTTACTAAATTTATTGAGGTTTGTTATATCTTTTAAACACCTAAGGAGTTTATTGAAAATAGTAAGACCTACCACTGATGGACAATTTAGCGATGTTTTATAATGACGAAACGGAACATGGAGATCGCTTTTTTGTCTAGTGTTCACATTATGAATACTTCCGTTTGTAGGAAATCTATTCTTGTTTTTAAAAACATAGATTGACAATTGAAAAATGTACACACAGGTTAGGGTTAAGATTCTAAATTTTCGAAATATATCCCTACAAGAAAATGTACTAGGAACTCCTGCTACTATTCGAATATTCCTTTTCTGTACAATTAAAACATCTGAAGCTAGTGTAGATTTACCCCATATGCATATGCCATATCGCAACCTTGACGCAACTTGCGCGTGATATAATGTTAATAGTTGTTGTTCTGTTAAAATGCTTCTGAGGTTTCTGAAAAGGTAACACAATGAATTCAATTTGTTCATCACGAGGGTGCAATGTTTTTTCCAAGTCAGACATGCATCCATGGTTATCCCCAGAAATGCTGTATCATCTGAACTGTCGAGTGTTTGATCATTTATTTGAATTTGTGCTTTTTCGCACTGTCTTTGACGATTGTGGAATCTCACCAACTGAGTTTTTTCAGCAATGAGGTACAATGAATTGTTTCCGCACCAATTCACAACTGACTTCAGAGTACTTTTACACTTCTCAAACAGAAGATGATCCACATTACTGGACACCACCAAGGATGTATCATCAGCGTACATTGTTATGAATGAATTTGTGATGAAGTTATCGATTTCATTTATATAAAGAAGAAATAATATCGAACCTAACACAGATCCTTGTGGTACACCTATCGTGACGTCCAAGCGCTCAGAATCAAAGGTAGTAGTGGTAGACTCACTATGATATTTCAAGCTAACAAACTGCTGTCTATTCTTCAGAAACGATAAAGTCCAGTCATAGGCAACACCTCGTAATACCATACGAATAAAGCTTTGACATGCGTTGATATTGATTGACACAGTCGAAAGGCCTGCTGAGGTCGCAGAATATGCCAACAGGGCACTCTCCTGATTCCAGAAGCATTGAAACTGTTTCGATAAATGAAATTATTGCAGTGTTTGTGGATTTGCTTGTGCGAAAACCATGTTGTTTATCTGAGAATATTCGATGTTTTTTTAGGAATTTCAGTAACCTATCTAAATAGGAGTACTCAAAAATCTTCGAAAAACCCGGACTTATCGTAATTGGCCTATAGTTTTCCAGTTTTTCTGGATCATGCTTTTTAAAAATTGGGACAACTTTGCCGACTTTCAATATTTCCGGAAATGATCCAGTAGGAAATGACAGGTTAACAAGAAAGGTTGACTGGCATTATAATGAAGGGACGAGATTTCTTGATGAGAAATAACGAAACTTCATCTGGGCCGGATGAGTATTTGTTTTTGATTTTGTTGCTGAACAAAAAAAGTAATTCCTCTGGTATGAAAGACTCTAAGAAAATGGATTGCGGATTCGTATTTATGGGACGATGGTTTAGTTCATCATCTACTTTTATTTTGCTAATAATTTCTGAAGGAGAGTCAATGAAAAATTCATTGAATAGATTTGATAAATCACCTGGATTATCTTGTAGAGTGCCGTCTTTCATTATTTGAATATTTTTGGCGTCTCCCTTCCTATTTGAAAGTTCGGATATTACTTTCCATGCTGTTCTACTGGGATTGGGGGAATCTGTGATTCGGTTCTAATAAAATCTTTTTTTTTTTGAGTCTCTTAACAATATAACATGTTTCTTTTTGGCCTTTTTGTAAGCGTCTGTAAGAGTTTCAGGATACATATTTCTCAAAATATGTAGATCTTTCAGATTTCTACTCGATAATTTCACTTCATCGGTAACCCAATTCTTGTCATGTGAATTACCATTTTCCCAATATTTTTTCATAGGAAAAAATGCAGCACAAAAGTATTCAAATGCTTTATCTACTGTACAAGTTTCAGTAACATCTTTCCATGATTCGCATTTGAGTGCTTCACAAAAGTATTCAACAGAGTGTTCATTGAAACTTCTCTTCGTTTGGAAAGTTTTCGAAAGAGGCAATTTCGTTTCAGATATCTGAAGAAGTACCGTTTTATGGTCTGAAATATAATTGTCAACTACACAAACGACTGTGTCATTAACGTTACTCAAAATTTGGTCGATAATGGTAGATGAATGTGAGGTAACCCTAGTTGGCTATTTCACAATTGGGTACAAAACAAAGCTAGACAATATATCTTTGAGTTTGTTAATTTTACAGGAATCCCTTGAATCGGTGGTAGAATCGATATTGATGTCACCTGTTAAAATAATATTTACATTAGGCTTATAAAACTCGTCAAAAACCTTCTGGATAGTTTCGAAAAATATGTTATGATCACCACACGGAGATCTAGAGCAAGTGAAAATTATGGTAATAATGCCGTCTAATTTGCAAGAAATACCACAAATCTAGAAATGTTTTTCAATACAAAATCTATCTAGTTTTATCTTTTTACATTTCAGTCCGACTCTGGAGTATATAGCAACACCACCTTGATCATATAGGTTTCTACAGAAACATGTGCTCAGTTCAAATACTGTTTTTTTGTGTGGATGGTGTCTACTTTTGTATGTGTTTCAGTAAGGCAAATAAATAAAATATTGTTATTAATGTCTGTTTCTAACTGATTGATTGCGTCAGTATTCAAACTTTGTACGTTCAACAGAACGATTTGTGGATAAAAGGCTAGTCTGCTGCATGAATTGACCCCCCCCCGCTTCTGAAAAAACTTACTAATGCAAGCCCCTTCAGGCCAGATACGTGGATCCATATCAGTCTTGAAATTTGATTCATTTATAGATACCTTGAAAGAAGAGTAAATGCTGGGGAATCTTGATGCAAATTCTTGAACTTGAACCTCTGAAAACGTGGGGAGTAGTAGTTGTTTTAGCCCTTCCAATGAAGTTGTTTGGAGAAGCATATTTTTGGGGACGCCCTTTATATCTGTTTCTTTATTGTTTCCTACAATCATTCGTCTTTTTGGTTTCTGTTGATTAGATTCGTTCAGAAGCTGTCTTTACATTATTGAAGATGCCTGGATTCAACAACCGGTATCTCAAACAATCATTCTAGATTCGTAGGCTGTGAGTAGCATAAACTTTCAACTTCACGGACCCCTACAAAAATGAATCCAAAGGTGTGAGATTGAGTAATTCAGCTGGACACTCCACCTGATCCCGCCTGCTTATCCAACGCATTTTGTGAAATTTTTGTTTCCATCATCTAGTACAAATTCAGATCGCTGTGGTAACAATTTTTCTTCAGTTTGACGGTCAAAGTGTATAAATTTAAATAACGATAACAACAAAGTACAAGCAGCAGTGAAGATTAATAAAATTTTTATTCAGACAGTGGCTGATTAAGATTTATTTTTGGATAAGTGTATCCGGCCGGTCGGTAGCCAGGTGGTTCGACGTGGGTGCTTTGTTCACTCACTCGAATTGACTGCCGTGTTGGTCGGTGGTTCAAGCCCCAGTCTGAACGATCGATTTTCACTTGCTATCGTCCAACCTGTGTTAGGAATCACACGTTAGAAGGTAAGACCTCATAAATCCTTAGCTCGCACAAGTTTCGACTTCTGAGGGATAAACAGATTTCAAACAGATTTTTTTTAAACATATAATACTAAATAAAATATGAAAAGAAATTACGAAGAAGTCGTGCTCCATTTGCTACCCTAATTAAAACTAATAATAGGTACGACACTGGCCGGTAAGGGGCTTATCGTAATCCAATAGTAATTTAGTCATATTATGTATTTCATTTGGTTGAAAAGGACTGTGAATTTCGCCAATATTTTTATTCGATATCCTTTCTTCTTTCTACTCCGTCGTTTGAAAAATTATATTTTTTAATTAATAAAAGAAATAGAAGGGAAGTATTCTTTTCTATCGAAATAAGAATATCAGCCCAAATCTGAAGACCATATGAATTACGTCAATCATATTATTTTCAAATAATATTCTGTTTCAGGAAAGTGACACATCTCCCGTATTGAGAGCTCTCAACGATGCAGTTGTCCGCACTTTTCCTCTCAAGAAATACACTCCTGTATCCCGCAAAGAAAAAATACAAGCCTTCATTGCAGACCATTTTCCCCGTTCTGTTTATGACATAATATACTCTTAAATGTTCATTTCCTTAAAGAAAAGTTATCTTATGTCAAAAAAAAGTGATGAATTTTTTGTGCTAGTAAGTTACAGTGTTAGATTGTATTTGTTTTGAATTTCTGTAGGTTATGCTTTGTCAGAGAGTTTTAGTGAAAGTCAGTTGAGTCTTTTTCAGGCAGTGACTACATTTTGTTAATGTAGATAATTGTAAGTGCTCTTAATACTGTGATTTAACCTGTTTACATTTACAAAAGGAACTTTCGAAACAATAGTAATATATATATATAAATTTATCTAAGCTGGCTGAAGGACATCAATTGTATACTTCTGATGCACTGTTTGGAACCTTCGGTGTAGTAATGAATATTATTGTAGTTTTTTCCCAACACCAAACCATTATTTTAATACCTCGACACGTGGTTCGATCACCAAGTGATCATCTTCAAGAGGAAGATCAAACTGGTCCTTGATCTTCCTCTTGAAGGTGATCACTTGGTGATCGAAACACGCGTTGAGGTGTTGAAATAACGGTTTGGTGTAGGGAAAAAACTACAGTAATATTTATCAATTGTTTCTTGAAATCCCATGGCCGGTGAGTGAAATCGAATCTGCGTAAAGTTTGGGTTGGTGTGTGACAGAGGAAAAAAGGAATAGTAACTTTTACTTGCAATTTTATGTTTTCCGCTCGAATAATCTGATAAACTGATTTCTACACATCTACTGGCCATGACTCAGTCAGGCAGCTGTATGGGTACGTTTTTGGGTTACTAGATGTTAATCCATGTAAAGTACTTAAATAAGTCATACAGAGTATGGTATCGAAGAATTCTGAACAGTAACGATCAATTAATTTAAATATATAATCATACAATATCATGTAAGTAAATAAATAAATACAAATTTTTGTGTATTAGATCTACGCCTCAAAGTATGAAACACATTAAACATTGATAATTATTATACCTGAATCACATTATAAATCTGATGATCTTGAACAAAAGTTATTTTTGTTCAAGATCATTATCAGTTTTTCATCAACCTTTCTAAGGATTTTCACCTTACACAATCTGAAAAAAAATTGTAATGGATAATTTGTTACAAAACAAAAAATACACTGAGATCTATACGCACACACATACAGGGTATAAATTTGAAAACTTCCCACCCTTAATATCTTCCTTCCGGTAAACAATATGAGGAATCGAAAAACAGGTCAATTTTATTGTCAAGGGGGACACTTTCAAGGACTATTTGTGGCGTTCGTGGTTCAACTCCCTAGGAGAGGTAGATGTTACCCTTAGAATTTTAAATGGAAAGGGGGGTTAAGTGGCACATCATTTTGATTGGGGTTCAATTCTGCTTCCAATGGTACCCTGACTTATTGATTTTTGGATCAGCATTTTCCGAAAAAAAGCGGTCTTAACTAACAGAAGTAATGATTAGTGGTACTACTGCGATGCATGGTTTGACCAGAACTGGTAAGGATATTAGGTAGTACCGTTGCAACCATTCATTAGGAGTAACATTAGCCATTAGCTCCAATTAATTCACATCAAAAAGAAGTCTGATAGTGAAACGTAGATGGTAGTGAATTTGTGTTTAGTAAATGCTGAATTTTTACTTCTCATCGCAGAAAGTGTACAGATAGCCGTCCTTTTTTGCTACTTCTGCTGTAAAAAGTTTCTGTTTTCAGGCAAAAAATTGGTTCACAAATTTGAACTTTATGGTAGTATTGTGCATACAGTTGTACCTGATGGGCTATTATGATTACTTTAATAAATGTATAAAAGTGTAAAAATGGTTTACATCCTTCAAGACAGAATTGAAATGATATAATTTTATGGATAAGTTGGAAAGTGCAAACAAAGGGCGGCATGTATTTTAACGAGCGACATCCAAAGTGTAGTGTAAGTCGTGTGCTTGATTTGGTGAATACATTTTACGAAACTGATTCAGTGACAAATAAAATTCTAATTAGAAACATGTGCAAGTTCAGAACGCTATTTTTCGGAAACTGCTCATCAAAACATAAAACGTCAGGATATCATTGGAAGCAGAATTGAACGCCAATCAAAATGATATGCCACTTGACGCCCCTTCTCGTTCAAGATTCTAATGATAACATCTACCCCTCCTTGGGGGTTGAACCACCAGAGCTACAAATATTTCTTGAAAGTGTCACCTTTGACTATAAAATTGACCTGTTTTTCCGATTCCTCATATTATTTACTGGAAGGAAGATATTAAGTGTGGGAAGTTTCCAAATTGACACCCTGTATACACAAACTCTAGACACAGAAGAAAAAACCAAAAATAAGTTATGAGCATGTATAAGTTACTTTGTTCTTATGGCAAAAGTTATATTGGTGGAACTTCAAGATCATTAAAAGTGCGCGATAATGGCGAAAGTATCAGAACACGTTTTGAAATCAAACGATGTTGAATTCAACTAGACGGGACCGTTTGCCAGTAAAACCTATTTTGAGAGACATAAGCGCAAATATTTAGCGTAAATTATTATATCTGAAGATGAATCTATTTCAACTTGGAACTTGGAAGTCCTGCAAAGTGGCGATATATCAGACAACAACAACATTATTGATGTATTCAATATTTCAAAACTTTTTTAGCATTTTTTGAGGAATTTTGAAAATGAAGTGAAACAAAGAACAAATACTAGTTCCATTACATTTTTTCAATTGCGCAGGCGGAAGCAGATGTTTAGCTTCCGAAAGACAAGTAAGTATATGTACAATTTCTCAGTTTCTTTTATAGAAAAATTATTGAATACGAATTAATCATAAATGGTCATCTTATGTAAAAAAAATGTGTCTTGACCAATCAACAGAGTGCTCCAAAACATTATCATGCATAGTGCACGTGATCTCCCAAACAAGGCTGCTTGTACAGAGTCGCACTAAAAAACGACCGATTTTTTTTTTCAAATATGCGGCTGGGTATAGGAGAATTTTGAACTTTAAAATATCGTATATGTACACACCACAGTTGTTAAAACGTAACTGACCGCACTGGCAGTGTAACAATGAATTCCGCCGGCCGATTATTATTTTCACAAAAAAGATGCAAATGTGTTGCTTTTTTTTGTTGGATAGATATAGTTCAGAGACTTAGTTTTTGTGATGTTTCAATCCAGACACATTTTCTTCGAAGTAGCGATGGGCAACTACTATAATTTATTGCATACTTATGACATGTACCGATTTCATTCAAATCAAGCGGGCTGAGTCCATTGTATTTTTGTAAATCATGCCCGAAATAAAATAACGCCGGCCGCCACTGGTAGCCATAAACCAATTAGCTGAGAGCGCGCGAATGCACGATGATTCCCCGCCACTCTAGAAGCAGCGAGAATAATGCTACCGACTTCGACAGAACCTCGGCGAAATTTCTACGGCATTCGATTAAGACATTTAAACGATAGCTGCGAGCATATCGACATAGTCAAGTGGACATTACAGTGCGGTACGCGAAGCTATCTATTAAGGCGATAGACATTCAAATAATACTTGACGTTTTAGTTGAAGTATTTGTTGTATTTAAAGTTAAATAAAGTTAAGTTTGATTATTCAGTGTAATCAATTTATTGTTGAACCCACGGAGAAAAATGAAACAGTATACATTTCATGAAAGTTTCTATAGAAGACGTACAACTCCCAACATTTCATGGCTGCTAATCGTGTTGTTGTTGAGGTGGAAGACTCTTTTCTGGATGGAATCTAGCAGCTTTATGTTTGCTCAGGTGCGGTAATAATAAATATAATCTTTGTTTTCCCAAATGACTAATACAACTTAGAATAGGAATAGTTACAATTACATTCAAATAGTAAATTATGTATAATCACAAAAATACACATGTATAACACTAAATCTTGAATATATATAGAAAAAACAAATGAAATCACATAGTAAAATATTCGTCAAGATAATAAAAACTACTGCTATTCAGGTATAACCTGGGATGGATTTTAGGTTTTCTGGTAACCGATTATACGCTTTCCTATACACAGTGTTCCATATATGTGAGCAGTATTACAAGGAAGAACTATTTTGAGCTTCATAAAAAGCATTAACCTGGCAGGATTTTCTCAGGATCAAATTCTACTAAGTTTCACTCTCAAGTTGAAGTTTCTTTCACATCTAGACTAAGATGTGAAATGACATTAAAAGCTGACCTGAGTGTGTTATATATATATTGGATATCTGCCCTTATTCCAGTAGGTTGAATTAGAATAGAAGCAATATGTATACCTGAACACCAGCGTTGATGGTTAAGGTCTGGGAAAGAAAGGTGATTGTGAGGAACAGTATTTAAAAAAGCTGGACAAAAACAATCTGATAAGCTTTACTAGCGAAGCTTGATTAGTAAACATTCATGCCTGACATTGTCAAAAGTCTTAAAACATCAGGCGTGTTTTGATCTTTGTTGTCGGTAACAATATAAATGATCGCTTGAGATGATGATGCATTACAAATTTTTCAGAATAAGTAGTCTATATTTAATTGCCCTCTGTGGGTAAAAGCCAACTTGGAGCGGTAAAAAAAAGAAAACCCATTTTTGTAAGAGGTTAAAGACTCTACAGAATACTGGTGTAAGTTAATTTAGTCAAGTGCGACCAAAGAATAAATTTCAAAAATTGGAACCATGGCGAGAATTATTACTAAGAATACAGGTAAATGAGATCTGCACGAGGTCGTTTCTCCGACGAAATGAAAACAATATTTCAAAATGTTTCGTTAGCTCTCCTTGATTATTTATTAGTCGTCGTTTTGATCAAAATATTTTTCAATCACGTTGAGCAGATCAAAACTTTGGCTTTTCAGTTTACAGCCTAACAGAACCACGATCTATAAGGTCTTGCGTACATAGACACGTGGGTTGTTTCTGGCTCAACGGGAAACTCTGCATTGAGCTTTTGTTTGAACTAGTTGAATATTCCTCGTGGGTGCTTTAATTTACTTTCTGACGGAGAGACTAACGAATTAAAGTTCATATGATGAGCGGTCGTAGGGCAAAGTCGCTCTAAACTTTCGCTGAACATCATAAATATCAATTTACCTTCGTAACTACAACGGATGTCTGGCTGAAAACTCATTAATTTCAGTGCGAGTAACGGAGAAAAATTTTCATACTGGAAAGATCAACAGATGATTATGAAAAATATTCGTGATATGCTAAACGAATATTCAAGAAATTTGGAAATGATTTGTTGCAATCAGTTTTCAATTTCCCTTCTTTACAAGAAACCAGAGCCCAAAACAAAGCATTCGAAATCTAAGAGACAGTGTTGTTTCAGTGTTGTTGTATGGTTTAATTTTGTTTTCTCGTTCAATTATCACCTACTTCATATTTTCATTTTTGGATTTAAGCAGTTTAATAATCACTTTTATCCCGCACATGGCACAAAATAAGTTCATACATATTATGAAGAGTGGGAGGAGGTTTTTTCTTTTTTCCCTACGAACAAGGATGGAGTAATGATAAAAAAAAATTTTCGAGAACGCATTTTTTGACAGATGATTGTTGACAGAAGAATTTTCCTGACTCATTTATTTTGACAGTCAGGCACCTATATGAGATCAAACCAGAGCACAGAAAAAATTATCAGCTCAAATTAGACCAAAAAATAGGAGTGAAGGTACAAAAATTCGCACCCAGCTCATGATTCAAAACATAATCATAAATGAAATCTGAAAAATCCTCGTAGATCCGATACCTGGAAAGTTGAAAAACCAGGTTTTTCGCGATTTTTAGCAAAATAGTCAGTTTTATCATAAAATTGGTTCCGACAAAAATTGTAGATCACATAATTACCGTTTCTGAGATATGAAATTCAAAAAGTTGGAAGAGTTGTAATCGTCATAATATGCATACGTTTCCACGCTACCTTTGTGATATTGTAGGTACTCAGCACATTTTTTCAAGGTGGTTTCCCCAGTAGCCCTATTCCACGTATCCGTTGTGATTATGTTTAATTTGAAACCATTGAATAATAAAATATATTGGCAATGGTTGAAAATGATGAAAAAAAAATAAGGAAATTTATTTGTCTGATGCATAACCATCGACATAGCATAACTATCTAACACTTCTGCTTCCACTTCTTCTTCTTCTTCTTCTTCTTCTTCTCCTTGTTCTTCTTCTCTATTCTGAGGGCAAGTATATTAATATACTTGCCCTCAGTGATGCATCCATCGCACGTTGATACCAAACGAATCATCAACTGTTGATGATTCAACATTAGAGTACGACCGGCCTTGACAAATGGTACATGCAATAGAACAAAACAGTCCAACGTTTTTGAAACTTCATTTAGCACTATATCTTTTTTTACAGTCCCAAAACAATGTATTAAGCAGTTTTTCCGGCGCGGAGGGTGCAAAGTCTGAACTGGTTCCAATATATTGTCGACCAACTTCCAACCCGTCTTTTGGGTCCAGCTGATAACCAAGCCACACTTGAACTTGGTAATATACCCGTGAAAGATGATGATGAGCTGAGGTTGGATGTAGATGAGTCAATTGCACTTATTTATTATTTCTATTATTTTTAACGAAACATGCATATCAAAACTTATCTAACCACGTAGTTTTTTTGAAGGTTCATACACAGAAAGAAGAAAGCGAATCCGCTGATGATAACTTCTTGTGAATTTAAATTACTCTTTTTATAAACTTCAGCACTTCGAACTGAATATTGTTTTTTAAACATTTTGAAAACTGTTGTTTCGCCCCTTCTGAAAAAAGCAGCTGTCGTATGACAGCCAGTTATTGCGTGTAAAAATAATACGTTTTTAACACTATAGAAAAGTAGTTTTGCAACATTTTTCAATGACTAATCGCGTGCTGTTGCACAGCTGTGATAGATTCAAATTATGAAACGGTAAATTATGCGGTGGCATGCCTGACAAACCCAATGAGTTCAAAACCTCTGTTGGATAATTCACAGCTTCAGTGGTATCGAAAACTGTATCTATGCTCGATGGATTAACAATAAGTGGCCAAAAACTGTTTGGCCGGCTTCGTTCTCATCCCTTGTCCGTGCTGTTTATTGAGTGAGAAGTGACACCAGTAGATGCCTGGCGGGAATAACTGATCTATGATCAGGGTTAAAATGATTGAATTACTAAAATGTGGCTGGTGATAGGGTTGAAATTGAGGAGTATATGTATTTTTCAATGCCACATCATGAGAAAAAACAAAAAAATTTGTCCAAAATTTTTTTTAAATGGAGTAGAGCACCCTTATCATTTAGGGGTATGAAAAATAGATTACAAACTTTTTTCAGACCTACCTAATATACATATAGAATTTCATAAAAATCGGTTAAGCCGTTTCCAAGCAGTATGACAGCTAACAGTGTGAAACTGTACTAGCCACAGACCTAGTATTTATTTATCCACAGATTCTCTTGAATATAATTGAATGTTGGGTATTTATATTAAACTGAATTTCATTTTCAGGATTAATATATTGTGTTATTTATTACAAGGTTCTTGACATAACAAGTTACATTAATAAAAAATTCTACAAATATTATCAAAAAGCTTCATGAATAATATAATTCCTTCTAATGACACTCAAAAAAGGAATATCTACATAAGATTTCACGGGGCACATTTATAACCAATTATCACAGCTAGGTAGGATGTAATACAATGTTAAGCATTAGAAGGAATGTCATTAAATATCGGAGATTTCAGAATGAAATATTTTCTGAAAATGGTAATATATATATATATATATATATATATATATATATATATATATATATATATATATATATATATATATATATATATATATATATATATATATATATATCCAGATAAACCCCCAAATTACTTGCTTAGTTGACATTTGACATCACTTCGAGCCACTAATTATAAGTATAGTAGTAAAGGGTTTTCCAATAGGTAATTGACAACTTTGAATTTAATTTATGAACGCACTATTTCACTGATCATCTAACAGTCACTTTTCTTGCTTCAGTAAACTCAACATTTTCATCATGGTAAATTACACGAACGAACAACGTATGCAAATTATAAAAATGCACTACTGAAATTCGAAGTAAGTGACCGCAACTTTAAGAGCGTTGACTCCAATTTTCGGTCGTTATGCTCGCCCTAGTAGACAAGCAATAACAAGTTTAGTGCAAAAATTTATTGGTCTAGTGAAAATCCACATGTGCTTCATGAATCACCACTGCATCCACAAAAAATAACTGTTTGGTGCGGTTTGCATGCCGGCGGCGTCATTGGGCCATATTTTTTCGTCGACAATAACGATCGTCACGTTACTGTGAATGACGATCGTTATCGCGCCATGATTACCGATTATTTTTGGCACGACTTGGACTTAGACGACATGTGGTTTCAACAGGACGGTGCCACAAGCCACACAGCATACATTACAATCGATTTATTGTAGAGTAAGTTTGGTGAGCATGCTATCTCCAGAAATGGACCAGTCAATTGGCCACTTCATTCGTGCGATTTAACACCAGTAGACTTTTTTCTTTGGGGCTACGTTAAATCATTGGTCTATGACAACAAGCCGACGACGAAGGCCGAAATGTATGACCGAGTCATGGAAAATTGGGTCCAACCAATCGACCGCTGCCGACGTGCCCGCGGTGGCCATATGAACGAAGTCGAGTTTCATTCATAAATGTTTTGATTGTATTTCAAGTCGATCATGAAGTTTTGGAAATATCTCAAATGGTTTGCGTTTTATTTAAAAAAAAAGTTGTCAAGTCCTTATTGGAAAACCCCATATTATATTAGTAAGCATAATATTTCTTTTCCAAACGTTTATTTTCGCCTTCCTCTTCCACTATAACTGCATGGACTTTTTACATGAGCAAAATTGGTGCAACATTTTCGTTTTCAATTCTATTGCAGGGCTTTGAATAGATGCAATATTGCAGCTTTTTTGCTCACACTTCAATAAATAAACAAATTATAATTATGAAATCATTATTTCAATTCGGCTTTCTCCACAGAAGTATGCTTTAAACTAGAAATCTCAATAAATTTCCCAATACCAAATTGAAAATATGACACTTCATGGCAAAATAGAAAAATTGGTAATAGATGGGAAAGAAAGTTTTTGGCTTACTACTACTCCATCTTGATACAAAAAAAGATGAGGGAATCTTCCAAAGAAAGGAAGGAAGTAATCAATTTGAAAATAAGTAACTCTATACATGGATGTGTGGATCATGCAAAGAAGCAACTTTTAGACACAAACTGAAAGAAAGTCCTCCTGAAACAGCTACTTTCATATAAACATTGAATTGGTAATAGTTGTTTCATACATTAAACTTTCACTTTTACTTCAAGAAAGAAAATAAATGGAAGCATTCATAAATCACACTTCAAAAGTGTATAAAGCTACTGTTTATTCAAATGGTGAAAAATTTCTTGAAGTGAGAAAATGAATAAAATTTGGTATATTAATCAACAAAGTTCAAGTTTGAAATTTGCAAAAACAGTTTTAATTTTTTCAACCAGAATCTATTATTTCCATTGCAAATGTTGATAACTCATTGGTTTTCATGCTTGAAATTGACTATTACTCCTAAATTATTTTTTCATGTTTAATAGTTAAGCATTGTTCATATGCAAGATTTTCACAAGTGATTTTTGAAAGATCATAAATGTACTTATCTTTATATAAGTTGAAATAAAATTACTCATTTATTAATTTAGAAATATACAGTGTATTAATAAAAGGTCCAAAACTTTTTCGAACAAAATTTTCAATTATATCCAATATCCATTTGTGTGGGTATACTGGAGCTCTATATTTGCTAATAATTATTTGTGTGATGTTATATCTATGGAAAATTATAATCAAAATGGCCTCAGATATATAAAAAATGGGATGTATCATAAGCAGTATTTGACAATATGTCAAATTTATGTAACTGATAGAATTCCAATGAGGCATTCTTTGAGGCAATTTTTTCAAGTCTGAATAACCAATACTTCATTTATCGAAAATAAAGAGCATTCTGAAAATTCACATATTCATCAAGCTTTATTCAGGTGATCATCGCTGGAACTCTGCTAGCAGTACTGACAAACAAGCAACAATTCTTCATTCTACATTCTTCAGAATGTAGAATGCATTCTAACTCATCTCCTTTATCCTCTTCATTTATTGCTAACAGAGTTCCTCTACTAAGTTAAAAATGGTAAATACTTATAGTGCTACAATTATTCATCACTGAATACTAATACAATTTTTGTGTTTTTGATGTTCATTTCTTGGATGTGTGTTTGTGACTTGAGCAAAGAATTAGTGTCATTTTTCCCACGTATTGACAAATCAGTCTTATTCTTGTGTATATGCTAGTGAAAATTATGCAGCTGTCACCTAAAAAAGAAAAACATCATTAATTTTATACAACAATGTGGTGTATTACATATATTTATATATTTGGGAAACTCGTTATATCATTAGTCTAAGCCTAAAAAGTTATCGACTTGTGAAATATATGTCAATTAAAAAGATCACAAAGAGAACTCACATATTCATTATGAAATGTTATCAATACATAAATCAAATAAAATACTACTCATTCACAACAAACAACTAATAGATTCAAACCAAAACATTTCTTGAAATGTTTGGCTTTTCAGACGATTTCCTTAAAGTTATGAAAATCTCATAGTGAATATTTACAAAGATATGGTGGAAATCACATGCAATTTGGAGAAATTTCTTAGAAATCATAACGATTTCAAATAATTCACTAGATAATTAAAATTCCATGAAATAAATGTGTGTATTCTGAAAATTTTCTGTCAATTGAAGAAATTTTACGAATAACATCAAGATAAATACATTTCAGTGATATTATTTATTCTGAAATAATTTTGTATCATGTAAAACCTTTCAACGGAATTTTTGGAGGTTTTTCACCTTCTACAATTTGAAAAATATGAAAATTGCAATGGAGAACTTCATACAAATGTAGAAAGGGCAAACTTTTTAGTTCACCCTGATAAGTGACATTCAAAGTATTTTTTGTAAATTTTTTAAATTTAAACAGTAACTTATAAGCAAAAACTAAAAAGTTTGCCCTTTTTACACCTGTATAAATTTCTCCATCACAGTTTAAATATTTTTCAGATTGTGAAGGTGAAAAATACAAAAAAGGTTGACGAAAACCCCTACCAGAAAAAATTACTTTCATTCAATACTATGGTAGTAATATGGAATTTTAATTACTTAACTTCAAATGAAAGTGGAATAATTTCACTTACATTCTTACATCAGAATATACATTAATTTTATGCAAAAATCGATAATTCATGATTTTAAAAAATGGGTTTTTATGAGTACTCAAGTCATGATTTTTTTAAATAGAGGGGAAGATGATGAACTAATAATTAAATTATATCTACTGTAATGAAACAAATTTTGTTATTCATTAATTAATTAATTCATAAAAACATTTGAATAATGATGTAATGTCATTAGATTTTATTAACCCTTCAGTGGTCGCGCCGTGGTCAAAAAGACCGCTCAATATAATAATTCTGCATAAATCTGAAAAAAATCGCGATACGCCGCCGTCGCCTCGAGTAGCTTATTATTCCAATAGGAGACAGTTTCAAAAGAGCACTACAGTGGTAAAAACAAGAACAAGAAGTAGATTCGGATGACAACAATGATTTAGTCGATGCTGTATTTCGAGGAAAGGATGGCACGATGTGGCGTAAGCATTCAAAAACAAATAAACGAGTTCGAAGATCAAAAAGCAATATTATAAAACAATTACCGGGGCCAAAACAATCAACGAAGAATCTCAAAGATATTATTGATATTTGGAAGTATTTTTTGAATGATTTTATGATTGATATAATTGTTCAAAATACCAATAAATATATTGAAAATGAGTTAGCTGCAATTTATTCCCATGAAAGAGATGCTAAACCTACGAACGCTTTCGAAATTCGAGCCCTAATAGGTCTATTATATTTAGCTGGCACCTATAAAGCGAATCATCTGAATGCTGAAGACCTGTGGTTGACAAACGGTGAAGGTGTAGAGATTTTCCGGCTAAGGATGTCATTGGCTCGACTCAGATTTTTAAGATGCGTCAGGTTTGACGACAAAAGTAATCGTGAAGAACGTCAAAAACTGGACAAGCTGGCTGCGATTCGCATTTTCTTTGACAAATTTGTAGATAATTGCAAATCTGGATATAATTTATCGGAATTTGTCACCATCGACGAAATGCTCCCAGGGTTCTTAGGCAACTGTTCTAGGATTCAGTACATTCCTAGCAAACCCGCCAAATACGGGATTAAAATATTTGCAATTTGCGATGCGAAAATGTACTACACTTCAAATATGGAAGTATATGTGGGCCGACAGCCCGATGGGCCATTCTCAATAGATAATTCAAGCAAAGAAGTTGTGAAAAGATTATGTGAACCAATAAGAGGTTCTGGACGCAACGTAACATTAGATAATTGGTTTACCAGTATTCCTCTCATCGCTACTTTGAAAAAAGATTTCTCATTGACGGTTGTTGGAACAATAAGGAAAAACAAACGAGAATTACCTCCTGAGTTACTCCAGCCATCTCGTCCAATAAATTCTAGCATGTTTGCTTTCAGTGACACATGTACATTAGTGTCATATATCCCAAAAAAAAAGAAAATGGTGCTATTAGCATCAAGTTTGCACGACGACGATGAGCTAGATCCCGCAACTGGCGAGTTCTTCAAACCTGCGCTTTTAACATATTACAATAAATATAAATGTGGAGTAGATGTGGTAGATCAGCTTTGCTCGACGTATAACACCTCAAGAAAAACGCGAAGATGGCCAATGGTAATTTTTCATACCATTCTAAATATCGCTGGAATTAATTCTTTAGTGATTTATATAGCCAACAATCCAGAGAAACAAAAAATGGTACGAAGAAAATTTTTGAAGAAGTTGGCATTTTCACTGATTGAAGATCATCTGAAGTTCAGAGCAACTGTACAGAATTTAAGTAGAGATATGAAATACCGTATTAGAGAAATATGCAACATGCCCGACGAAATTCAGGAAGAAGTAAAAAGCAAAAGAGTGGGAAGATGCAGTTTTTGCGATCGGAAAAAAAATCATAAAACCACTACTTCTTGTTTCAAATGTAGTAAATTTATATGTAGAGAACATACAACTTGTGTATGTGTAGAGTATCGCGTAAATGTACTATGATAATTTGAAAAATATTCAAAGCAAACAAAAATGTTATTTATAGTAACACAATTTTTGTAAAAATTTTTCTGTTGCATTAATTTCAAGTATTTTCTGTCTTTTTTCCACATTTATATTGATTGAAATAAACTAGTTTTAAATAAACCACAGCCTTTTATCAAACTGCATTATTAAAGTTTAATAGAATTACCAAATAATCACAGCGGTCATTTTGATCGCAAGCGATCACTTATGAATCAAATCTTCTAGCGACCACTGAAGGGTTAACAATGTATGGATGTGAGGAACTGATAATGGGATGTTTTTTTATTTTACCTTTTTATTCATTCATTTTACCTTTTCATTCATCAGTACAATACTGATGTATTGTACATGAAAAATTAGTTGTCTTCATTCATTTCATTATCATGATGCATTTTTGATATGTGCCTATTTCTTTTTAATTTTGTTCTGCCATTATTTAAGAATATATTGAAAAAGAAGCACTTCCTCATTGCCATTTTTCAAACTGTACATAATGGCTTTTGCAGATTTTCAATCTGTCATTTCTTCCCCAAGAAACGATAATCAGTTAACTTTTTATATGGACAAAGACAATCAACCGGTATAAGACAGACTTTCTGACAACAATTTCACTGATATATCAAGTATCATCCTAATCATTTAATTAGTAAACTTTAAAATGTCATTTAAATAAACTCTAACGGCCGATTTCATAAAGAAACATAAAGGTTACTTTAACTTTAAATGATACTTTAATAAATATTTTTGATTTCATAACCAAGTTAAAGTGTCCTTTAAGCCAAAAACGTCCTTCAAAGTTAAAGTGTCGATTTCTCTACTTCAACTCGCTAAAGTGTCATTTAACTACAACATAACCTCAATTTTAATAATTGTTATTTGTTGTGCTACTCGCTACGTTTGCTAGTTTTGTGTTCGTTTAGCCATAATAATCATAAAAATATGAATAATTTTGAAACGTCTAGCTCAAGTTCATCTGATGAAGAATTTATTTATACTAGAAGACCAAAAGTGTATAGGAAAAGAACAGACTGCTTCGAAAAATATGATGAGCTTGACTTTTACCAACGTTTTCGCTTAAAAAAACAAACTGTTTTGTATCTACTAGATGAAATAAAAGAACAAATTCAGTTACCTACTAATAAGTAAGTTGTAAAATTTGTATTATTAACAGAATTATAAAAAAATTTATTTATTTTTTAGAGGTGGGTGCATTACACCATTACAACAATTATTGTTGACTTTAAGATTCTACGCATCAGGAAATATGCAAATAATCGTATCAGATTTTATGGGAGTGTCTAGAAGTTCAGCTAGCAGGATTATCAAAAAGGTGTCTATTGCTATTGCCTCACTAGCCCGACAACACATTCGCATGTATGAAAATAAAAGGGAATTGGAAGAAGCAGTTGAAAAATTTTATGAAATAGCTTCATTTCCCAAGACCATTGGAGCAATTGATTGCACATTAGTTAAAATTGATTCTCCCGGTGGAAATGATGCAGAAATATTCAGATGTAGAAAATCTTATTTTGCATTAAATGTTCAGACAGTAAGCGATGCTAAATTGAAAATAAGAGATATTGTTGTGAGATGGCCAGGATCGGTGCATGACCAAACAATTTTTAATAATAGCAGTTTAAAGCAAAAATTTGAAAATGGTGTATTTGGTCAGTATATGCTAATTGGTGACAGTGGATATTCTCTAAAGCCATATCTTATGACTAAGTTACAACAAACTAGAACACCTGCTGAAAATTTATACAATGAGTCTATAATAAGGACTCGAAATGTAGTAGAGCGTCAATACGGTTTATGGAAAAGACGATTTCCCGTTTTGAGGTTTGGCATGAGACTAAAACTAGAGACCACAATGGCAGTAATAGTCGCAACTGCAGTTCTTCATAACATTGCCATTGATATGAATGATAACTTTACTGAAGAAGATGAAATAGAGGAAGACGATGAGGATGTATTACCCCCCATGGAAAATAATCCAAATATAGCAGAAAATATAAGGAATTTGATAATTAATGAACATTTTGCTAGATTGTAAATACTAATAATAATTAAAAATCAGTTTTATGAAACATTTAATTTATTTAATTGTTTTTCTTTTAATTTGATTTCTAAATCCAATAAAGTCATTTTTTTTAAATGTTCTTCTTCTTCTCTCTCCCTTCTCCTTGATCTCTCCTTCTCCTCTGCTTCTACCGTTTTTTCAAGAAGCTCCTTTTTCTTTTTATAATAATCTTCTTTTGCATTATATAACGGGTTTATTTTGGTTGGGTGTAGTTTTCCGTTGGCTTTTCTTTTTAAATTATTAGGTGCATAACTACTCCAATCGATTTTTTTCTTAATATGCGTTTGCTGGGAACAGACAAGAGTTATATAATAAAAATTACAACTGTACCACACACAATTCAAAACTCACTTTTTTACTAGACATGCTCCCTGAGGGTGTCACTGATGTAGGAGGTGATATCTGGTTCTCCTCCAATACAATTTCTTCAGTAAATTCAGGTACTATCTAAAAGCAAATGTACTATTACATTTTTTGAGGTCCTAACTTAAATATTAGCTTTAATCAGCATAACAAATTAAAAGGTTTGGGAAAAAAAGTTTTTGGCTTTCTACTTCTCCATCTTGATACAAAAAAAAATGTAGGTATCTTCGAAAGAAAGGAAGGAAGTAATCAATTTGAAAATAAGTAACTCTATACATAGATGTGTAGATCATGCGAAGAAACAATTTTCAGACACATACTGGAAGGAAGCCCTCCTGAAACAGCTACTTTCATATGAACATTGAATTACACGACAGAAAAAAATTCTTTCGAAACAATACTGAATACTGAATTATACAGAAGATACTTTGTAATGTAATTCAATGTTTATATGAAAATAGCTGTTTCAGGAGGACTTCCTTCCAGTTATTATCTGAAAGATGTTTCTTTGCATGATGTACACATCCATGTATAGAGTTACTTATTTTCAAATTGATTACTTCTTTCCTTTCTTTGGAAGATTCCCACATAATTTTTGTATCAAGAAGAAGTAGTAGAAAGCCAAAAAATTTCTTTCCCAAAAATTAATCACTCCTAAAAATATAAACCCTTCAATTCAAAATAAAAGGTCTTTCCGAACTATGGATTAGTAGTGAAAAAAATCTATAACTTACTGATTGCGTAGAAATCTCTGACATTTCATCTTTGGCTTCTCCTGCTGCAATTATTGTCATTTCTGAATCCTGTAACAATATATTCAGAATAATTAATATTATACAAGTATGTTCCCAAGACAAAAAATAACAAATTTATCTTGACAACTATTAACAGGTTGCTAATATATTATCATTTAAAAAACGGTTTATTTACTTACAACAAATTGTTGAGGATATTCTTTTAGAAGTTCTTCCTTTAAAACTGAAGATGATGCATCCATTCCAAGATCCTATAATACCACATACAATTAATATTTAATTTTATTGCCCTAACCAATACAGATAAAATCATGAAAGAAATAATGTTTTTAACCATTAACCAAATTTTAGTTTGGTAACTGTTAAAACAAAATGATTTGGTTATAAAAAAATGTAATTACATTTATGAAATCGCTATCCAAGCTGTTATTCAAACCCACCACCGTTTTCATATTTATTATATTTAGGGTTGCTTCTGTTACAGGATCTAAATCAATTTTTATTGCGGGACCACCCCCTGTTCCCGTCATATATGATTTTTGTTTCGCCACATCCTTTCTAGCTTTTGTTTTCAGATTATCAAATTTTGCTTTAATCTGAGATATACTTCTCACTTGTATATTTCTGGAGTTGAAGCTGGAAAGTACTTTGCGCCATGCCTCTTCCTAAAATCATATTTAAATTTATTAATATTGAGGTATCTAACTACATAGATATATATAGTTTTAATTTATTATTTCAAGCTCACACCCTTCACCCTTGATGAAGTAAAATTAGGGTTATGATTACATTAACATGTATTCTACAATAAATAAAATACACACAAAAAATTGCTTGTACTTGTAATACATACCTTTTCTGCATTCGTTACTTTATTAGTAGTTTTGCATTCTAAAATATGCTTGAATTTTTCAATTTCTTGTATTAAATTCATTTCTTCCTCCCGAGAAAAATTTGACGAGCGAACTTTCTTATTATTATTTACCATTTCCATTTCAGTCCAAATCAATCGTCCTCACAAATACAAATAACAAAAACATCAAACACCACAACTCTTAACCTTACTTATTCAAACACTGAACTTAAATACTCGTCAAATATGACAAATCTTGTCAAAATCCATGAATTCCAGGTTGACCAACATCTTAAAAATTACTTAAAAGATACTTTATGGAAAGGGCACTTTAATATTAATTATGAAACCAAATGACGGCAACAGCTACTTTAAAGGGGACTTTAGTGTAAAGTCTCCTTTCGGTAAAGTGGACTTTAGATATTGATTATGAAATCGGCCGTAAACTGGGCAACTTTTCCCTAATTTATCAACCTTTGTAATATGGTTTTCAAGTTTTCCCCTTCTTATCATGAACACAATGTAAATTGTAATAATCAAAAGAGGAATTAGAAGTTAATTGTGTAATAAAATTCACTTTGTGATATAAAATGTATGTAATTTCAACTTACATTTTAGGTAAGGGGTTCCATTAATGATATCTAATAAAATGGTTTCTACATTTCCCTATTTCCCACCTTCAGTCTCATTTTCTTTCTCGTTGTATACTCGCAACAAATCCAAAGCATCTTGTGCCTGGCGCTTATCAGCCAAATATCTTCCTGAAACCTCTTTGAGCTGGTCGAGAAATATTCTATCTGGAAATGTTATATCAACCAAGGATTCTGGGTCCATATCACTGAGCAATTCAAGATCAGCACCTCCAAGTAAAGACACATGACACATATTATGCTTCAGCTTACCAACAAGGTTAACAAGGTCTCTCTCCCCTTTGTTGTCCACATCGTCTATATTGAGACGTAAGGGTGGAGATTTCGGAAACCAATTCTGCCCCTCAGTCAACACCATTAGACAGGTGTTGGGATCCAGAGTACCAAAGTACTCTTCGTCATCTATCTCAGTACCATCATCCTCAAGAACAAGAGTAATATTGTCCTTGTCTGAAAGATTCAGTTTTTCCAATACTTTTGAAGACAAATCTTGCAAAGACGAAGCCACTACGCCTTTTTTTATTTCTCTAGAAGCTGTTGTTATCTTGAAAGGTTTTCCAGTTTGACCATCATCCTCTTCCATAATTTTTATCTTTCAATTTCATCTGATATATGTTCAATTAATCTCTATCGCAAGAACTTCGCGTCAGAGAATTTCACTACTCAAAACAATCACAATTCATAAATCTTAAAACTTCACGCCACGAAGTTTACGCCCTCAAAAGCCGTAAACTTGAATTTTTGCAACTTGCAGCCTACATCCAATGAATGAATGCACTCTTTCTGATTTCTGCGGCGCATGCCAACCGAACTACAAGGCAGATACAAGGTCACTTCAAGAAAATCAATAAACTTCCACACTGCAAGGTTGCCACTCGAACTGCCAAATCTTTGAAATGTAATTTTGATTAATGGAGAGTTCAAATCATAAATGTGAATGTTCACAGATCGGTTGACACATCAGAACATTACTTTTTATTCTTCAGTTTTCGAAATAATGTAAGTGTCGTTTTGCTGAAATGTTTCAGTAAAGGGACTTGTAAAATTAAAATCATTTGTTGCAGAATAATGGAACTAGGAGATGAAATCATGCTGGAAGTCAATAATGTCATCTTACACATCATTGATTTTGGATTTCCACGAAGAACTTTTAGGAGGCCCGACTATTTCGAAGAGATGGATGATATGGTCTTTTACAAAGATTCGGACTGACCAAGCCGAGAACACTATCAGTGCGTTCCACTAAGCACTCACAACGACCACGCTCACGACTACGGTTTTTGCCGTTCCACTTGATTCTGGGCGTCACAATCATTAACTCAAGTGGAATGGATTTTGGAGCGCTTTGAGCGTTCATTTAAATAATACACATAGAGCGTTTAAAAAATCAAAACAAAAAGTTGATGGGGTTATGTTACAATTTGTAAGTGGTATCAATAAGTTCTATTAATTGTTGGTTAACATGATTTAGTAAACAAAAATTATGTATATACTTTAATTTTTGAAGAGTATTTAACTAATTTATGTTCGTATATAATAAAAATGCCTTTTACGGCGGCAGTTGGAAATTTGTTGGTGCGTCGAAATAATGCTCCACAAAGTACTAGTTCGTCCAGCTCAGATGAAGAATGGAATACAATTTTCCACAAATATAATCGTGTAAAATGAAAACTTAGACCACGTATTATTGATTACGATAATGTAATTACTCGGTATTCAGATGAAGAATTTAAAAGTCATTTCAGGTAAATTATTTTTTATCACTTAATACACTATAGATTTTGAAAATTTTACTCATGAAAATCTTTATCGATCTCTTCACACTGTCAAGATGTACATTAAATTATTTACATGAGCTGATACAAGAAGATTTAGTCCGACGTGTTCCCGGATGTCCTACAATTCCTTCCCGTCATCAATTGATGATAGCTCTTTGGAAAATGGCCACAACAGATTCTTATAGGTTAATTTTTTCTTAAATTAACCATTTTAGTATTATATACCATAATTCACAAGTATAAAATTAAACCCTTTTTTTATTTAACGCACGTTCAGCATCTGCAGGAGAAAGTTTGAGATCCACAACAGTATCTCGTTCGGCACAATAGAACGACATTGTTGTTGTCGCCATGTTTGCTGCTTTTAGTTTTGAAAATTGCGCTCAGTTTCACAAAACGCTCACATCGACCCACCTCTTGAGATGGGTCGTCGTGAGCTAGGCGTGAGCATAAGTAATGACGTCATTAATGACGTTTTCGCCGCGACCACAACGATCGCGGTCGCCATGTGGAACGCCTGAATGAGTATTGCGTTGTACACGCAGTGGAACGCACGGTATATGTGCTGGAGATCATAGAAGATGCTTTAGAATTCGATTTGTAAAGAAAACATTCAATTGGTTTTACTTTTTTTTTTCAATACAATCACATAAGCTATAACTGACCACATGTAAAATAAAAAAATTATGAGTGGTTTTATAGTATTATTATTGTTCAGCAGAGCTTGCCATCGGCCGAGATGCAGCTAGTCCTGAGTTGAACATTTATCTCTCTATATCTGGTCAGTTAGATCTTATTTTGCAATACAGGGAGCTATGATTGAATTGCAAAATTAATTTTTCATTGAGGTAAAGTTTGGAACCCTTACTTTTTCATTCATTTCACTTGTAATAGATATGAAAATTCACTGGTAAGTATGTTTTTTTTATCTGATTCTGATACTTTTCCACAACAAGATAAAAGTTAACCATCAAACCCCCAATTTTTATTAAATTCACCTAACATTCGGTTGTCGTAATTTGAGAATTGGCGCGTAAACGTTACAAGTTATTTTGGCGCTTGAATAAGCTGCGTTTATTGTACTGTGGTGCATACCGCATACATTTAAGCTTTGCTTGAATTTTAGCGGGCCTACGCAAACTTCGCTTTACAGAGAAAACGGCGAATACGGGCATAAGTCAGGCACCAGGTGAAATTAGTATAAAGTGATCATTTTCACTCGTGACAGGAGGTTTTCATTCGCAGGTATGGTCGGGCGTTATAATTATCACATATGTTCCAAATGAACCAATAAATGAAACGTGAATTCACCATTGAATGCATATATAGTAGACATCTCTGATTGAAGTTACTCTCCTCTGATTACATTATTGTAAACATGATTACAGTCTGTAAAAACAAATCAGAATCCAAAGGATATTATTTGTAGACTTGCTAAAAGCCTTTAGTCTTTCAACATATAATATGTAGAAATGACAACGTCGAATACCTTCTCATGATATATTTTTGTAGTCGACTACAACTGATTTCGATTGGAAACCCTCTGGAGATTACCATTACATGAATATGAGGTTGAGGAAGAAATTTTAAGTTATCATTCTTTCCCGTCACGAATTGTTTGAACTGCCTGGAAACTATAAATAATATGTATATTGCTAACAAAATTTCACTGAATATCAAATTCACATTTCAGGTACATAAAATACAACTTCTGAAATAATATATTCCAATAATATCTTTAATTTCTACTCTCATTGAAGTTCAAAACAATTACCAGTTTCATTATTTCCACCTTCGCCAGTGTTGTATTCTTCCTCAAGTATCTTCTGGATGTTTGTTAATGGAAAATGAAAATTAATGAGACAAATAAATGAAGACAAAATTCGTTTCAAATTTGATCACTAAATATTCCAAATTTATTGAAAACAAGAAACACGAAATAAATACATTCTTGAATGAAGAGAATGGCAAAGAAGTGCTGCTTCTAGACGCTTTTAAACTGTCAGTTCATTATAGTGTTCTATATTGATCATACAATCATAGTAACCATAATCTGTCAGGTTATGTTAAACACAAAAAATTGAATTTGTCTTGATTTAAAAAGTAATTAAAAATGGCATTGCTTCAAAATTTTTCAAAAATGTGCAGGATTTGCATGGAGTTCAACAATTTAGAGCCCATTGAAAACTCAGAATTTAAAATTATAAATTTATTGAGTACTCTTCTAGAAACAGAGGTAAAGTGAAACTCCAATAGGTAGGTATATCATATAATTAAATTGAAATGAATTTCAGTTTACTGGGAATGACATACTACCCAAAAATATATGTAGTTCCTGTAAAATTCATTTAGAAAACTTGATGAAATTTGTTGAAAAATTGAAGGCGAGTAACACCAGACTGAGGGCAGCTGTTTTGAGTCAATCAAATAAGCATTCTGGGGCCTGTGATGAATTAGCCAATTCTCGGCTTGGCGAAACCTGCAAATCAGAAACATTTAAAGTTAGCGAAACTGATAAAATGTCTTCCGAGCTCGAAACGGTAAATTCAAACAATGAAAATGATAAAGCCTCTTCTCTTCCTGAAATTGTACCCTCCGACAATAAAAACCAAAGTTTGATGAAATGTAAAAAAAATAGAAAAAAATGGGGATCTAGCTCAAATATTCGTGAATTCAAGCTCAAATATAAACCTGCTTTCAAATCTAAAATTTGTAGTGAATCAGTGATTCATCTCAAATCACATAATACAGGTTCGTATAATTGCCCTCAATGCTCAAAAACATTCATATTTGCTGGGAATTTGAGAAGACATGCTCTTATGCATGAGGAAATGAAACTGTGTAATAGAGGATTTTTAAAAAAATGTTTGGATGAACATGAAAATTTCCATAATGGCAAAACCTCTTACGTATGTGTACATTGTGATCAAAGTTTCAGTAGACTTGCTCATCATACAGCACATATTCATCACGTTCATAATATGACTACTACCAAAAATATTCCAAAGTTGAAAAGGAATTACACAGAAAGGCGTGTCCGCCTCAATATTTCATGTGAAACATGTGGAAAACATTTCAGAAGTAGATCAGGATATGCTAACCATCAACTTATACATAAAGGATTAAAAAGATTTCTCTGTTATATGTGTGGAAAGAGATTCATCACCAATGCCACATTGTCGATTCACATGCAAACTCACAGTGATGAAAAACCATTTGAATGCGAACAGTGTGGAAAATGCTTTAGGCAGAAATATTCTTTGCACCGCCATATTAAACATGTCAAACATGTAAACAATTTACTCAAGTGTCCTTATTGTAAGAGTAACTGTGACAAACACTTATTGCAGGTTAAAACCAAACAGCATCTTGAATGTCCCCACTGTAAGAAAATAATCCAAGAGCCAAGTTTGCCAAATACCCATAATTCAAGGAAGAAACCGCAAAAAATTGCAAAAAACCATAGATGCAATATTTGTTCCAAGTCCTTCACGTCTTTGTCTCATCTCACTATTCATTTACGAACACATAGTGGTGAAAAACTCTATGCTTGCCCAGAATGTGGAAAATTACTCTCTCAGCCTCAAACTCTGAAAGTGCATATGAGGCAACATTCTGGAGAAGCACCATTTGTATGTTCAGTTTGTAATAAAGGATATCGTGACTCCAGCAATCTGAAAAGACATTTCAATAGGCATCATAAAGAAAATGAGATGAAAAGTAATGAAGCAGAAAAAAAGAATGTTTGTAGTTCATAAAGTAGTAGCAAACTGTTGAAAAGAAACTCCAAAAATAACTGTGTATATGAACTAAATACCATTGTTTTATTCCACTCCATTCTATTATCACTATAATTGTTTTAACCGTCAGCCAACTACTCTTTGAGCAACCGTCTGAGGTCCAAATAGGTTGCTATAGTAAGAAAAGGCCAGGGTAGTATCTTTGGAAGTGTGATTCAAGCTTGTAATGTGTGAACATAGTGTTTCTCCTTTGAACTGAATAAAAAATACTGTATCAATCAGTTCATTACTTTCATAATAACAAAACTACTTATATCATTTCAAATCAGTTATGGAAAGTACAAAAAACATACTTGGTTTTGGTAAAAAAATACCTTTTTCGCCTCTTCTCTATTGATTTTTAACGATTTGAAAACTTTCAAAGAAAAACAGAAAAAAATTCCGTTTCCTATTAAAAATATCTGCTTCAAGTGTTATGAAAGTTTGGTTAGTTAAACGAGCGAAACATATACTATATATAAGTATACTATAGAGAAAGTTTAACGGATGTGCCGCTCAGAAAAAGACAAATAGTCCTACCAGTCAAATATTTCCCATCTTAATGACTGAACCGTACTGATGAGGACAACTAGCTCGAAACACGGGTCTATAAATTGTTTTTTGAGATTTCTACGGATCCTTAAGGCGAGTTCATATTAGAACGATTGCGGTAATATTTTTGTGGTTCCGCAAATTTGCCTCAATTGTCAAAATACTCTGTTCATGTTGAAGCAGGCAATATCTAGGGATTTCATTGTTGAATTTTAAATTTTATTACCTGAACCTGAATGATGACATACGACTCATACGAATTACGACTTTTAAGACTAGACCCCCATCATATCAGAATATAGGACTAACAATTTTCTTAAGTTTTGTTTAATAGAAGCGTGTTTTCAAACCGCTTATCTCAACGTTACTGCCTGCAGGGGCGAGGGGTTCTTTTGCAAAATGAGTTTTCTTTAATGAGGGGCCAACCAAATTCAATAATTTATTGAATAATGAGAGAGTGGGCCTGAAATAGATGAAATATTTCTCTGGATCTGTAATTCTCATTTATTTCAGCCACAAGATTGTGAAATTCTCCATATTTTCTTCTATTTTTGAAAATATTTTCCACTATAAAGACGGGGTTTTCTCAATGAAGCTTTTTACGGTAAAGTTGATATAATTTGAACAACCTGACACATTCGTCCATTTCGGATTCAATTTCGATGTATGGACTTAAAAAACGAGAGTCAAAGCAATATAACCTCATTGTATGTTGACGTATAATATTTTGCGGAAATCGCAAAAAAGTTCAATTTTTTCAACTTTTTTACGATAAACACGACGCCATTTTAAATCGCACTTTTTATGCGATGTTCGTTCCAATATGAACTAGCCTTTACAGCGGAATTTAAAATACGCATGTTTCAAGGTTAGATTTTTGAATTGATTATAAATTAGGGTAGTGTTTTTGGAGTGCTTATTATTTTTGTTTGAAACACACTTTATTGTGAAATTTTCACTAAACATTTTTACAAAAACGCAACACGTAATTCACTATACAGTAGCTTCTTCAAGCGTGTCCATAACGAATTCAAGAAACACGTCTCTATACTATTGTATTGAAACTCTATGAGATTTCCCTAAACAGTTCTCTAGTATAGTATTTGAATGGGTATGGTGAAAATATACACATCACTGTCATCTTTTCCTTTCGAAACAGCTGTTAGCATTGAATGTTAGTTTTTTTTAAAACAGGAAAATCTTTAACACGCTCTCAGAACAGTGCCAGTGCGAATGTAGTGATTCACATTGAATTTGAATCGCTGGAGATTAAATCCATTTGGAAAAACGTTTTCAGAAAGTTTATTCCACGTAAACGCAGTTCTCCAGATGAAAGAGTTCTTAAACAGTAAAGTTCGAGGTGTACTGAGTTGAACCTCAAAACGATGAGCAGCCACAGTCCGTCGCGTATTTCTGATATGTACCACTCTTGGTGAAATCAAATGTGCCAAGTCACTTGAACACTTCCAGTGAAAGTATTTATAGAAGAGAGAGAAATCTCCAACCTTTCTTCGATGTTCCAGGCTCTGAAGGTTGCACGTGATGTTCGCGTCTCCAATCAGATGGATATGGCTCTCTTCTGGATGGAATCCAGCAACTTCGGGGTATGTTTGAGGGCAGAGCTCCATACTTGAGAACAATATTCCAAAGAAGGTCTGGTCTGAGCTTTATAAAGCATCAAAAGTTGCTGAGGTGTGTTCAGTTTTCTGGTTCTGAACAGTGTTCCAAGCTTTTGAGAAGCAGCTTTGCAATTCCAGCGACAAGATTGTACCAAAAGACCTATTGGTGTCCATTTCAACCCCCAACAAACTTATCGAAGCAGAAAGCTGAATTGTCTGACCTGACATTATTCTATCCTGTTCGGAGGCATTTATCTTCTCGGGGAAAACAGATGCCTGGGTTTTTGTGGCAATGAGTTTTATTTGGCAACGTTTTTCTTATCTCATACTTTACGGTCCTAGAAATTGAGTATGAATCGTTAAAAAAAATCATAATGAGAATAGTTATAATGACAAGTTCATATTGGAATTCCATTCAACAGTTAAAATTTCTGGTAAAATTTGAGAATTTACTATTTTCATTTGATTTATTCGAATGATTTTTTATTTCAACAGAATGAAAACCAAATAACAAAGAATATTACATTACACTTTTATTGAAAATTCCGTTTGTACGTCATAAACTTATAGGCGTTAATCAGTCAAGTACCTATTATATTATGGTATCCTGTATCCAAAAAGTAATACGCCGATAGCATATAGAACATTTCTCTTCGTGCCCTTTCTCCTACATAAATTTCTCCATTACAAATCTCTCCAGTTCGTACAAGATGAGTAAACCCGAATAAAGTCTGATCTCCTTCACAAAAAATGAGTTTCGTTCGATATTTTTCTAAATGTATACAATAAATAATAATATCCATACGAAACGGCTGCTTTCTGCAGACCCTAATTTTTTCATGTATTCTATAAAAAATTGGCTCTGTGACAAATGTCAAATAAATTGACACAATGACAATTCATATCCTAAGTTTTGTGTTCCATATAAAATTAATCAACAAAAACTAGAAAATTGAGGTAATTTATTTTTCATTTGTTTTTCAGTTATAATAATTAACTCTCGACCTCCTAATTTTAGGCGAAATCGATCATCGTACCACATCAATAAGTAACAATAAAGTTTCTAAACAAAAATAACTGAAGACGGTGTTGAACCGCGCCCTGTTCCTTTTGCAAGTGTCTTAATAAATTATTCAACATAGGCCTATCCGATACTGCGTTGATGGACATGGTTGTCTCGAATCTCCAACAGCAACGTCTTATGACGGAGCAGCTTAGAAGGGAAGCTGCGATAAAGAGGATGCCAGTTTCACTTGCTGTGAAAGACATCATCAAGTACATCTCTGAACATGAACAGGATGACTGTTTACTTGTTGGATTTTCAAGTCAACGGGTGAATCCATTCAGAGAAAAGACGCCTTGCACATTATTGTAATTATCTGTTCTTTCTAATTAACGTTATATGTATTGCTATTTTAGACATGGATATTAATTTATAAAATCATTTTATTCTATATTATTTTCTTCATGGTTATCAATAAATGTAATAGTGGAGTTTTATATATATCGAATTATGAAAAGTCTGTGAAGCCTATCATAGAAAACATCCTCTTTCATAATTCAAGGAATATTGCTTTTGAAATTGGGCAGGCACCCAATGTTATAATCAAGTTGTGATTTTGCTTGAGTGTATATTCCATCGAAAAAACCAAGTGTTTGTTATAATTGGGGTTTGAAGTCTCATTCTTGTTCTAGAATTCATGTCATGAATAGTTTTAGGTATTTCATGAAAATAACTGATTGGGAGTTTTCACAAACTTGCTTCATTGTTACTTTTCAAAAAAAAAAAATCATCAGAAATGATACAAATTTCCTTTGAACATTACTGTATACAATATACTTCTTTTCGAATATTTTGCTGGTGAATTTGTGAAACATCTCCGCGATATTCCGATCCTTGAAATATCATATATTTTATGCAATGTAAATCTAGTTTTTTAGAGCTTCAATAAACTATGATCAAAACTTATGTATTTTAATACACCATTTTCATTGTCTTTATCAGTTAGTTATATGTATCACGTCGAGCTTCCATTACAAGTTTCAGATAGAGGATTGAAGTTATCAAACATTTTTGGAATATTCTCCAACCCCTAAAACGTGGAATATGAAAGTTATTTTTGAATGATATTAAATATATTGCCTTCCACATTATGAATCTATCAAAAAAGCAATTTCAAAATATATAGGATTGTATAATAGTATACCGAGTGGTTCAGAAGTGATGGGTATATTTTTACGAGAGATTAGTTTTTATATAAAGATGGAGAAATAGAAAGCCAAAACCTTCCATCCTTGTATGAGGTAATGAAATGAATTCTTTTCTATTTTCTTTCAACAAAATATATTCTGAGTTTGAAATATGTAGAAGGTGGTTAACTCAAAACCAAAAATGAATTGTTTAAAATGAGTAATGTTTGACTTATGTAACAGTAATAACAGAATTTCAAATACTTTCACAAAATATTTTTCATTAAGATACAGGAATATTTTTGAGAAAGGATCCTAACCTATCCTAAAAATTATATCTCTTTCAATTTAAACTACAGAAATATGGCCCTTTAGTATTCGCCAATAAATGACATTTATTATCATTTTTTAGATTCAATAAATGAAAATGAAGTGAATTAAAAAATGATAATGGTAATCTGTACATTACTGTCAAATGATCATAATTAGGTTTTGAAAATCGGGAAAAAAATGGGAGTTACAAAGCTTGATAATTTTGTATGTAATGCCTGCTGATAATTAACAAAAATATATTATAATAAGCTTTCTACCGACAAACATTTTACATTTCTCTCAGGTATTTATAACTATATGAAAACTGCTTTCACGGTATAAGGGTAGAAACAAAAAGAGGATTCGAATTCTATTAATTTATTAATATATTCATACAATTTCAATAAATAATATTTCAGACTGAAAAAATATAACATCAATAAAATCTCAAATCAACCAAACAAAAATATAACAATATAATAACCACTTCCTTATAGTAATTGTCTTCCCCAAAATGAATTTATTTACAATTCAGTTACTGAAATATAATTCAACTATTTATTTTTTTAGCGTGTGGTGGTGTTTGTAGAAAAAATTGTTTTCAAACGACACAAAATTAATTGGATACATTTTGGAAGCCAAACACTCTTAATTGCACTCTGAATAGAAGACAGATCAGAAAAATATACTTTAATATTTGAATCCATCGTTTTAAGATACTCCACTTCGTCGCAAAATACAACTTGTAGAAAAAACAAAAAATGTTTCAAAACCTGACAAATTTTGATAACGATAATATTCTACTAAGTTTACAATTCTTTCCGGAGTGTGCAAGGATGGGGTACAAATCTATGGGAAAAACCAAAATTCGAGTTTTTCGAAAAGGGGTACTTCTCAAACGACTGATTCATTTCTACTAAATGTACTTTTGAATTTTTTCAAGACGTACTGTAATATACAAGTAGTTTTTTCTCTCCTTAGCAATATTTTATATTTAGATTTGGTAAACATGTAGCAGTTTAGAACGACCATGTTATATTATTAAAAAACAAATGAAAATGCCAATAGAACTACAGTGCTTAGCTAGTTTTAGACAGTGACTCTTTTCACGCTTTGATATATATGCAACATTTTGTTCAATAGCTCATGCAAGGATAGGTACAAAACCTACGCTTTTTATATCTTGCAAATATAACAGCTACACTGTTGATTAATTTCGTTTCATAACCCCTTGTTCTCATTTATGTCAAACTCCCTGGTGTTTTATATTTTGAAATTTCAGTTTCGGAGTCACTTCGTTTTGTGCCAGTACCCAAAATAAACAGAATTCTTGTACAGATAAACCAACTATTTTGGTACGCTGAAGAAATTTGATCACAAACTTACAATTTCATCAAAGACATACTTTGAATTTATATCACATTTTACTTATCTGAAATTTTATCTTGTCAGCAACGATTATTAATAAGCTCCATAAGGATGCGGAAACAATTTCATCTCCAATAATCTTCTCAAACATGATATGAAATGATTGTAGTGTTATCCTTGTGTGTAATTTTTTTTTCATATTGATCTCTGAACTCCATTTGTCCTACATCATATAAATGATCTTTTGGACAATAAAGCTACTACCACTACTGCCTGGGACTTCGAACTACTAACTTCGTCCTCGCAGTCGACATTTACACCACTAAGTGTTCACCAGCTGCCAGAACGATACTACCACGGATAATATCTTTGCTAATGTTTCTTACTGTCTTTTGGATGTATAACCTTCCACAATATGAAAAATAAACAAAACTAAATCATTAGAGAATCTGGTTAAGTGTAATAAAGAATTATTTTCCTCGCCAACCATCTAGAGGAAGCTAAGTATAGAAATTTCAATTTTTTCATTATTTATTCAACTTGTGAGCGTAATTTATGAATATGAAAAGTTACACGTTAACTTTTCAGGGTGAATTTATGAGTTTAACCTTCGTCTGAATATCATGTAGTGTAAACATACCATTAGATTAGATTAAGAATGTAAGGCGGATTTTCACCAAACAGACAAAATCACAAAAAACAGCAACTGTGTCGATTTCAACAAAACAAAAACGTGAGTTGTCTGAATAACAAACATTTTGAAGACTTTGTGTCGCAGGCAAGTGTTTTTGTTAACAACGTAATGTCCCGTCGGTAGGCGGAAAGATCAAAAGGTTTCGGTGTTTAGTCTGTGTTTTAGTAAACACAGTTCGCTATATGGAAACGGTCGGCGATGACAACAAAACATCTATTCCGATATGACATATCTGTAATTTGTATTGTTTGAAAATTTTTTGGTCCCAGTACATCCAGTATATTAAACAAGTTCTCAAATTCGTGATTGGGCATTCTTAGAAAATTACAAAACTATGATCTCAGTTCCATTCATTCCTATGTCATCATTTATCAAATCTGCCATAATTTTATCCGTTCCATAATCTATTCGTCTTCTTACCAATGATCTCATCTAGTATCATTGTTTTCGATTATAAAAAAATTGTAGCCCATTATAAAAACATAGTCTAGAGAAGGTATGATGAAAACTGTTCATGTAGTGGAAAATATAGTTCACAACAAAACACGCGACTCAGATTAATTTTTTGAAAATGAAACTAGTCGCAAGCGAGTCTCTTTGGTCGAAATCCGTCTTAAAACTATCACTTAACTCACTGTATAATGTAATTTTATTGAAATAAATCCTGCACTATATCACGAAGGCAGAGCTCTTCGAGAAAAAATAGTTGCTGGCATAAGAGACCGAACAACAAGGGAAGCACTACTTCAAATTGATGAACTAACTTTAGAAAAAACTAGACATTTCTGCAGGATCAGTGAACAGAGCAAACAACAGAGTCTTATGTTTCAAGAGCACCAAAGTAAATATTGTTTAGAAGAAAGTTGGGAAACGAAATAGGGATAAGTACGAAAAGAGAAACAATAAATCAATTAAGTATGAAAAGAACAAACATACCTTTAAGTATCGGAGATGCCAGAAGATTCATGGCCTCCGTGAATGCCCTGCTTGTGGAAAGAAATGTGAGAAATGTGAACCATTTTGCTGTTGCCTGCAAGGTCAACCCCAGATTGTTAGAAAGCCAAAAGTTGGATTGAATATCGAAGAAATTTGTTCTAATTTAAAAGGGAAAAAACTCTGCACTGTATTTGATTTAGCTGAAGGATACCACCATTTAGAGTTGAGCATAAAAATTTTGTACTTGGGATTCGATGAAGTCCGATTTTGTCTAGTCCTGACTGCCAAAGGTTCTACCAATGAGAAAGTTATTGAAGTGATTGTAAAGATGGTAGCTGGTTGACGAGAAGTCTGGGAAGTATGTTGGTGAGGCAAAACTTCGACGCTCAATTCGTTTATTATTCGGACAGTCATTTGTGAATCGTGCGAATGGGCGTTGTCGTGGCACGATCAGACCCTTGACACCAGCCGCTGACCACCATACAGTAACCATTGCCTTTTTTGCCTTTGGGAAGTGCCTGGGTGGCTCATCGGTGTCTCCTGTTGTAGAAGATCCACTTTTCATTACACCTGACGATCCGATCTAAAAAAGGATCTTTTGGTTGCGCAAAAGCAAAGGACAGACCTCGAAACCTGACAATTACTGTCGATCGTTTCAATCGTGGGGCACTCACTTTTCGAGCTTCCTGACCTTTCCATCACGTTTTGAACCATCAAAGACCGCATGGGAACTAACGCCCAGTTCTTCCGCTATCCCACGCACCGTTTGTGATAGGTCTGTATCCAACAAGGTCCTCAAATCCTCGTCCTAAATTACTGTAGGTCGACCACTTTGGGGCTCATCTGCGAGGCTAAAATCTCAAAAACCAACCTCGAACAGTGGGCTCATTACCAATATCATTGCCAAATGATACTGGTAATGAACGCTACGAGGCATGTAAAGTTGTCCAAAGGTATTTTGTTTCTGTAGTACCATGCCCCTGCACACAAAAAAGTCTCAAAACTCATTGATTCTCTTGCATCAAAGAGCCCATAGAAATTGTGGAGGCCTCATTTGCAGAGTAGGATAAAACTTTTTTCAAGATATAATAATAGTAATAATATATTTATTTTTCAAATAGGCATCCTAATATACAAAAACATTTTGAAATTGGAAAGACAAAGTCACAGTCCAACTTCATAACACTAAAATATGTATGCTTGGAATTATCCAAGCATTCAATAAATAGGAAAAATAACACTATAAATTACAAATACTAGATATATATGTTACTATAACATCAACATTAATTTGGATGTTGTATCTTCAAATGACTAGTAAGTCCTTTTTTGAATGTCATAATAGACTCACTTTGTTTTATCTCAAGCGGGAGGTTATTGTAGCCCAATAGTCCTTTATGGAATAAGCAGTTCATGGATCGTGTAAAGTTCAAACGTGGTACATATAAATTGGAATTCCCTCTAGTGGGGTAATTATGAATTTGGTGATGGAAAACAATAAATTGGTCAAAATATGGGGGTGCATAGAACAGACGGTCTTTCACAGAAAGCCAATCCAGAACTTCCAACATTGTTGTAGTCGGCGTATATCTATTACATCTTAAAATTAGGTGCATGCCTCTATTCTGTAGTTTTTGCAATGTAGTCAAACAATTTGCATCAAGTTGTGATAGTAATATAGCGCAGTAATCGAAATGTGGTTGAATGATTGATTTGAAAACTGTAATGGAAATCTGAAACAGTAAGCAACTGTTTACACGGCTAAAGAAAAATAGTTTTTTAGCAATTTTATCGCGGATATAATTGAAATGTTTTTTTATATTCAGTGTTTGATACAAGATGAACCCTAAATATTTAAATTCCTCGACAATTTCAATTTTTTATTGTAAATATTTATACTTATAGATGTTTTGTCAATTGAATTATGTTTATGTTTTGTTGTAATTATCATTGCTTTCCTTTTATTGACATTGAGCCTGAGTTTATTAATGTTGAGGAATTCAGATATTCTGATCATAATATATAGAGATGTAACAGGTTCGCTGTAATAAATGTATCCAATGTATCCATATGTTGAATAATAAAATACTGTGAATTTCAAATTTTGTTTGTTTCTATAGTTGTCTAAGAATTTTTGAATACATCTTCGTATTTTAGAAAAAAGTGTTGCAGTTCTGGCTTGTGGAAAAAGTGTTTTTGCTGAATTTAGCCAGAGGTTCCACTTCAATATTCTTTTTTCAAAATAGGCAAAATATAAACTTCAAAATTGAAATTACAGTTACCTCAATTTTACAACTAGATCAGATTCATTGAACAGAAGTGAGAGAAGTTACTTGATTAAAATTTGAATCAGCAGAGTAAAGCGTGAATGTTTTGAGATCTTTTGATGTCCCGATTGCACAAATTTTTAAAGAATCTGAACTGGCTTTTTCATCGACGCTAGAAAAAACCGTAAAAGATTCGTTTGTTACAGAGTTTTCAGACGGATTTGAATATATAGTCATCGTGTTGAATTCTACAGGGGACAAATCTTCGTTGTGTATAACGTCACTTGAAACTTCTGTTCTGCTTTCTGTAGACTCTTTGGCGTGTAACGCGACGTGTGCCCGCAAGGAATGCGCCCATAGAAAGCTCTTGTTGCAAGTCGAGCAGAAGTGAGATTTGATTCCAACATGGGTTTTTTTGTGGACTTGTAAGCTGCTGCTTCTGTTGAATGATTTGCCACAAGTATTGCATTTGAATGGTTTTAAAGTCGTATGAATTATAGAATGTCGTTTCAATCGAGTCGAGGACGGAAATGCCTTGTCGCATTCACTGAAAAATTAATAACAAAAATTAACAAATGTGTGTCGGAAGCAAAATATATTTTTGAATATCAAATCTTTCGGGAAAGAACGGTTTTGGCTTCCTACTTCTCCACCTTTATGCAAAAAATATTGAAAACTTTCAAAGAAAACACGAAAGCAATTAATTTTGAAATCAACTTTTTACAATGAAGTGTAGATCATGCAGAGAAGTTACAAACTGGAAGAAAAATCTTTCCTGAAACAACTATTTCCATATGAACATTGAATTATACAAAAAACATTCTTTCCTATTCAGTTTGTTGGATTTGTTTTGATGGAATCGAATCAGATATCATACCGCCACTGAGGTTGACAGTGTTCAATGTAAGTAAAACTTCCATAGAGAATGTTTGGAGTACAAACTGAATAGGAAAGAGTTTTTTTGTATAATTCAATGTTCATATAAAAGTAGTTGTTTAGAAAGAATTTTTTCCTTCGTGTAATTCAATGTTTATTTGGAAGTAGCTATTTTGAGAGGGCTTTTTCTTCTAGTTTATGTCTGAGAGTTACTTCTCCAAACCATGATCCACACATCATTATTAACAGTTTATTTCGAAATTAATTGTTTTTTCTTTTCGAAGTTTCCCATATTTTTTTGTATAAAGATGGAGAAGTAGAAAGTCAAACCCTTTTTTTCCAAAAATTATTCTCTCCTAAAAATTTACCCCTTTCAATTCAAACAAGAATCTTTTGGTTTTGTATGAATGAAAAAAAATCATCCAACTTCTTGTTGATCTGTATGCACAGTAAATTGAAATGATGATAATTATTTGTGATTTACCTCCAAAAGAAAATATTGTTTTGAGTGGATACTCAAAAATAATCTGACTTTTATTAAAATCATTTGAAAACTATAACGTTTTTTAGTTTCTTCAGGTTTGTAAGTTAAACTATTTCTGTATTTATCCCAAGAAACAAATCTGTTATGATGATTGTTATGATATTCAATAGAAATGGAAAAAACAATGAAATACTTTCAACAGATTCTATATTTTATTGTTTCTGGTAACTGATTGAAAAATAATGATACCTTGGTTTGATAATTATCTGTTCAAGTGATCTAAATTAAAACAGTTTATTTGTCTGGTATTATAATTATGGCCATATTTTACTTTTTTTCATGTTGAAATTTTATGGTTAGAAAACACTTCATGTTTATATCCTCATATCATGAAGAGTTTGAATATTTGAATGATTTTTTTATTTAATTTTTTTTAAATTGGTTAAGGCTTTCGCTGCCGAGATTTTCAGTGTTACTATCTTCATTCGGATTTGAAGGCCGTCGTAGTTTGGAACTGCATCCTAACGTTTCGCCATCACGAGTAGCTGGCTTCTTCAGAAGTTTAGTCATCTTGATGATTCACCAATAACTGGTGATTCCTAGTTCATAGGTTGTATTTATGTTCTCAGGTAGTCCGCATCTCTTATTGATGCGTTGTTATTGGCCGAAGTGTTATTACCTGTTGATGATGTAACATTGCATTGCGCTGTTGCCACTTCAGCATCTTTTAGTATGGAATTCCAAATGCGGTTGAGCGTTACTGCCTCCTGTTGTAGTTTTCCGTAAGTTTGTGGATTTCTAAGGCTTTCCGTACAAGCAAGTAGTTTCACATCTTCGAACAGTATCGTGTAATCTCTTTCACTAAGCGCGAGATGAGTGGGAAAGTAGGGATTCAAATAACAGAGTGATGATTGAAAATACTTCTGAATACTACTTACTCGCACTTGAATAGGTGTGAACCACAATAAACCCTTGCGGGTTGCGGTAGAGGGTTGAATAGACCCACTCACTTGTGACCTAACCTAACCTAACTACTTTCTCATATAGTTATATATATATATATATATATATATATATATATATATATATATATATATATATACAATCGATCACTTCAAAAACACTTCACTAACTTTCTTCGAAAGCTTCTGATAATTCTTCCATATTATATTCTCCGTTTCACCATCACTGTCGTCATTTAAATCAATAATGAATTTATTTCCACAATTGATATGGAAGTGTCCAATCTCCATATAGTCTTTTTCAACTAAAATTACCTTTTCAATCCTTTTCTGCCAGTCTTCTTCGGTAATATTAGATACTTCTTCTTTAACTAGCTCTATCACCTTCTTATCAAATTTTGGAAAATTATTTTTACGCTTGATGCTTTGTTTCAATTTTCCCCAAATCAACTTGATGGGATTGAAAACACAAAAATAGGGGGAAAGTCTCAGTATGGTGTGTCCATACTTTTCAGCAATACTCTCAAGGGCATAAACTTTTTCAAATGTTTTTGTCTGTAAAACTTCAAGTAGTTGGTTTTTAGTATAGAAGTTTTCAAAATACAAACTGTTATCCATTAAAAAACTTTGTATTTCATCTTTCCTCGAATTTTTATTCGGTACTTTGATGAGCTGTTGCGAATTATAGGAAGCGTTGTCCAGAACTATTACACTATTCGCATCCAAATTTGGGATCAATGTGTTTTCAAACCATTCCTCAAAAATATTAGCTTCCATGTTATTATGATAGTCAACATTGCAGTCCTCAAGTTTTTTTCCACATAATTTCAAAGAATTCGGAACCCATCCTTTACTTCCCCCGCAATGCACAATGATTAGTCGCGATCCTTTGTTTGCAGGCATGTTAGGCGTACACATTCTCGAACTATCAGTCCACCCCTTTCGTAACTGTGTCGTGAGTATTTGTTACGCAATTCCACTATTCTTCTGCTTTCCGTAACTGCTTGACGTTTGTTTATTATTTTAAATCTAAATCCTAGTTTCTTTATCTAATTCTGAAGAGTTTTGTCACAGCAGCTCACGTTATGGCCGGAAGTATTAATTTCTTCCTTATGATTTTAATTTTAGGAATCTCATTGCTTTTGTAACAGACGTATATTGTTTTTTTTAATGATTTTATTAGATGAACATCTAAAGGTTTATGTAATCCCGCATCAAATCGCGTCTTGATATGTAGATTCTTATATACATTGAAACATACTCTCTGTGTTTCAATATTCAAATGCATCCGAATCTTATTCACTGGTATCTCTTTTTCGCATTGTTCACCAGCGCTATTGGAATCACTACACAGGAAAAAGTCTGCGTTGATATCACACTTGTTATTACTATTAGTACTTGTCCAAGGACGCCACATTTTGAACAAATAACAAAAATTTTAAGTAATTATAACTTCACCAATATCGAATTTCAACACTCAAATCGCGATCAGTTCCTGAACTGAACATTGACAACACGACTCTTCTAACCATCCTCACATTCTATTGGTCACCGTAACATGACTTCAAATTTAATTTTATGACTCTTCAGTCAATCCTAAAAGTCGGTTAGTAAAAATTATCCAATACGAACCGCCAATTCTTCAGTCCACGTGGACTAATTCGTAGCGGCATTATTTCTTTGTATTGGTTTTTTTGGCCTTTGAGTTCGCCGAAGATTTAAGAATTACTATATCGGTTACTTCGATTATACCGATATTAACGTTTCCGCAGGTGCATGGAATACGATTTACCCCCGCAGCTGATAGTGGATCTCATTTGTCTTTCGCAGATCTAAGGCTTTGTTGTATCTTCCCGGGTGGGCTTGAACACTGTTTTTATTTTATGCTTCCCTAAGATTTTTCCGATTCTATCTGTAACCCTACGGATGTACGGTAGAAATGTACGTGCATCCGTTTGAGTTTCCTCCCTATTGACTTGTGGAAGTCTTCAGTTTCATGGCCTTGTTGATCTCGGTAACACTGTATCCATTCGATCTTAAAGCAACTTGAAGATGCTCCAATTCTTCTTGTAGGTTTTCCGGTTCACATATTCTACAGACACGTTCCGTCAGAGTGTTGATAATTCCCCGTTTTTGATGGTGGTTCGAAAACGCATGCAGATATCTGTCCGTATGTACACTTTTCGGTACATTTTATGTGTCAGTCGTGTACTTTTTTTCAATGTGACCTAATGCAGCTGTTTACTTTGTTGTGACTTTCAACCTTATTGTAAATATATAAAAATTCAAATATATATTATTCAATTATATATACAGGTTCTTTGAAATGTGTCCATCCTCTAAATGAAATTTGGTTGAATATTCATAATAGAAGGTTACCTACTTAAAAATATATTGTTGGACATAAAATCATTTATAAAAAACTTAGCTGAAAACTGATTTTTTTTTCATTAGTTTTTTCATTGCTGCAGCATTTACAGAAATATAAAATTAGGCAAATGCAAATGTAGAAGTACATTGGATAATAATAGCAATAAGTAAAAGAAATGTAAAGTACTGTTGTGAAGGGCTCATTTCTAATCATCATTATTATATGATATAAATCCATTTTACTTTTTCCGAGAAGTATTAATTCAAGTCAATGAAATAACTGTTTCACTTTTCTTTCAGAAATCCAAAAATCCATTAAATTAATCAGTCATCAACATGAAGTTATTGTCCTATTGAAATTGAAAGCAAATATAAAAATGTTCTAGAAAATTCAGAAAGGGATAGATCAATTTGTAGAATGCCTGACGTTAGATCAAGAGGTATGCGGAAATATGATCCATCAAATGTACTTAAATATATAAGTAAGGCAACAGTCGTGGAGTATTATTTACTTGATTTTGTTCTTACATTTCAAATGTTTCTATTTTCGATCTACTATTTTTTGTATTTTTCTATTTGTTAAAACATGTTAAAACAGCAAAAAATTGGACATCATGTTATAAGAAATTTAATAAAAAAAATGGAGTCCTGATTTTTTTCAGATTGGACCATGACTTATAAAACATCCTGTATACATATCTGTGCCAATTTAAAACACATTGTTTTATACTTACTTGCATTTAAAAGGCTTTTCACCAGTATGTGACCTCATATGTTGTACAAGATGCCATTGCATTGACATCGTTTTTCCACAAACGTTACACATGTACGGTTTTTCTTTGGTATGTGTTCTCATGTGGTAAGTTAAATCGGGAGCTTGTCTGAAACCCTTACTACATATTGAGCATATGAAAGGTTTGGAACCTGTTGAATAAATTAAAAATTACAACAAGGAACACAAATTATTCCAAAATAAATATTAGCAAAAGTTAATGAAAGAAATATTTACAACTCAACAAAAGCTATTGGTTGTATTGTACCAATTATTTGAACTTTTGAAGTGACTGTTCTCTACAGAAATCTGTAAATGCACTGCTTTTCTGATAAGTACTGAGTGGCTAAGAGGTTATTACAGATGTGACTCATGATGAAAAAGTCAATTACTTTATTTTTAATTATTTATTTAACAAGTTAACCCCATTCACAATTCATTATATGATCTAAAATTGTATACATTTAATAATTTACGATACATTCATTTAAAGCAACTAAGGCAATATATGAACAAACCATCAGTATACAGATATATTGTTACATTAGACAATAATTGACCACACTATACAGTTGAACTCAAATTTATTTCTCTACTACACTGCCAATACAACACAAAGACTATAACTAAACTTCAGCCTAATACTCAAATGTCACTTCATTAGCTCACTTTGTACTGCACTTTGATAGATCAGCCTCATCTGCCTGTTGGTAGTGCTTATACTACGAGTATATTCCGACTCACAATGTGAATTAGACAAAAGTTGTTTATTTGGAGAGACAAAAACCTTTTTTCAGGTTGCTATCAATAAAATTGCTAAAATAAAGCGCTGAAACTTTTTGTGTTGTTTTCACAGAAATTCAGCAGATTTCAACCCTTGAATCCGGTGGATTTATCAACTAAACATTCTAAAATTGTTTCAATCATAAATAAAATTTGGCTACAAGGACCATCTTAACTCGATTTGAAGACCACTAGCCAAAGAACAAATTTATTCCAAGAATAAAATTTATATAAAGACAACATATCTTTCATAACCAAAAATTTCACATAATTTTTCCTTCAGGCAAAAACAGGGTTGCACCAAAAATACTCATACTTCATTATCATGAAAACTTGGAACATACAGAAAAGGAAACTCTAATTAACGATATGAGAATACAATTTTGTATAATCAATATAAGGCAATCTGTGAAATCTATTTTCAGACAATGCTAGTGTTGTAGAAAAAATAGAAATGTCTAACAGATGCAGTAAATGGCAAGAGAAAAAAAATAATATAAAAGTTAGCAATGTTGTAGTTTCAGTCCAGTTTCAAAACTATTGGATACTGTTATAATAGTCTTTATTCGAAATAGGAAGTCCAGCAAAAGAAAAACAGATACTAAAATTTATCCTTCTCCAATTCATCATTAAATTTGTTCAAAATCAGTTGCAGACCTGATTCACACGAATGATTTTGCAAAAACCTGACTAATTGTTGATAAAAATGTATTTTTTTTTCAACTTGTTCAAGTATTAGATTGTAGACAGATAATTCCAAATTTGTTTCTAGTGGAGTTGAAGTGTTCACTGGTCGTATTTCACTTGCTTTGATTGTTTTAACTATTTTGAGAACAATAGTATTAATCTTCAAGGTTTCAGATACACTACCTGTTTGTAGAGGCATATTAATGAGATTCAAAATGACATGTACATTTATTATTTCGTTTGTGAACATAAAAACAGATTTTCTTATTACATATAATATTTTTGCCATTAACTATATCAAATCCGATGTTGTTAGGAAATTGGTTATAATTAGTATTATCTATTTTTTTTAGACGTTTCCACATGAGTTTGGAGTAATTGGAATATTTTTTCCAACATCAGTCCAACTGATAAAACTGCCATGTTGCGAAACACGTCTTAAATAAAATACATTGTGAAAATTCTATAATCATTATCGTGGATAATGAAATAAGATAATGATAGTGAAATACTATTGTTTCTATTTATATTTCAATATAATAATAGTTTTATTTCTTGTTGTTTGTTTCTTGAAAGATTCCAGTTTCTGTAATACTCACTGTTCTCTTACCAATCGCCTAGACATGAAATTTTTTTCTGAAAAAGCAAGTATGTAAACTATAGTAGTATTTATTCTTCTAGGGTGCTATAAGTTCAATGGGATATAAAATAGGATTCACAATTGAAAATTGAATTACGGTTGGAAAATAAAATATTTATCCCTGCAGAATTGATTCCTTGAGTATGCATGTTACTTCTTACAAATGATAAAAGTTTGAATCTGTGTTCTGTGTTGATAAATTACTTGTGATTCACTTCCTTAGTCATTGCTTCTACTAATAGTGGCTATTCATACAACAATAATGATATCTACAGTGACTAATACATTAAATAGTTATAACAACAACAACAATTCTTTTCATGGGTTTTTATACATGTATTTGTATCGTCATGAAATATTGCAGTGAACTCAAGTTGTGAAATAAAAAAATATCCTAAAATTTAATTACTTCTGTGGTCTATAGAATAGAATGAACTTCATTCGTTACTTGATAGATAGAATTGGAACCTCTGTCGTAAAATTAATATTTTAAAAACACTTTTCCCACACTGAGCTGTGAGGATTGCAATAAAAAAAAATACATTGGTCAAACTAAGCAGACCATATTCGTTTTCAAAGACCAGAGAAGTACAGTGTCGCTCAATATGTCTTAGAGAATGGCCACAGAATAAGTGAGGAATGCTTGGAATTATTGAGATCGGTGCACGACGACAGGTTTCTAGATGCCTTTGAAAATTTAAAAATTAGAAAATGTGGAACAAGATCTATGAACAAGGGTCTCATTTCTAACCCCAGATGTATATAAAAACATTAAAGTAGCCATAAAAATGTAGTTCTGGTATTCTCCTGATGATGATAACTTGGTTAGCAAAACGCGTCAACAGAGAGTATTTTGTTTTGGTGTGGGAAAAGTATTTTTGACAGATTTATTCATTACCTTGCTCAGACCAGCTGACCCTAGACATTTTAATTTTCCAATTGTAAATACTGTGAAATGTTTTTGGTAGTCCCGTTTTTTGGAACTTTACATTTATTTCAAAACATTGTGTTTAAAGATTGATGAGATTTAATATATTATCGAAAGATTTTGTGTTCTACGTATTTATTATGGCTTAAATGTAATCAGCTGCATTGAATTCATGATTAATATGGCAAAGTTATTTAACACATATGACATCAAAATTTTGATGAATTGTAGGTAGAAGTTGAAAAACAAATACTGGAAAAAAATACTGAGAAAGTCGGACATTGTATGGATTTTCAACTGAAGACTTTCAAAGTTTTCGTTATTGCATGTCTTCATTATAGTCAAGAGTAGGTTTTATTTTCCAGGAAAATTTTACTCGTAACTCAAAATGTGCAAACATTTTATCAGTAAATTATTGTTTGCTGTTTGTCAAAAAAAGAGTTAAGTAACATTTCTCGCATAAACAGTGATGTCAATAAGGTAACGGTCTTTTTGACTTACACCATTTGTAGCATCAGGAAAAGTTTTTCATATAGAAATATGTGTTTTCACATATGACCTAATCTTTTGCCCAAATAAAAAAGTATTATTAAATGATTTTTCCTGAAATAAACTCATATATTCTCACCACTGTGAATTCTCATATGTGCTTTGAGTGTTCCTGACTGTTTGTACTTTTTTCCACACTCTTTGCATTTGTAAGGTTGTTCTCCAGAGTGACTACGAGTGTGATGCATCAAAGAACCATAAACCTTGAATGCCTTTTTGCACTCTGTGCAAACATATGGTCTGACATCATCATGATGTTTTAAATGACTTTTGAGACAACTTGCAGTCATAAAGGATTTTTGACATACATTGCATTCATATTCCTGCAAAAAAGGAAGGTGAATATAGTAAGATACAGCTGACACCTTATTGAAATGTGTAACAGATGTATCTAGTAATGTAAAAGAACTATGGCCCATGACAGTGAAATGCATAGCCCTTTACTGATAAACATCTGTAAATGAGGTCATTTTTACCTGTGTTAGCCTTCTAATATTATTTCAACATACCTTAGGGTCTTTTCTACAAAATTTCAAAACAGCGTTTTGTTTTCATAAAAAAATGTTTTTGTCACTAGAGTTGTTTTTAAAAATTTTCTTCATTAGTTACGTATATTACTGTACTGTAACTTACCACTGTGCTATCATCTTTTTCTTTGATATAATATTTCATGTTGGGCTGTTCTTTACCAACTTTCTCAGGACTAGAATTGTCAGCCACTTCTAATTTGTTCATAGCTTTCAAATCCAAATTGAAAGATCTCATCTTGGGAGAGATCAGTTCAAGATTATCTACTTGTAAATTATCTTTTATGAGTTGGTCAACAGTGTCTTCTCCAAGTGGTATACAGTTCCTCAAATCATCACAATCATCCTCGCCTGGGTCTTCGGTGCCATCATTTTTCATTATTTCATCATTTATGAATACTAATTCCGAAGACAATAAGTCAGATTCAGGCAAAAATTCACTTTGAGGTGATTGTACCTTTGGTGATTCATCAGAGTAACTTTCTTGATTCCGTTTTTCCACATTCGTTTTATTTTTTCTTAACATTGGTACTTCAGCTTCTTTCAGATCATTCATTTGATTCATATATGAATCTAATAACATTTGTGACCGATTGCACTGTTGTTGAAATTTATAAGCGCTGTGTGCACTGTTGATACATTTAGTACATATCATAGTTGGAAAGACATCATTTGATTCAACCTATAATGATAATGATACATTGAGCAAATTGTTTCTTTCTCAGATATTGAATAAAAAAAATTATTTTTCTCACAGGTATTAACCTTTATTGTTGATAAGTTTGCAAGTATTTCAAAAATTGTCAGCATTTTATCATCGTTGTTGTCCTCAAATAACTCACTGTATAATGAAAACATATTATCACATTCATACAAACACACCCGACAAATTTTATTCAAATTCAACTCTCTTATGCTTTCCATTATTGAAACCAATAAATAACAAATGATAATAAAAACAAATCAAATATCAATTAACTTGACACTTGACATGTATGAAAACATTTCAGAATATGTTCCGAAATTATTTAGTTCCTAACCAACGTCATTAATTATCAACAGGATAGGAAAGCCAATAAAACTTCATTCGAATAATGGATCCACATGATAGGGGCCGCTAACGAGATGAGAAAAGCTTTGGCAAACTTGAAACAAAATAGAATTATCGGAGATTTAGACAAGCAGAACGTGAACTGGCTCTTCAATATTCCATTTGATCCACATATTGAAGGAGTCTGCGAGAGGTTGGTACGTTCTGTGAAAACAGTATTGCCCATTACCTTAGAGAAGAAGCAACCTTCAGAAGAATTACACCGAAACTAATTAACAGAGGCTGAGAGCAATTGTGAACTATCATCCACTAACAGCTTAAAGGCAATATCACCAATGCATTTTCTGATAGGGACGGTAAATACTGAGAACATACCGGGCGATTTTAATGAATATGATTCTTTTGGACGGAAACAAACAGTTTTAGTCATCTCTCGATGATGCTAATTTGATTAACGTCAAGAGACATCATTTTTGTCTTGGGAGCGGAAAGTATTTTCGATAGATTTATTTCCTGGCAGATATTTCAGATTCTACTTATGATGAATGATGAATTGCACAATGATGAATTGCACAGAAAATGTGGACTCGCTATATTAAGGGGTATCTTCCGCTTGTTGCCTAAAAGACAAAAATGCCGAGAAAAGAAGCCCTAATCAAAATTGGTAGGAGGTTAAAGAATGTCAAAGTTTAGTCACTTTGTATTACATGTTTTTCGTTTTTTTGAGTTTGATTATTATTGTCAATTTTATAGTTGAGAAAAGTAAACAGTAATTTGTTTATATTTTCATCAATATCAAATTATTGCTAGCAATATCCTTTTGTTTCATAACAAAAAGAACCAAAAAAACCATTCAATATATTGATAATTTGTTATTCTATTCAATTTCGAATAGTTTTGAATTTGAATGTTCAAAAAATAATAAATGAAAAAACTGTATGAAAACGCTTGATAAAGCTATTTTTTATAAAAATGAAACGATATAAATTCAACTTATCAGGCACACAAATACAAATTTTAATATAACTATTAAATATATTGGTACAGGAGCATGAAGAAAATTTCCCTCAGTTATCGCAAAGGTGCGATTTTGTTCCATTCTTTTCATAAAAGAGGACGTATGCTATTGTATACGGGAACACTTAAACCTGTACAACCATTATTACGTGAGATAGTGATATCTTTGTATATAGACTAACCTGATATTGTCGATTTGACATGTATGTGATATGACATGTGACACGAGTTCTATGTTTTGTTGTCAGTAATGTTATTATTATAACATTTTTAGGATATATAGATAATTTTGTTTTAAGTTTTAATTTATTTTTATCATTCAAATGTCGAAAATCTCTAAACCTGTTCTCAATTTAAAACAAGTGTGTATTTATGTATTTCCTCATTAATATTGCATTCACATAAATTATTTCAGTTTATATTAAAACAAGAGGTAAAAACTCTCTACAGGAAAATATTTAGAGCTGTAAGGAAAGTTCCTGATCATCATTATCGCAGCGAATTGAAAGACTGGGCTAGAAGAGATTTCAGAAATAATGCTCACCACAAAGATGAAACTACCATCAAGATGTGTATCAAATATGGGGAGAGATGCTTGAGGGAATTAGAAACAAGTTTAAGTTTGGCAAAATAATTTATTAGTATTCACAATAAGTATGAATGAGCATTACAAAATGTCTGAATTTAAAACTATTTGAATCATTACTGATTACCTACAACACCCAATTTTTTTAATCAATTTGAAAATTGTCACATTTAAAAGTAAGACATAATCACATCTGTGCAGGACGATTTAAATAGTAATTTCTACTAAATAATACAGAAAATCAACTCTAGCCATTCTGATTTCAGATATATACAAGAAAAAGTCAGTTCTGTAACTTTTTTTAAATTTTATAGTATATATTAAATGAACTTTTTGCTATTGAGTGTTTTCAATAGAACACATCTCATAGAGGATGATAAATCAGATTGCTGTGAAACTTTGAAATTTATTTCCTATTGCAATGTACTTTGCTGTTCATCTTTAAATAACTCGTATGGATTCCTAATGGTTTTTTTTTCAAATACATATACACTCAGAAAAAGTTAGAGTGAACTATTTCCTTCATATGTGACTTAGCCCAATTCATCCTATATTTTGTATATTACGGGTTTTGAGATCCCCATGCAGAAACTGATTCAACAATGGATAGTATTGGTTTTTCTTCATATATGCAGGAACAAATTGGATCTTAGGAACACTGGAGTTCCAGCATATATGATTTAAAATATTCTGCATATCATGATAACAGTAAAAATTTCCAATGATCCTGTTTATAAATTTATAATTTTGGATGCAGAATATAAGCAGTGACTAACCAAAAGGAATGTTAAAAACCAGGTAACGATTGATATTACTGCTCTAGTCATATTTTTTCCATATTTTTTTTCGAAAAACCAACAACCAACTATTTCCATTATGTATTGACCATCCATATACATAAAAGGTATTATGTTCAGAATAGCCAAGCCTAAAGAGAAAACTATAAGGTACTTGATAAATTTCAGTACAGCATCTGGTATTGTTGGACTGGTGAAGATGTATTTAGGGATGAATGATGAAACCATTATTGTTCTGTGAATATCACTGGGATGTCCCAAATATATAACATCTCGATGATTACTATTCAATTTGAATAAATGAGTAGAATTTTCCAAGATTGGTTTAAAACAAAACTGATTATCAGGACAAATATGAGGTGATAGATCACAAAAATGTTCAGACTGTTCCATAACTTTTCTAGCTGGCAGACAAGCATGCATAGGCAATTCTAAAATTCCATTACTTTTATCCAAATATTCAAAACAGATATTTTCAGCTTGATTTTCACTGCAACATTCCAAGTTACCATTCTCCAAATGCCTTAATGCTATACTTTCATCAAAATTTCGAATTAAATCAGCATCAATGCAAAATGCTATTCTGCGTTTATATGTCTCTGAAAGACAGTTATACCAACTGTCTTCATTAAAAACCTTACAATCATTCACCTGAAAAACCACATCTCCGGAGCTCAAACCTTTTGTGCCCAATAGTGGAGAGTTTTTGGCAATTTCAGAAATGACAATGCCTTTATCAATATGAAAAAATGGTGAAAATAAAAATGGTATAGACATGTACATCAAAAGGGCTACTAAAGTTAAAACTATATTGTGCCAAACACCAGCACACAGTACCTTGAGAGACTTCAGACATGATGATGTCAATTTCTCAGTAGAAATATTCACAAATGCTACGGGTAAAACAAAAAATATATTAGCCCCAACTTCTATCAAGTTGACATCTTCTTTCACTGCAGCTAAAGCATGTCCCAATTCATGAACAATACTACAAACTATAAGGGTGAGGCTGTAATAACCAAGTTCTGAGGCAGGTAAATTAACACCAGGGATGATTGGCTCAATAACAAATGCTTCACTTGTATTCATAGGTGTCCAATTTTTCAATACAGAATACAGGAGAAGAAGCACTGAAAATGGCAATATCAAGAGACTTGTGCCTACCCCTATGGTGAACCAGATATTCCAGAATCGCGGTCTACTAGCACCCCATCTGATAAGTATGCGGTTGAATGCTTTCGTTTTCCATCTGATCCAGAAGAAACCTACGTGAAATCCAGTTCCTTCCAAAAATTTTATATATGGATAATGAGCACAAGTCTGAAATATTATTAGCTTATGAAAATTAATCTAAATAGTTCACTGTAATACCTTAAAAAAATTATCAAAAAACAGTAAAACACCGTAAACGACTCCTATAATAAACAATACTATAATCATATCCATCTTTCATTGTTTACTTTTCAAAACGTTTGTATTATAGGATAGGTTGTGTTATAGGTTATTGTTCTTCGTTTAATGACAGGTTTAATGAAACAAGATATGTACCCAACTACTGTCTACTAATATTAGGTTATGTTTTTTTGTGGTAACAGAGATAATAAAAATATTGGAACAGATACTCAAGGCACAGAAGAGGAAGAGACATCTATTTGTTGCGGCACTTTGATGTTGTGATATCAAGATTTTGTGAGCTAAATTTTGTGTTGGAGGTGAACATACAATTTATCTCGTCTCTGACTAAGAGAGAGAGAGAGACATGTTTATATACAGTGTCACACATAAAGTTCGCATCAAATGGGATTTTTTTTTGTTCATCTCTTCAAGCAACTTTTGATATCTCCATTAGGTTGTGCTTTAAAAATGATGCCAAATGACATGCATATGACCGATCAAGTGATTTTTCTTCCCTGTCCAATTTGACATTTTTTCCAAAAAATTTCAGAAAAGCAGTTTTTCATTTCTTACCCATATACCAATTTTTAGCTCTCTACTATAAATTTAGTTTTTTGACAGTTTTTCGAAAATTTGACAATTGCCGATTTCTCAAATCTAGCCAAACCTCAACAAAGTTAGTGCTTTATGCCTAACTTATCTTTCCAACGCATTTTTATTACCAATTGCAATTCTAAATACAACTTATTTCGCAAAAATTTAAAACATCTTAAAAAATTATGCCAAAAATGATGTAAAGTTGATATAGTTTTTAAAAACAGATAAATATTTCACTTTATTTTTACTTTTTGCGAAATAGAACATTTTTTGGAAAAAATGTCAAATTGGACAGGGAAGAAAAATCACTTGATCGGTCATATGCATGTCATTTGGCATCATTTTTAAAGCACAACATAATGGAGATATCAAAAGTTGCTTGAAGAGATGAACAAAAAAAAATCCCATTTGATGCGGACTGTATGTGTGACACTGTATATGTTTTATTAGAAACCACATTAGAAACATCAATGTATAACAAAGTATTGCATAAGCCAAAACCCAGTTACCTAGAAAATGCCTCAAAACGTGAAGTTGAAACACGAATTATAAAAATCAATTCAATCTCGAAACTCCTTTTAGTGTAGTCAAAAATGATTTAAAAAAACAAAATTCAACTTATAAAAGTAATCCAATTTTAATACCATATCAATGTTGCAAAGATGTACAAAGATGTATATATATATATATATATATATATATATATATATATATATATATATATATATATATATATATATATATATATATATATATATATATATATATATATATATATATATATATATATATATATATATGAATACGAAGGTTATCGAGTGTCTTGATATAGATAAAGGAGTTTTTTAATCGGACATAGCACTCAAGGAAGTGGCAAACCATAGACACGTGTTTCGGGCTTTTGGCCCATCATCAGTATGGTGCAGCCAAGTGTAAGGATGGGCAACACTTGGTTACTAGAAGAAATAAATACAAATGCACGGAGCCACCAGCAGGAGCCAGCCGCACATTTGTGGTTTCACTTAATAGATCTTGTGTTTACAAGAAAACTATCAAAATCACCACGGAGGCAGCTATAGCTACCTGCGTGACATCCGGGTCCAGGAAATAATATGAATAATAAAAATAAATAATATAATAATAAAAAACTCCTTTATCTATATCAAGACACTCGATAACCTTCGTATTCATATTATTTCCTGGACCCGGATGTCACGCAGGTAGCTTATAGCTGCCTCCGTGGTGATTTTGATAGTTTTCTTGTAAACACAAGATCTATTAAGTGAAACCACAAATGTGCGGCTGGCTCCTGCTGGTGGATCCGTGCATTTGTATTTATTTCTTCTGGTAACCAAGTGTTGCCCATCCTTACACTTGGCTGCACCATACTGATGATGGGCCAAAAGCCCGAAACACGTGTCTATGGTTTGCCACTTCCTTGAGTGCTATGTCCGATTAAAAAACTCATTTATCTATATATATATATATACACTATATATATATATATATATATATATATACACTCCAAAAGTGGGGCAAACCGCGGACACGTGTTTCTGGCTATTGTCCTCATCAGCGCGGTGCAGCCAAGTGTAAAGATGGGCAACACTTGTTTGCCGAAAGCAGGAAACAACACATATGCACGGAGTCAACAACAGGAGCCAACCGCACATTTGTGGTTCCAGTTAGAAGACCTAGAATTCCCAGGCTACATCTAACATGACCACGTATGCAGCTATAGCTACCTGCGTGACATCCGGGTCCAGAATATAAATACAAAGAGAAATTTTATTTTATATATATATATATATATATATATATATATATATATATATATATATATATATATATATACACAACTTAAATGAAACCATTTCAAGTTTTTTTATATACGACTTTTTCTATAGTTTTATACAGTTTCTATAGTAATTTTATTGGTTACATCAAAGATATAACACTTCATTTTATTTTTAAAAGGTGACAGTATTTTGCTTAAAAAATATTGTTCTGCTTTCTCTAACTCTTTGAATTCATCATCTAGGCACAGTATTTTATACAAAATACTGTGATCTAGGCTTCATATGAGTCCTTGCTATTTCCCCAATAACAATAACTACCTCCCATAACTAGCCACGGAAGAATATGTTACGGGATTGGAACTATTCGGAAATGTTTAGCTGCGCTATGTTTTAACACGAAACGAAAAATATTGTTATCAAGAACTATGAAGTGTTTCATTTGAATTTCAAATATAATAACCTGTTACATGGTGAAAATTAATAATACATTTCTTGATAATAATCATAGATTTTCACAATATAGACATTATTTTCAATGAGCGTTTCACTACGACAGTAATTTCCTCAGTTGGACTGGCACGTATGTAAGAAATTTTACATGAAAATGAATTCAAGGGTGGTGGGAGATTAAATTCTTGTTGGTCGTTCAATAAGAAATTTGATTTTTCACGTTTATTAATTTCCTGGGATTCTACCAGGTTTAATTTTATGTATGTAGTTCGTCGTAGTTTACGTCGAAGTAATGGTTTTTTTTCTAACAGATGGCTTGCATCACGTTGAATAAAGACAATTCATCATTATATTCGTTGAGTTAAATGATTCCAGATTCTAATAGTGTATTTTTCTCTATGTTAATGGCTTTTGGCGCATTAAACCAACTCTATTAGTGACTTCGGCGGTGAAAACCTGTTCTGAATTTTAGTTCTGTGGTTTTCAAAGATTTGATATTTGAAGTGTAAAGCCAGTTTCACATAGCTATCTAAAGAGAGATTTTTGTTTTTTGGATTCCTGTCATATTTTAGTTCTGTTGGTTCGTTCTTGTTGTCGTTTAAGTGTTTAAAAATAAAATTGAGTACTCTGTTTTAATATTTGAGTCATTTGAAGAATGGAGATAGAAACAAACTCCGAATTGGGGGACAAGAAATCCTATGCTGGAATTCCTGAAGCAGAATTTGTAGTAAGTGCAGTTCTAAAAATATAATTACCATTTTTTTTAACCTAATTTAAACCATATGATTTTTTCAAATTCAAGGAAGATGTAGATACCTACATGAAAAGATCAGACAATAATGGGAATGTGGATGAAGTTTTGAAAAAGTTAGATAGTCAACACGCAAAATACAAATTCATGGAATATAATTTGCTGTCTAAAAAGAAACGTCTTCAGACTCAAGTTCCTGAACTGAAACGTTCTCTGACTATGATTGAAAAGCTTGAAGATGAAAAGGAAGAATTCGAAACTCAATTTTTACTCAGCGAACAGGTTTTCGCAAAAGCCAAAGTTCCTGCTACAGAAACAGTATATTTGTGGTTAGGTGCTAATGTGATGTTAGAATACAGCTTGGAAGATGCAAAAAAACTCTTGACGCAAAACATTACAGCGGCAACAAGAAATTTGGGATATGTTGAACATGATTTAGATTTTTTAAGGTGAATTTTTAAAATTTTTTGAGCATAGGTATCTTGAGTTTGATATTTTTCAAACAGGGTTATATGATTTTTTTCTTGTAACATGTACTTTTGTCTGTTGACCACAACTAACTAAAAGTCAAAGTTTCACAATCATCTAGTTTTGAGAATATTAGTTTTGATTATATCTCTGAAAGGACACTTTTTATAGAGGCTTGTTATGGATATTAATTTATTTTTTACTTAAGTTTTTGTATCTTTGTCAATTACTACATTTCATTACCATACATATTTATCATGGGACTAGATAAAATTTTACATAAGGTTTTCTTTGGTTTTGTTAGCACAATCATACTTTTAAGCAAGAAGCGAGTGCTCACACAAATTTATATCACGACTGAACATTATATTTCCCTTATGAGAATTTTTTTCAGTAGAACAATAAAATCATCAGCAAAGGGTTCACATAAAAAAATAAATGTAATCAAAGAATAATGTTGAAGAAAGTTGTTATATTCTGCATCAAAACAACTAACTGCTTTTTAGGGGAACTTTAATGAAATGAATGAAAACACTAGTCTAATTACCACTAGTTGATTTTATTTATACGACCGGGTTCGGGTTTGATCCCATTATCAAGTAGTGGAAAAATTATCATTCAGTTTGTACACCAACCATTAATAATCGAATAGAAACAGGTATTCTACAGGACATTTGAAAGTATTGATATAAATTTTCACTTATAAGAAAAGCTTTCTATCTATAGCTGGACTTCCAGAAATTTTTTGTGAAAACACTGGTCTTCAACTCCTTATTTGCACCTATTTAAAAAAATTTGAAAGACAATTCACCTAATGTTGAAACTTTTGACTGACACTGCAAAAAATTATTCGTACAACTTATTACATGATCCCACCCATAATCATTTTATTTATTGAAGCAGGAATATTTTTAGAAGAGATCAGCAGAGTTTTTGGAAAACGGTTTTTTTTATTTCTGTTTCTCCATCAAAATCCTAAAAATCCTTTTTTCAGTACACGAAGTACTTTCCACTGAACTACCAACATTAACAAAGGAATGCAATTTTGATTTAGAATGCATTCATCAATATTTTGTTGTAAGGACTGAAAAAATCTTAAGGATATTATTTTTTGTAACATTACTTTTATTGAAATTTTCTGGTAGAAATGACGTGGAACAACTGCATAACTAAGATTAATTCTCAAAACTTTTTCTAGACTTTCAGTAGTGATATTGTCAAAAGTAATAACCAAAACGTCAATGAAAATATTTTAAAGTGGTTTTTATTAACAAAGTCTGAAATAAAACTCTATTTCAACGAATAATCTGCTGAAAAGGAATTCAAATGGGATCAGCATTATACTGATAGAGTTCTTAAATGAGAAAGAAATGGTTTGGCTTTCTAAATACTTCTTCATGTGTGAATATTACAAAGAAAGGAAGAAAGCAAAACTCTATACAGAGGTGTGTGATCATGCAAAAAAGTAACTTTCAGACACAAACTGGAAGAAAAAGCCCTCTTGTAGTTGTGTCAAAAGTATTTTTCTTTCCTGTAATTTAATGTTTGTATGAAAGTAGCAGTTTCGAGAGGGCTTTTTGTTCCAGTTTGTGTTTGAAAGTTACTTCTTTGCATGATCTACACATCTTCGTATAGAGTTAATTTTTGAAATTGATTGCGTTCTTCATTTCTTTGAAAGACGGAGGAGTAGACGGCCAAAACCTTTCTTTCAAAAAAAATCAATCTATCCTAAAAATATACCCCTTTCAGTTCTTAGATATATTGTCGTTTCTGTTTAATAGCATTTGGCAGTTCAGAACATGATAAACAACTGAAATTGAACAATTTAGTATGTTCATTAGTTTAATATTTTTTCGAAGTGCTTTCTGCAGACATAAGATGTATATTGCTGAAAATATATATGATAGGTGAATGAAAATCCAAAGTATGCAAACTCAAAAGGGGGAGGTAATTTTCCAACTTTATTTTTGTGTTGTCGAATAAAGCCATTATTTAATAAGTATTCCACGTTTTCAAAGAATCTAGGCTTGATAATATGCATTTTTTTAATTTCAGGGATCAATTTACTACAACTGAAGTGAATATGGCAAGAGTCTTTAACTGGGATGTTAAAAGAAGACAAGCATTGAAAGCAGCAACAAAATGAATCTATTTAATTGTTGGTCTCATATAAAACAATTATTTGCTTGAAATTCATTAACAACTTGGATAATAACATGATTTTACTTTGAGTTGTCAATTGGCACCGAAAATGTAGTATTATTTGATAACTGGATCTTCAAAAGTAATAAATATATTAACTTTCTCATCAGATGATATCTTTGACTATATTTTTAGCCCTGTTGAACACATTTGATCGAAATACATTTCAGGCAGAGACTGATCACCTCTGAAATACAGTTTCATAGCACAATAATCAGTTTACATGTCCTTGGGAGGTACAAATAATGGTAATAAATTATTTATAATTGAAAATAGCGATTTATGATGTCAGTAACAATAAAAAGGCAGGATTAGCTTGACTATACCAGAGCACAAAAAAAATGAATTTGTGATCTTACACAAGACCACATTGTTTTGACCCGCCAAAGTGTCATCTGTGGTGCTAGACTGAACCACGAATGCATGTCCTCAAAAGACAGCCTAAGAACGTTAAAGTGATGACAACTTTCCTTATGAAGACATCATCGATTCACGAATATCAAAGATAAACAAGGCTTTCTAAGATGATTTGTTGCAAAGTGAAGCTTTGACATTGGCCAACAAACAAGATTTATTTTCTCTGCAGCTCGAATAAATGAAACCAGAGCCCTTATCCATTTCTCATCTAAAACATTCAGCTATGGCCAATAACTGATTGAAAGGTTGACTGTGAAGTAGACTAATTTTTTGAAATGAGGAAACTCGAATAAGATCATTCTGTCACAACTCCAATATGAGTGAAACCTACTATCTATCTATCTAAATACATGTTATAAAGCATATTGCGCTTCAAATAAAATTTATTGAGATATTCTTTCAATAAGGTTTTTTTCTACTAGGTTAAAATTAAAACAAAAAAATTTGAACCAATTATATCAAAAGTCCTAATGCTTTGCAAATCAAATAAGTAACGACCTGGAACAGTTATGGATCTCGGTTAAAATGAGTAAAACCTTTATATTTGGAATCTTACATCGTCCTCCAAGTGGTAACATTCCTGAATGCTTAAATGAACTTGACCAAACTATTTCTAATTTACTGTCCATATGTGATTCTTTTCTGGTATCTGGAGATTTGAATATAGATCTCTTGAAAAATGATAGGCGTTCTTCACTATTGAAAAATGTTATTGAGTCATATAATTTGAAGCATGAACCCACACGCATAACTGATTATTCTCAAATTCCTTTAAATGTTCTTATTGCATCGGATGAAAAAAATATAGCATCAGTAAATGTCTTTGACGCTGGTATATCAGATCATTTAGCTGTGAATTGTTCCATCTCAAACTGTAAACTTGAACATAAAGAAAAAACTTGCGTCACTATTCAATGCTATTTGTTATTTTTGAACTTCTCAGAATATTCGATTGAGGTTCACAGCTTCTTTTTTGTTGAAATTACTCGTGTATTTGTGGATCTTTATTGCCTCCTATACCAGTCGGCTGTGGTATCCCTGGTTGAATGCAATGTTTGAACTCTTCCTCCTTAGCAAGGACAATGCCAAAAATCTTCTAGGACATAAACAAAAATTCAAAGATAACGTGGGTCTTAGCGGCGTTCATATACAAAACATCGACCGCACGAATGAGAAATTTCTTTCTCTCTGCAGCTTTCACTTCAAAAGATTATAATAAACAAGATCATGAATGCAACATGTAATGTTTGACATTTTTTCTGTGATTTTTCATCTGTAAAAGCAGAACATAATATGTTACAAAATAATTTGGTACACAAATGTTGCTAGTCAACTAAAATCAAAATATATACCTATTTATAAGACTATTCTACATACACAACCTACTTTCAACGCTAAAATTTGTTAAAAAATGTCATATTCAGTCATTTAAAAATTCCTTCACAGAATAGAATGCTTTTCTCAGCAAGAACTTACTTAAAAGAGATTTGAAAGTTTTAAAATCATTGAAATTTTTTTTTGCACTGCCATATTTGTTCTTGAAATAATTATAAAATACGATGCCTTTGTATATGTGAGAGCATTGACCAATGGCAAGTCTCGAAAACGGCTGCTGCAAATTCCCTGCACTTCGTGTATTATAGTTATGGTGAGCACTATTTGTTGGTAGTACTTCCAATTGTTTTTTTTACGTTTAAAATAGTTTGAAATATGTACAATGATGGCACAGTTAGAATAGATAATTCAGTAAATATTTATTTGCATGATATTCTTTGATGTACCCCTTTTATGCATCTAATAATTTTCTTTTGCTGTAGAAATACTTTTTCTATTTGAGTTGAGCCTCCCCAAAATATCAACCCGTAGGATATATTTGATTGTATCAAACCATAGTAAACCAACAACAGCACGTCCATTGACACTGTATTCTTCAATTGCCTTAGTACAAAGCAGTTTTTACTCAGTTTATTACATAAGCTGTTAATATGGTTTTCCCAGCTTAGTTTATGGTCCAAGGTAATACCTAGAAACTTCGTTGATGTGACCTGTTCAATACTTTTGCCATCAATTCTAATCAGGGAACAGAATGCATTATTGATGTTTTTTGGAATGAATGAGATAAATTTTGATTTTTCTCTGTTCACACACAAGCCCGTACTGGTACACCATGTGTGAAATTGGTTTTCAACGGTGTTGGCAGTTTCTACTGTTTTTGCTAAGTTGTTTTCTCTATCATAGTTGTGTCGTCTGCATACATTATTTTGTGCGCTTGTTTGCATGTTGAGGTGATATCATTGACAAAAATAGTGAACAGTACTGGACCCAGTAGCGATCCTTGCGGTACCCCTACATTTACAGTTTTCTCTTCCGATTTTGTACTACCCAGTATCAATACTTGTTTTCGATTTTCGAGATACGATGTGAGCCAATTCAGTGGCGTCCCTCTAACACCAATGTGATAGAGTTTCTCAACTAAGAGATTGTGATCGACCGTATCAAATGCTTTACTCAGATCAAAGAAGAGTACAATAGAGCTGTTTTTTGAGTTCAAAGCATCATATAGTTGCAAACATAATTCTGCCGTAGCAGAACTGGTAGACTTGTTTTGTCGAAAACCGTGTTGAGATGAGCCTAAGAGATTTCGAGATTCAAGGAAACTTGTTAATCTCGTGTTGAAGGCCATGTCTATGATTTTTGCAATCTGACTCTGTAAGCAGATATTTCTATAATAATTCGTGTCATCTCTCGACCCTTTATTTTTATAGATAGGTGTTGATTTAGATATTTTCAAGGAATCAATGTACTTTCCAGAGGTGAACGATTCATTAATTATATGTGCTAATGGTTTGCTTATTTGCTCTTTCACAAAACGAATTACTTTGCCATCTATTTCGTCGATACCAGCTGACGGTTTCGATAATTTGTGATAATTGGTTCCACTTCATAGGGTGTTATTGGTGTTAGAAAGAATGAGTCCTCATACATTGGTGACATCATTAGCCCACTACAGTCTGGGATAGAACCTAATGTGTTAGTGAAATAATTACTCAAAATGTTGCAGATTTGGGTCAGATACTGTGTTATTGTCTATAATTAATTGGTTGATTGTGTTACTATTTGATACACCTCTTTTTTCATTCACTATTTTCCAGCTCTCTTTTGTTATATTCGATGAATTCTCCAGTCTATTATTATTGAATGTGTATCTTGCTTGCCTCACTTTCTCTATATAAATTAATTTCAGTTGTTTGTATCTTTCTTTAATGATACTATTAGTTGAAGTTTCAGCAATATTACTCATTTCGAATAACATTTTGTTCCGCCTCCTATCCCTAAATCCGGCCCTGGGAATGATGTTTTTGATATTTTCATCAGTCTCATTTATACATTCAATTTTATGAGACTGATCTCATTTATACATTCAATTTTAAAAATATGTGATGGAATTGGCCGATACTTGATGACAATCCATAATGTATTTAAGTAACACCTTATTGGTAGATTTTCACTGAATAGTTCACAAAACGGCAAAACGTGTTTCACTATACGATAGTATCTTCAGGTGTATGAACATGCCCGAGGAAGCTATTTGTATAGTGAAACATTATTATGACTTAGTAAACTGGTCAGTAAAATCTTATTAAAAAAAAAATGAAATGATACTTCTTACATTTTATTCAAGGCAGATATAAGTACAAAAAAGTCACTAACCAACTTGACGGATTATAAATGCTTATTTTTCCCTGTAACAGGAGAAATTAAATTGCACATCAAACGTTATAATCATTATTGCACATTTTGGGTGAAAAACATAATCATTTTGTAAATCTACCTACAAAAATATTTCACATCATACATGATGCTAATAACACACTAAGGTACAATAGCAATTACCTGAAGAAACAAGTTTTTTGTATTAACCCAGCATTAAAGAATCGAGTTTCTCAACATAACGTAGAAATGCAAAAACCCTTATTCAAAATCCAATCCACTATTTTGAACTATAACGCTCAAAAGCAATGGAATGTCAGTCAAAAATTCTGTTTTTTTGTGATCACTTTAATCAAACTCAATAATAAACTTCATATAATATTAACATAACAAAAAATCAATATCAATGCCATATTTCTATTCATGACATTTTACACGTGAAATAAAAAATCTACTCTGAAGTGAGGAACATAAACATCACTCTGTAAAACAAAAACATATAGCACCCAGTAAGAATAATGCCCCAACACAGTACTGCAAAAATAAAATTCTCTATCAACGCAAAATCAAGGTGTAAATAGTTCAAAAAGAGCAATTAGTGTAACCTATATTTTTACTAGGTTTACCCATTTATTTCAGATACCTTAAGTATTTTTTACCAATTGACTTGAAATTCATGCATTTTTGAATTGCAAAGTTATTCTTGCTGGAGTGCAACACATCAAACTTACACGCTTGGGTGGTTTTCGTAACAACTTATCAAGTATCATTATTTTAAAAAAATCTTCAAAGTTTATAAATATGAACGAAGGAAATGATATCTAAAGGAATGTAGATAACTATTCAATTTCATTAGGTTGACCATGTCCGTCATCCGGGTCTGGCACATTTTCCCCTTCTTTTGTTTCCAACCCTCCATCCATAGCTTCAGTTAAATGTTCGCTGTGTTCAAGTTTCAATTGTTCCAACTGTTCTTCGAGGCTTTTAACCTGGTTGTTGGCATTTTCAAGTTTTGAAATTAGCTGCTTTTGTGTATCCAAACCTGCTTGGATGGAAAGTTTATCAATGATATATCTGTTTCTAAGTTAAGGAAAATAATTGAAACTAATTTTTCATTCCATGTTACATCTTTGAGGAATAAATAATTTCCAAGTTGACTAAATGGAATATTTTCAAGAAACATTTCTGAGAGAATATAGAGAAGGTTCAGTTATCTCTCAGGGTTACTATATAAGGAGGGTTGCGATAAAGAGTCAACATTAGAAAAGGGTACCTGAAGAAAGGGTGAGGTGTTGTTCCAAACAAGGTTGGCATCAGTGATATAGTGGCAGCAATTTTGACGCTACTGAAACCGAGTTTGAATTTCGTAATTAAAAATTACCATGAGAGTTTACTTTATGAATTTTCCTGATGTTTTTTTGGTGAACATTTTTATAGTTACTGTTTCACAGGTCATTTATTCTCTTCATAGTATCAATAGTCTGAAAAGTTGTAATGCCCAGACATAAGCGCTATGTCAATGAATGAACAATCATCTCAAACTTTTAGGATTTCTCTATCTCTTTGAAACAGCTAGTGAATGAATTTTGACACAATTCCGATAATTAGAACCCCTTAAGTGATCAACTCCAAAATAAACTATTTACAAAGATGTATAGATCATGCACAGAAGTTTCTTTCAGACATAAACTGAAAAAAAAAACACTTGTTTAGTTTTTAATCCAAATATTTGTTACGGAATTGAACAGGAACACTGAAAACAAGTTAATATATTAAACAATATCAATATAAAATTTCACTCACATGGAAATTTATCATCTATTATACATATATGTATATGTCTTTATACTTCCTGAAGGTGAATCTGCATGAATTGATTTTGTATTTACTTTTCCCATCTTGATTAGAATGTGGTGAATAAAATGAGTGGAATATATACATGTATCAATACCTTTCTGCTGAATATGATGATTTTTTATGTCAGAACAGAAGTATACATTTCCTTTTATTAAGAATCACACGTTAAAAGGTATGACCTCTTTAGTCCTTAGTTCGTACAAGTTTCGACTTTTGAGAGTTGTCAGATTAATAGATAAGAAAATGATCCCTGGCTCAAACTCTATTTTAGTACTATGTTGAGAAATTTTCTTGTAAGAATGTTTCAAAATTTACCATTCGAGTATTACTTTTTGATACTTGGTGAGATTTCTACTGATAAAAAAAGTTTGATTCTGCCGTTTTGAGAACATAATATAAAAAAGTATCTTTTAATCATATTTTTTCCCCTAAATTTTGGAAAAATAAAAACAAACAATATTTTTTTCAACAGAAATATTCAAAGTTCCTGTTTGCAACTCTAAAGAAGTGCTTAATTTCATTTTAGTTAATATAAATATTATATACGAATGGTACCATTGCAAAATAATCTAATAAGTGCTGGAATGAAGCTCTGCATATATGTAAAGAAAGTTTTGAAAATCTTTTCCAGAAAAAATCTATGGAGATTAGAAAATATATTTTTTTTAAATTTTTATTTTTCATAAATATGAGCGTTCAAATAAATTGAATGTGGGAGGTCGCTATCTCTTTATCAGCAGAATATTTCATGTGAAAGTTTCTATATAAAAGAGAAGACCTCAACCTCCCTTTGATATTGTATACTAACAATGTTGCTTGTATAGTTTGGGTCTCCAATCAAACGGATGGCCATTTACCTATGTGAGCCAAGGTATAATAGTATTAAACTTTGTAGAGGTCTGTTTATCTCAGTTTGAAATCTGATTTCAAATTTCTGAGATATTAATATTCGATGATGCGGGCAATATTATGTCCCCTGGTGATGGTATATATGATTCAGGCACATTCACTCTCTTCATCATGTACTAGAAACTCAATGAATACAATCACCTTTCTTTTAAAATGACGAATACATAAAATGAAAAGTACTTTTACAAACGTAAAGCACAAGAAATCAGGATTTGTAAAAGACAGCTGATATGACTTTCAAAGAGTAAATAAACTATCAAGGCCGGAAATAACGGTTTCGAATCTATTTTCTGGGTTTATTGGCCATGGTCTATATTTTATATTGCCTTCTAGTGAAGTGCTTAAGTAATCCTTATTTGTTTCCTTGTGGTCCATATTTTTTGTTTTAATATTTCCCATTTATTATTAGAGATGTAGAAAAAACGTTATTTTTTCAAAAATTAATTTTCCCAAAACTTTTTTTACGACTGTCAAGATGTACTTTGATATACAGGCGCATATGGTCAGTAAAATACCCCATTATGTTAATTATTATTGAAAAGGATACTGCAAGGCGTCCTCTGGTTTGTCTACCTCTTCATAGAGATTTACCAAAACCTTGGTTAAGGCATCCATTATTCCATTTTTTTCTAAATACTTACGAAATTCTTCTCTCTTTCCCTCGGACGGCTACAAAAAATACTTATTCAAAAATAAAAGATCAATAATAATTAACGTACCTTGAATGTTTGATTTGTAGTCATATTTCTAATTTATTAAAAAATAGACTAATAAACGTAAATGAATGTTTCTAAAAAGTATTTTCTTCGGAATGAATGCGTTGAATGACAGAACGCAATGATTGTCAACGACAATTTGTCATTCACTTTTTAAAAAAACTAGAACCATAGACATAATATGATGGAGTCACTACCACGTGACTTTCCCAAAGTGATTTAGATTAAAGAAGGAAGAACTGTGAAGGATGAATTGAAAACAAGAATTTACATGCACATCAAAGGAAGGCTACCGTTTACTTGAAAAATATTCGCGTGAAATGTTTTCATAAACCAGAAACTTTAACAAGTATGATCTCTAGAGAAAAAATATGGAGTTGCCTTTCCTTTTTCATGCTTCAAGTTTTGCAGAAAACCGAAGTTACACCGTTACAACTTTTCTTGTTGAAACATAATAACTATATGTCTGTGCTACCGGTCATAGTTACAGAGTAAAGTTTCGGTTTTTGTTTCTGAAATTTCTGTGAGTTTTCCATTGACATGACAATATAGACTGACTGTTTGTCACTTTTGAATGCATTCTACTGCGTTTCAGTTTTGTGAATGACGTCACTGCCTACTTGGTAGTCGTTGATATGAACCCAATTAAAAAATACCGAAATGAAGCACAATAAATTATTTCAGTCTTATTTGCCATAATTTTTTGTTATCATCGCGTTATTCGTGACTATAACAAAGAATGAACATTTTTACAATAAAAGTATGGAATACGTAAAATATGACGTCAAATCTGACGTTTCAGTGTAAGAGTGACGTAATGCCAAGACGTGGATTTTTCAACTTTTTTAGATGTTGGAGTCAGTGTTCTGTCTTCAATGGTCGGTCCATACTATGACATCACTGGAGTTTTGCCTCTTCTGCGAACTGCAGGCTTCCCAACTTAGGGATTTCCCCCTCCAAATTTTGGGAGAAAGTGGGATTGGATTATTACGGGTGTTGGGTATTTTTGGGGATTTTTATAAGTTCAATTTTTTATGGTTCGATTCACAGAATGGTGCACAACATTTCAACTATCTGCAATAATGTTAAAATTAATCAATGTTAACATGAGTCAGAATCTGAAGAAAATGATTCGTTACTTGAAGTTTTGAATAATTTATGAATAATCAATATTGCAATGAAGTTTCATTTGAATAAGTTATGGTTATTGAAAAATGTTGCTGAATGATATTTTTCTTTGATTTTTTTGAATGAACTATTAGTTGATATTTTATAATTCAATAATTATTTTCAATGTATTATTTATCTAAACATTAATAATTATTCATTTCATAAATAATACATTTTTTTAAGGTAAATTCTTAGTAATTATAGGGATTTTAGGAGTTTTTGATTAGGGATTTAGGGAGATACATTTCTGAGAGTTGGGAACACTGACGTACTGGAATTTGGAATTAGAAGTGAACTGATATAACTGACATTAATAATGAAATAAATATAACCTTAGATATTACACAGCAATGGATGGAAGAACATGACTTGAGTATAGCATACAATAAATGTGATGGTATTATATTTCATAACAATAAAATTAAAAATAATCTATTTAATATTAACATAAATAATGAGATAATTAATTTAAAAAATGAAGTCAAATATTTGGGGATGATTTTACAACATAATCTGAAATGGGATAAACATATTGAATATAACATTAGGAAAGGCAGGGAAGGAATCATTGTAATGAAATGTTTCGGTAAAGTATGGTGGGGATCGGACCCTAGAGTAATGATGCTAATGTATAAGGGGTTAGTACAATCACATTTAGATCATGGATCCATTTTGCTCAAACCCACAAGAAAAAATAAAAATAATCTAGATAAAATACATAATCAAGGATTAAGATTGGTAACAGGAACAATGAAATCTACACCTATTAATGCATTATTAGGAGAAACCGGGGAAACTAAATTAGAAATCCGTCGTCAATGTTCAGCAATTAAATTCCTGACCAAAAGATTATCAATTAAATCTCCATTAATTCAACTTACCACTACACTTAAAGTTATTTGTGATGAGAAACTAGGGTACTGGAAAAATAGAGAAAAATCTTATATGGTAACCGCTTTAGAAATCCTGCAACCACATAAAACATGGATATATGCCAATGAGATTCTTCCATGGTTCAGTTCTACCTTCAACTCATATATATACGAAATGGAAATAATAGATTTAAATATGAAAAAGTCAAATGTTAATAATAATAAAATATTTCATTTAGCCACCGAAGACTTAAAAGAACAATATACTTTCGTATACACAGACGCTTCAAAAAGAGAAGGAAAAACGGGTCTAGGAATTAACATCCCAGAAATAGATTTCTCCTTTTCGGCCAGAGTAAATGGCATGGCAAATATCTGTGACGCAGAACTAACAGCCATTCGTGAAAGTATGGTAGTATGCTTAAGAAAAAATTTGAAAAAGAATCTAATATTTACGGACTCCAGAAGTGCAATAGAAAAAATTTTACTAAAAGAAATAACAGCTAAAAATGATCATATAAGTTTATCCATCAGAGACATGGCATATCAGACTTCATTAAATAACACCTTGTTTAAATTTGCTTGGATGCCAGGTCATGCTGATATTAAAGGAAATGAAACGGCAAATACTTTAGCAAAAATAGGAACCAACTCAAATATTCCATTAAATATTAAATTAAACAGTCAATCAATTTATTTAAATATAAAACACACAATTATAAATAATTTTAAATTACAATGGGAAATCAAGAAAGCAGGAAAAACCTGTGATAAGATTTATGAAAAATACCCTAATAAAACAGAATGCATGAAGGCGGTCAAATTGAAGATTTAAACCATACTTTTTTGGAATGCCCTATCAACAGTCTCCCAAATAAAGATATATATTTTGAATTCAATAATAGAGGGGTTAAAACTCCCTTCAACATATTCCAAGTTCTCAGTAATTTGAACCTACAAATCATAAAATTTATTATCCAATTTTTAGACTATAATAAAATCAGACTATAATTGTTATCCCGAAGAATCTATCTCCCATATATATATATATATATATATATATATATATATATATATATAAAGGTGATATATATATATATATATATATATATATAAAGGTGATATATATATATATATATATATATATATATATATATATATATATATATATATATATATATATATATCACCTTTATCAAGTAACCTAGAACCTATTGTTTGTATTTCTTTATCAACCTACTAAAGCACATGAAGAAAAAGACACACAATAATAAGAAGTGGATAAATTGAATAGAAGAACTGAACAAATTTAATGGGTTGTTCATGGGCTTAGCTCAGATAAAGACAACTCTAGGTATTGAGCTGGACCCAATTGTGCCTGAATAGGAAGCAGCGGCCAATAAAGAAAGAAGAAGAAGATAATTCAAAACAGAAGTCTTGGATTACAGCTGATTACAGCATGATTCACAATCAGACCAAGCTGTAACTATTAGGTTTGTTCTAGCAAGAAATTTCGGATGGTTTGAAGCTGGTGTTATGGACTGGCCAAATGCGCATGTATGCCGTGAGACTGGTTGAAAATAGTTTGGGATTCATGTCCTGCTAGAACGCTTATTTGTGTTGATAAATGTCAATTGTCAAATTGTCATTTAAACTGACTTATTAGTTGGAAATTTGAAATTTATATTTTGTGCAGCGAAAAGTGAAGGTGAAAACCGATAAAAATGAACATATTGAATGGCTTGAATAGTCATCGGCTTGGTCAAAATGGAAAAATTCAAAATAGAAGAAATGTTAAAATTGGAAAAAGAAAAGTTATAAATAAGAAAGAAGAGAAATAAATTATTAGAAACAATAAATAATTTGCTCAGACAAATGAGCAAAAATAAGAATTCAGATGTTGATAAATATTCTGAATTCAATGTTAGTATGAGGAATTTAGTTTGATATCTTATGTCATACATAGGGTTCCTGTTATGTGATTTTATATAGAAAGAAGTTATTAGTTTATGTGTTAGGACGAGTACTTTACGACCTGATTAACAGCCCGTTAAAATAATCAGTGCTGGGGCTGTGTTGTCTCTCTAGCAAATGACAGGATGTGGTGTCATTCTCAGCACCGATTACTTTAATTGACTCTTAATCCGGTCGTAAAGTACCCACCCTTGAGCAAATTATATTTTTATACTGTTTTAAAAATCATTCTTATTTTACCTGAATGGATGTTTATTTAACTTATGCCAAACAATGAAATGAACATCAACAAACAGAAATATTACAATTTTATTGCTATCTTAAAACTTGTCAAGCTACAAAATTTCTGTGGTCTGCAGCATCTCTATTGATGTGATTATCTTCATCCTCTTCCTCATGGTGATGAAACAGCATTTCGACAAGTTCCTCATCATTGGATGATTCAGAATTATTTCCCCAATTTGATTCAGAGCTTGATGACTCTGATGACATTTCGGTTAATCCTACCTGTAATAATGGAGTTGAATAGTTGATGCATAGTTGAAAATCACCAAATGCTTGCTTGATTTTCATTCAAAAACATAAAATCATTTTACTCACCTGAATTTCCAAACGCAAATATGAAAAAATTGACAGTTTTGAGGATTGCCGTTCTTTAAAAAACAAGATTTTTAAACCAATTATCAGGCCACTAAATATTTCTATTTTGGTTTCTCATTTCCTTAGTACATAACATAACCAACAAATCCATATTCCAAAATCATAACAAACGTGATATCGGATCACTCGATCACTCCGAATATTTGCGCATGTCACAAACTGAAAATCCTTACGAATTCCTCTGGACTACTTCGACAGTTCTCATACGGTTTGCAAACTGGATTTCGTCTTCGCTAGAACATGCGACTATTAGTTCGAATCCTGGATTTGCTTTGCTAGAACGCCTATATTCGTATGCGCATGCTTCGTACGATTCCGTATCGCTTGAAATCGCTGCTAGAACAAACCTAATATATCCGAATCGAGCTGGCTAAATGCGCCTATAGGGGCAAAGGCCAAGAACTTTGAGTGAAGTGAAGTGAAGTGAGCTGGCTAAATGCGCCTATCGGGAAGCAAAGGCCAAGAACTTTGAGTGTAGTGAAGTGAAATATTCAACAAATTTCAAACAAATTAACCGAAAATGGATATTTTGAAAGCTGAAATTGCCAAGAAGAGAAAGCTGTTGGAAGAAAAATCACTTCTGGTATGCAACTCTTGTGGGGGTTTAATTTATTAGTAGATTTTTTATATTAAATGACTAACTTTTATTTTAGAACACAGAAAAAAAGTATTTCAAAAGAGGTGAACTGATAGAGAAGGAACAGGAAGAGTATCGCAAAAAATATCATAAACAAAGTGAAGTTGATGTGAATGCAGCTACAGTTCCTAAGGGTGAGAAAAATGGGTTACCCTTTTGGATCTTTGTCATTGCCAGGAGCAATAATGTATTAAAGACAGGGGCATTGCCTAGTTTAGGTCTCGACGCACTTTTGTTAATGAACTTATAATATAAATAAAAATGTTTAATCTGTTTTAAAAAAAAATCTGTTTTTTCGATAATCAGCTGCCGCCCCCATACGAACGACAACTCTCAGAAGTTGAGAAACTTGTGCCAGCAAAGGACTAACGAGGTCTTACCTTTTAACGTGTGATTCCTAACACGTTCCTAACACGATATATTAATGAACCTTTTTCGTGAAGTACGAAAAATCACTCACTAGTAGTTCGGTAGGGACAAACACTGCCTAATCCTCATATAAACATATGGTAAAGTACAATTGAAAAAGAATGTTTTTAACAGAAGGAGATGTTCCTGGAGCAAAACTAAAATTTGCAACTGTAAAGGATAACAATGTTGTAACATTTAAACGTTGGCTTGCATGCCGTAATTTAAAAATAACTGGAAAAAAGTGAATTAATAGTCAGCTTAGTATATAGACTCTAGTAAAAGAGTAGCGGTAGAATCAAACTGTAATAGACTCTAGTAAAAGAGTAGCGGTAGAATCAAACTGTAATAAAAGAAATTTAAAATAATTATGAATTTCAGATTAATTTCCAAGTGAAATATGAATCAAATATAGATGGTAATGAAATAAAATTAATTAAATATAATAAATGAATATAATTTACCAAACGATAGAGGTTATATCTCATTCTAATCAATGGTAATTATTAACTATGAAAAATGTACTATTCAATTCATGTTTAGAGCATACATATGAATATTCATTCATTTTTGCACTGTTTAATCCACTCTTCTCGAAGCATGTATCCATTTCTTACATCTAACATCATTATTATGGGATTTTATAAATGGAATGAAAAACACGTTTTCTTCCAGATATCGATTATCCGACGTACAATTCACAAAACAGCAATGCTTTGTTGGTATTATACTAGCACAAAATAATTTGTTATATCAGATTTATATTTTTAAATAATAAATTAATATTACGTAAATAACACTGTTTTACATGTGAATTGTTTATTGTTTGTCCCTACTGCCTCTCGTGACACGTTTGCTGTACTATTCTCAGAAAAGAGACTCATTTAATATTAGTACTGGTAATTAAATTAGGTTATTCTGGTTATATTTTAATTGTGCCATTAAACATTCTTATTTATGTTATAGGTTCATTAACAAAAGTGTGCCGGGATCTGAACAAGGCAATGCCCAAGGCGGGCATTGATAAAGTAAGAAATAAAATGGAGTAAAGTAGGAAATGATCACTTGGTGATCGAAACACGTGTTGAGGTGTTAAAAATAACGATTTGGTGTCAGCTGGTGTCATTTGGTATACAAGGACCAACCTTGTTATGGATAAAGACCTATTTAACAGAAAGAATACAATTGATTTAAGTAGTATAAATTCGTATGAATATTAATTTACAAGATGTTTTGAGCTTGACTTCCCCCGTGATTCTCATAATTCTTTTTTGGATTCTGAATATCTAATTTAGGTAATTTGAAATTATCAGAATAATATTCGATATGAATACAAGAGATTACTGCAGAGGAGCCTTTAAGATCAACAAACTACTTACTGTGTCAGCAATCTATATCTGAATCAATAAAATTTATCATCAATCATCCAGGCCATTTTGACATACATCGCAAAACGCATGTTTTGCGATGTATGTTAAATCCCTTATGAACTTTTTGGTATGAAGGTCAAAGACTCATGTAGAGAAATCTTTAAAATGAACAAATTATTAACAGTACCAGTGATATACATTTTTGAGTCATTAACATTTTTAGTAAATCAACCAAGCTACTTTGAAAAGCATCATAAAACACATAAGTAAGGAACAATATTTAGGAATGATTTTTTATATCCGATACATAAGAAATCTATATGAAAGAAGTACTGTCTACAGTGCGATTAAATTTTTTAACTCTCTCCCACAGGATATAAGAGACATTGGGATGGCCAGCGGTTTTCTGAAGTCTGTGAAAGAATTTTTATGCAATGTAGAGCCTTATACTAAAGATGAATATTTTAACAGTTTATTTTAAATTTTATTTTATCAACTCTATACTTATATGTGTATGTGACGTGTTTTGTTCAAATTTTGTATTTTATTACCCTTTTGTAATTTTGTTCACCAATATATTTCTCGGACAAAGTATTTCCTTTAACTTTTATAGAAGATTTACATATATTCTGAATATCTATCTATCTATCTATCTTTCTATATATGCTTTATCCGAATTTACCAATAGTACACCAGTATTATTAATACACCACTTCACATTTTTAATGTAGGTAATCTTTATTTCTTAATTTGAAGTGCCATTCATATAACTTACCATTTCAGGTGAAGAAATTGAATCGAGTTTACAGCACAGTATTTTATCAAGACATGAAGTTATATCACGGTTAAGAGATAGAGGTGAACCTATTCTGATGTTTGGGGAAACGGAATTAGATGCATTCAAAAGATTAAGGAAGTGTGAATTATTAGAACCAGAAGTGAATAAAGTAAGCATTTGCAAACGTATTGTGGAAAATTGAATAATGTACACAGATGATGTTTTCTTCATCTGAAGAAGCCAATTTTGTTGGTGAAACGAATATCAGGAAGAGTATTGCACTTGTTTTAAAGATCTAAGCGTACGTAGGGAAGTGACTTTGTTTTATACTATGTAGTGATTATTCTGAAATAAAACTGCGACATATCTTCAGTTATTATACTGAATTCACCTGTGAAGCACATGTTGGGGTTTTATGAACTGTTGAGTGAAAATCTCACAATGTAGTTACCATGAATTTTTCTCCGTATTTGTCAGTTCTGTCGCGTATCTTATGAAAATTTTTATGTATTTTCTGAGGACAATCACATTTAAAATATATATTTTAAGGGATTCCGAAATGATTTTCAAGAAGCAATGGAACAAGTTGACCAGGCATACATAGACGAACTATTGAATGCCCCCGATAATAATAGAGATGTTAAAAATTCTGAGAACAATGATGAGGAATCTGTTAAGTCACATGAAGAAATCAGAGAAATGGCTAAATCAATGGGAAGAGGCAACAGAGAACATGATATGACAGTTATTGTACATTTCATTCAGGTGAGATTTGTTGAAAGTTGTTATTTTGAAAAAATCCATATTATTGCCAAAATGTCTCGTGATTCATTTGGTACTCTTCCTCCTCAATTGCTCATGCTATCCAAAAGGTAAAAAATCCCATGTGAGGAGAATCATCAGTACCAAACTATAGATACCTTGTATTAAACATCAATTTCTTCAACCCCACAAATCAAAATTTCAATCTTTAACAGTTGTAAAAAGTAATTTAATTATCATTTTCCTTTATTATAATGTTATTTGTGGAGATGCATAAGTTGTTTCTGGTATACTTGATATTTTTTTACTCCCCTGGCATCAAAAAACTCTTATTTTTTATTTATTTATTTTTGGTAAACCCATTTCACAAATTGCACTCTATATCATTGTAGAAAGATAATTAGACTTGATTTAAAAATATATAATTTAACCCCTTCAGTCCCAGATTATTATGAAGGTAGAAAAAAAAATAATAACGAATGTTTCGTGATCAGAAGTCATCTTAGAATCATCAGAGGGCAGGGGTTGAACATTATTTTTACTATTATATATTTTAGGAAGTGTCCCGCTCGGTGGACATCAGGACTCAAGAGTAATACAATTGTTTCATTGAACACTTTTTTTATTTGAATTATAATTTTACAAATGTATAGGTACGAATTCATTTTCTGTGAAAGGAAAGAAAACAGTTTCTCTCTTTGAGAAAACAAAGATGTAAATTACACTTGTCACAAAAAACATGAGTTTTTTTCGTGCATTTTTCAAATTTACATCGGGTTGCTTCTTTTTTCGAATCATAATTGGGCATATGATCCAAGCGATCATGACGAACCTCCATAAATAGTCGCTTTCTTTCACTACAATAATGTGTAGGGGTACTGGTGATAGACGAACTTGGAGATGCATCTGACGGACGTCCTCTCTTTCGTATGACGGGAATATTCATCTTCATGAGAGAATATGCCAATTGGAGACGAAAGTGGAGCAAGTCTAATGCTTTTTCCTTAGGGTTTTCTTTATTCTCATCGGTATAGTGTTGGCGATATTCTAACCAGCTATTCACTATAGCTAGATCCACACCATGAAAAAACATTCTTAGTGTCCACTTCCTTGATCTGACATATATTCTGTAGAGTGCTATCAGATGATCTAGCTTATCTACACCTCCCATACTTCTATTGTACATTTTCACCACCTGTGGTCTCTTTACATGAACATATTTTTTATTTGTTTTATCCCATCGTTTCACTTCATCTTCTTCGCCTTTACCAATAAAATTCGAAGCAAGAACAACGGATCTGTTGTCAGACCATTTACATAGAATTATTTCTGAACCTTCACTAACTATTTCTTCTGAAAAACCTCTCGGTTTTTTCTTTGCTTGCTTGTCAGTGATTAGTGGAGGTTTATTGAACCTGTTCAATCTTACGGTTCCAGCAGCATTTATCTTTTTATATTTCAAAATTTCCAGAAGATTATAAGTGGTAAAATAATTGTCGAAATACAAATGTCTATGCTCTGGAATTCTCTGGGACAAATGCAGAACAGACGTAGCCCCAAGACCAAATTTATTCAAGAGGAATTCATCGAATTCAGTGGTACTGCCTTGATACACGATAAAGTCATACATAAGACCACTTCTACCACATAGAACAAAAATCTTGATCCCCCAAGGATTTGGCTTCCCCTTTACATACTGCTTTATGCTGAACTGACCCCTAAATGGTACCATCTGTTCGTCAATACTGAGGTCCCTTTCAACTTCTAATTCGTGACAACGCTTCCGTATGCTATCTAAAAGAGGCCTCACCTTGAATAATTTGTCTTTACAGTCATCAGGTTTTTCCAAATTATTGACAATATGAAGATTGTTTCGGAGAAGAAAGAATCTATTTCGTGCCATGTTATCCCTGAACAGAGACATATTGAAATCAACATCCCAGTACATCCTTATTCTGGGGAATTTGAGGCAAGACATTATGATATGCAATGCAATGAATATTTTGATTTCATTTGCATGGGTTGGCTTGAAACTAGTTTTTCCTTGCTGGAGTGCATAAATATTAGTCATTTCTGCGATAACATCAAAGAGTTGTTCAGGTATATATCTAAGAAAATATTGAATTGGCATCAGTATTTCGTTTGTTTGTGGAGAAAATGTGAAGTCGTATTCTGCTTGGGGAGAAATAGGTTCGTAATTTTTCCGGTAAATAATTTTGTTCTTGGGTGTGATAATTGACATAATGTCTTTATAACAGTCGGGTATTTTATTTTCCTCCAAACGCGAATTGCTTACCACAGCTCTCAATGTTTCTGCAATAATTGATAGAGGAATATCATCCTCTGTGTCACTGTCAATTACTTCTGAGGATTCGGTTGCATGCTCTTCCTCTGCCAATTGTTTATTCTGTAGCTTTTCATCTTCGAACGATAATTTATCAGCTCCTACTCTGAATGTCTTCGGAGCAAACGGCAGAAGTATATCTTCGTCACTATCATTATCGGAGAAAAAGTCTAGATCGGAAGTTTCCCCAAGATTTCTCAACATTTTCTCGCACTCTTCATCCAATTCATCATCATTCAAAAATTCCAACAGTTCCTCAGCGTCTTTTGGATTTTCAGGATCATATTTGTCTACAAAAAAAAAATGTTCAAGACCCAATGTCCACTGCCACGAACACATACATTTTTTCACATGTATCTTTCAAGGCCCAATGTCCTTTGCACTGGACATGCTTTTTTAGTAGGTTATGTACAACTTATTTCTCAATAATTGCAAACTGTATTCATTCAATCACATTCAATGAATTATATTCAACATTTAGTTGAAGTATAATCATGAACTCATTCGAATTATAGCGATCACAATGTAATAAACTTACCCTTGTAACGACGCGATGAGGTAGCCATGATTCACTTGTTATGCTAAATGGTATATTTTGTTTGAATTCGAAGAGATGGCTTGGTAGTTCGCAGGATACTGCAGTACGAGATCCTAGTGAACTCGTGAAGTGCTTGAATGATTCACACATTACACAAAAGATGGAGTTTTATTCATGGCAAAATCAATGTCCATACCAGTGGACATGGGGACTGAAGGGGTTAAACAAATTCATACCAGCGATATCACTGTATGATCGTTCTAATTTAAGCAATGGATTTAAAAAATATTGTAATGTTACAAAAATGTATATATCTGAGTGATATACAGTGCATTTCTTTAATGTCCCCCCATTTTATTTTTTGAACTGGTCAACTCAAAAAATTTTAATAATTGCCTGAATACATTGACATTTAACTACATAATATGAGATAATAAGCTTGAGCTCTGTTCAGAACATGCTCGAAATGGTTGCCTTGAACTTCTTGACATATGAACACCCTATCAGATATTTCACGCCTAACATTTTCGAACACAGTAATGTCAATATCTCTACAAATATTTATTATTCTCTGCCGTATATCCATCATTAAAGCAGGTTCGGTTTCGTACACCTTTTGCTTCAAATAGCCCCATAAAAAAGGTCCAAAGGTGTCAAATCTGGCGAGCGGGCTGGCCATTTTGTAGGACCTCGACGACTAATTCAACGACCGGTATAAGTAGTATCCAAATAATTTCTTACTTGTCTGGAGTAATGTGGTGTGGTGCTCCATCTCTTTGGAATACAATATCCATATTGAATTCATTAGGATTCGCTTCGACGATTTCAGTGATAGAGGGTCAACTGTAGTTTTCAGCATATTCAAATATAGTTCCCCTGTTGAATTTTGATCAATAAATAGAGGTGGTACTTTTGTAGTAGAAAAACCGAAAACTAAATGAGAATATTCTAACTGAACAAAGATGTTCATTGTCGTACTGACATTTTTTGTCGTTTTTATAAAGTAAAAATAACTTAACAAACCTTATCGGGCTGTTGGAATTGCCATATGGCAGATAAAAAGGAATATTTCTAGAAATATCGATATTAATGTGTTTGTCTTCAGGAAATTATTAAAGGTTCCGCCATTTTGTAGTAGGTGAAGATATTGACTTCATATTCTAGGGTTGTGAAGTATTCGTCAGGAGCTTCAAAATGATGTGTTATAAGACCCCTCTTTCCATTTGATTTTTTTCCCATATGGCGCCCAGTCGCCATCTTGAAAGTTTCATCTGTCAATTTCGTTTCAAAATAAAGTATTAATGAATTAATTTCATTATCCCAAATTTAAATTTTTTGAGTAGACCTGTTCAAAAAATAAAAGAGGTGGGATATTAAAGAAATGCACCATATATTTGCAAGTCTTGGTATTCTTTCGTGAGCTGTGCGAAAAATATATACATTTCTAGTTCTTTTCACAACTCTTCTGATAGTTCAGAACAATTGATTTGAGCTGAAAAAATATGCAGTGGTCGAAGACGAGTCTTCTTTTTTATGTGATTAAAGATTTAGTTGTGACAATTTTTTTACATATAACGATGAGTAGTAAAAATTAGGGTTTTTAAAAACCAATAAACATGATAAATTTATTGTAAACCATTTTGATGTTCTCAATCTCATAACAATAACAAGATGACCAAACTATGGGGATATATTCAAGAAGAGATCTAACAAGAGTTCAGTACAGAAGTTCGATTGTGTTGGTGGAAAATTCCATTGAGGAATGTTTCTGAAAAAATCTATCTGAAACAACTACATTTCGCTATGAACAATGAAATTGCTTTTTCTTTCTAAATTTGTACACCAAATATTTGTAACATTTTTCCAGTCTAATACAGGACAATTATTTGTATCAAATATATTTTTATCAGTTGATTCTCAAGAAATGGACTGAACAGCTACAAAACAGATCTAAGGAAGAGAAAGCAGGTACGAAAGGAAAATTGATGGGTGCAACGTATACTCAAACGCAAGAATATTTGAAACCATTACTGAGAAAATTGAAAACATTTACTCTTCCCGAGGATATATCAGATAGCCTAACAGAAATTGTGGTTCACTTACTCAACAGAAACTATTTGAAGGTATGTATTCAATGAATTAGATGCTTAAAATCATTGTCCCCATATATTATTAAACCATATGGCAGCAACTATATTTTTTCCATTACCTAAGATATCAAATCCAATAAGTAAGTTCTTGGAGAGGTTAATCTTTAGTCAAACTATTAGGTTATTTTAGGTTAATAGAATTCTTTCTGATAGTCAATTAGGGTTCAGAAAAAATATCAGTACCTTAACAGCGCTAACAAAAAACTTACCAGAGTATAGCTACAGTTCTAGTATTATTGCATTATAGTAAAGCTTATGACACTTTTGAGTCACGAGTTTCTTCTAGCACAATTTCTGACAAGAAATTAATATTGCTTGTCAGAAAATATAATTAAAATGATCAAAAGCTATTTATTGAGTCATTGTCAAAGAGTTGTAGTTAAGAAAAGTACATCAGACTTGATACTCATTAAGCAAGGAATTTCCCAAAACTCCATATTAGGACCACTACTTTTCTTTATATACAGTGTGAACTTGAATTGCCCTCCCCCCCTTAACAAAGTATCAAGAACACAATTTAGGTAAAAAGAAATTTATTTCTGATATGAAATAACAGTGTAGCACTAACTTTTTTCAAATGGAAAAAGAGTGTTGTGATACCTCGTTTGATAGGTATTTCAATTCTCTATCACGTACTTTTTTATGGAAATCAAATCAGCACTTCTTAAGTTATAAGTAGTTTCAAATGCATTTCAAGAACCTGCAAACAAACAATTATTAATATATGTGTGATTAATGACTTGTTTACTTTATGGTAATTCATGATCACTTAGATGAAATTAATAAAAACACTTTTTTCTAAATACCACTAGATTTTATTTATACGACTGGTTTTGGGTTTGACCTCATTATCAAGTATAAGTTTTATACTTGATAATAGGGTAAAATCCCAAAACCGGTCGTATAAATAAAATCTATCAGTGGTATTTAGACAAAAGTGTTTTTTATTCCTTTCATTTAAATTATTAATATCATAACTACAATGAAAAATATTATGCATTACCCAATAAAATATTGTCCATTTCTCTAGTGTTTTTAATGTCTAATTTTTTTTGGTCTCTATAGCTATATAACAATCTGTCTCTGAAAAATTTTTGTTTAATGTCAATAAGTTCAGAAGGAATGTTTGGGAATTGAGTAAATTACTCCTTTTACTTATCAAAGACTCGGAAGTTTCAATTCATTTTTTATTATTTTCTCTTACTGTTGATTAATTAACAATGCTTCAAGTTTCTGATGCTTTATCATCAGTCTTATTCAATATGTTATCAAAAGCATGACAAGGAAGAGCTATGGGAAATTAAATTTATTGCTTGTAATATCTCATGTTTAATTCTCAACATCAAATAGAGATTTGTAAAAAATATGTCAAGAGTAGACATGTTCTGCGTACATTGAAAAAACAAGTTGATATACAAAGTACCATGGTTCAGTACAAGTTCTTCAATGTGACGCCACAAGATCTAGAACACTTCATGTGGATAATGTGCATAGAACCACCCTTTTTATTGGGTACACAATTTCAAATAGTTTAGATGTCTATTGAAACTTCACCTATAATTTAATTATTTTGAAGTTCTGAAATCAATACTTTTTGACAAAAAATGTTACAGAATTGATGAATTTGTGTCCTAATTCCATTTATTTACGATTATGTGGATTTAACATTGTGATAAACAGTTTTTAGGTATGTTTTATGATACTTGTCATTTGAAGTGGGTTCTCATGTGTTTTCTTATTCATTTTCGAGAATCAAAACTTACAAATTTTTACAAATGCTGTGTTTCTAGACTGATTTTGATGTTTTTGTCAGTTACTTCACATATGAATTTATAAATTTCTGCTTTTCAATTGTTTTATAATTACCTAGTGTCGTAGTATAACTAATCCTATTCCAAATTTGTGTACTTCATTATCTCAATACAAAATATTCATCGTTATTGTATATTACATTTATTTTATTCAGGCCAGCGACGGTTACCTTCAGATGGCGATTGGCAATGCTCCTTGGCCTATTGGAGTAACCATGGTGGGTATTCATGCAAGAACAGGCAGAGAAAAAATCTTCTCAAAAAATGTGGCCCACGTAATGAATGACGAGACCCAAAGGAAATATATACAGGCTCTGAAAAGGCTGATGACGAAATGTCAAGAATACTTTCCAACTGATCCGTCCCGGTGCGTCGAATACCAGGCATTCGGAAAGCCAGAATGATGGAAAGTTACTTGGTGTAATGAAAGATGTAAATATTGTATAAAAATGTATATAGAGAATAACAATTTAATTCAAAAACTCGATCATGAACTATTGAAGATCACCTTTGTAGCAAATGGTTTCAACTTTGTTATTTTTTCTTTGTTGATCACAAAAATATTTTCGACAATACAAATTTTCATTCTGAATATGAATGAGTAACTGACAGTAGATTGTCGTTTTCACTACAGATTCGTTTTAAATATGCAAAAAATAATTCATATTTTTAGGTTTTTAATCTTCCACAATCTTAGAAATGAATAAATCTAGGTAACATGAAAATTTTCTCAAGTACAATAAAGGACAAACAGAATCCATGGTAGCAGACCAGTAGTGAACAATTCTGGTTTGAGAGAAGTGTTTCTATTATATACGTTAATCTGAAGAAAGTTTGATGTTGAATATCACTGTACATGGACTGTATTTCCTGTGATATGAATTTGTATGTTGTCCTTTTGCATTATTTTGGTAAATAGTGAGTGCATATTATTTCAAATTTAATAAAGCAAGTGTTGCATTTATGTAAAACTGTTTAGTGAAAATCTCATAATAAAATTTTTGAATAAGTTATGGATTTTCATCAAGTATTGGCCGATTCCGTCACAGAACTGGACTGTCCTTACCTTGAGAATTTCAGTGACTTGTTTCGAATAATGTAAATTTTCCAAATTTCACATTTCGGTGGGCGATAATGTTTCTCTCAAGACATTTCACAATAACACCCTCTCATGCATCATTTGAGCCGCTTCCCTAGTTTTTGAGTGCCTGGTTCCTTCTGTCACATTCCCGACCATTTTTAACGAAATATAGTGCGCGATATAGTTACTAATGGAATCAGGCACGATAATATTGCAGTCTGGATAATCGAATTCAAAGAAAAATGCTTTCAGAAAACACCAGCATGAGAAAAATAAAAATTGTAAATTGAAACTAAATTCAGGAGAGAGGTGAAGATGAAACAGATGTAAATTTTATAGATCTATCTGATAATATTGAAGCCTCATGTTTTAAATATTTAGAGTGGTTTACATAAAATAAAGTGAATTATGAACCTAATAATAATTTTTGGCTTATCAAATATTCTGTGAAAAAGTCACGAAAGTTGGTCCATATCGTCGGTTTTTACTGATTTGGATAATTTGAAGCCAAACCTATGGAGACATCCTTTTTTCTGAATGTAAAGCTTTCGCACCATCTTTTAATTTTGGATAATTTTCAAACATTGTATTTCAGATTTTAAAGAAATATTTGTATAAAATCAAAATAAAAAGTTTAATGCTATATTTGTAAATTTTCAATCACAGTTCACATACCTATAATCAATACTGATATTTTACCGTATGGTAGGTAGAAAGTCATTGATTCTGATAAAAATTACTCTGTGCTTTGCTTTCCAAGTTCGGCAGCTTTCAAAGCGGCTGCTTCTACAGCATCCATTAAGGCTCCCCTAAAAAATAAATGGTGCCTTCTGCATTAAGTTACAACAGAGCAAATGAATGTTCCTAAGTTACTAAGTCATTTACCATTTTCATTAAACTTTGGAGTTAGTCTTATTTCAATGTCTTTCATTTTCGAGATACAAATCTTTCAAAATTTGATGCTGCGACATGCAATTATCATCGCGGGATTTACCTAATGACAAACCTTTAAAAAAGGTTTTTATACCTACATGATAATATGATTAATACTGCAGTATAGAATGGCGAAACCTAGCCATATAATTATCGAAATGCTAATTATTGAAGTACAAATATTTCAATTTTTTATCGACCTTTTTTTGGTATTTTCCACAATATGAAAAATATGAAAATTACAATGGAAAACTTTATACCAGTGTATAAGACGGAGGTAGATTTTAGCCTCCGAAATGTTAAATTTTTTTTGATAGACAAAATTGTTAAATACGACAATTTACTGATAAATATAACATTTTTCTTTGTGAAAAATACTTTGATTTTACGCAAATTAATATTTGCAATCGAACAGATATCAGACAGAAGGCTGTACAATTATTACAATCTAAATTTCAGCTTGTGAGATGGTGTTACATATGTGTTTTAAGCTCTTTTTTGCTTAAATTATTGCTCTTGATTCTACAGAAAAAAACACTTTCAGTCTAATATGAGTACAATGACTATATTTTTGAATAAATCTTTTTATTATAAGAGATTTTTACACAGTGAGGCCCAGTAACGGATACATTCATTTTCTATGTAATTATGAATGTAGGTTGATTTTTTTTATGTGAAAATACACTTTCTCAATAAAATTACTCTCTTCAACCACTTAGGGGTAATTACCCTGTAAAAGTTTTTAATGAAAAGGAGTAGCGTGTGATACCGCGTTCAAACGGGTTTTCAATTATCTATTCAGTAGTATAGTACTTTTTGATTTTTGGATTTGGATTCTCAAAAAAACAAATTAGGTTCTAGCCGCAATCTAAATAAAAATTAATTTAATTTTCATGAGAAATGAAACTATATTTTTTACCACTTTCATTTGTAACTAACGTTACTGCAGTTTTGTCCTATAAGGACATTTTCAAACTTATACATTAAACTAAAATTGATTGATTACATTAGCCCGTATATAACACCACTGTAGGAAATAACAGAGCTACTTAATTTAATTGAGTACCTGAATTTTGTTTACTTGTGACAATGTGGGTACGCTAACTTGAAAACCGGAGAGTAAACTGATCGATTTGATCATTTAACAGGTTGCACCCGCAATACTTGTGCTTATGAATTTCCAAGGATTCCGAATAATTGAGTTGACAATACTTCCTTGCATAGTGCAAAATTTCTGTATCGTTTAGATTCGGAAACTTGTGGTTGCATCCCAAGGAATGGTTTGAAAACATTGAATCATTTTTACCTAGTCTGAAGGACTTTCCATTCACGTTGTCCCACATAAACACTATTACACTCCAGAAACTTGAGCTTATAAACTCCAGATTTCTCCAACTTGTCCACTTTATCTTTGGCATTGAAAAGAAAATCAGATAACCTGGCATGTGGTCTGAATGCCACTTCCACATTGTTTTTTCTGATTTCTTGATTTCTAATTGTTTGATCTGGGGGTATATTAATCTGTAAATGAATTTATGGCTTTGTTTTCTGAAAACAAAACCATAAATTATGTTCAGTACCTCTGTTATTACCTACAGTGGTGTTATATAAGGGCTAATGTAATCAATCATTTTTAGTTCAATGTGTAAGTTTGAAAATGTCCTTATAGGACGAAAATGCAGTAAGTTAGTTACAAATAAAAGTGGTACAAAACAGAAAGTTTCATTTTTCATGATGATTTCCTACCACGTAGTAACAGCTACATCCATCAATTTATTATTTAATTTTGGTTTGATGTTATAAGAAATAGTGAATTCGTCATGAAACTGGTTTCACATAAAATTTGTTTCATGGTAAATCATGGTATATTTACCTAACCGCACATCTTTCCATAGCATGAATCCCAGCGATGGTTTGTCCTCCAGCAGAACAAACTTCATCCTTCAGAGTACCCATGTGCTTGTTTGTCTCCAAAACCATTTTTGCAGCTCCCATAACTGTTTGGGCTGCAAATTTGGTTGCCATATCTCTGTGAAGACCCATCCTCACTCCACCATCCGAAAGAGCTTCGATAAAAATATATACCTTGAAACAAACAAATGTTATTATTCAAGGTAAGCAGTGAAATACAGTACCTCTTTAGGTACTTGTCAAAATGTTCTATTTTTTGTGATTAGTGAAGAGGTACAAATAATAATATATATAATAATAAATATGTTTTATTGTCAAAAGATTAACTTGTTGACAAAACTACAAAACATGACCAACATAATCCAAAGTTCAAGTTAATAATAAAAATAAATAATCAAAGATTTGATAACTTTTGGTCTAAAAACACAATACAAGTAAACATTCCCATAATATATGCAGACAGAAAAGTAGATTGAAGACATTGTATCCCACACTTGATGAAGAAGGACTATTGATATGCGGCTTCTCTTACAACGCTATCATGAAAAATTTCGACATCAGGGAATAGAATACAGCCTTAATAGCAATATGAAGAATGATGAATCGAAGAGGAAAACAAGCAAAAATATCTACAGGGATCTGTATAGGAACTTAAAAAAGCACTTCAAGATATGAATTCCTCAGCAATTGATGATATAGTGACTATTGAATGCATACAATTCAAATTTATACCACCACTAAGTCCAAATATGGGAGGAGCTTGGGAACGACTTATCGGATCAGTGGAAAGAATAATTGGAAAAGCTTTGTTCACACAATCCCTGAAAGATGAAACCTTCCTGACCTTGTCGGCTGAAGTTGAAAATATTGTAAATTCTCTACCGCTGACTCACGTGTCCATAGATCTAAGTGACCTTGAACCCCTAACACCTAACCAATTTCTCCATGGTTTTATGAACCCAAACGAAGCAGCATGCATATCTGATCCAAACTATAAAAATATTTGAAAAGAATGGCAAAAATCTCAAATGCTTGATGACGTTTTCTGGAAGAGATGGGTGAAGGAATACTCACCTAGGCAAACAAAACACGCAAAATGGACAAACGATAGCCGAGACGCGAAAACAAATGAAGATGAACTAGTTGTCATCTTGGAAGACAATATTCCAAGAAGAAAATGGAAGATTGGTAAAATTGCGGCTATTTATCCAGGGCCAGACAGGCGGGTACGAGTCATTGATGTATGAACCAAATCAACTCTCTTATTTAGACCAGTTAGCAGTTGTGTCGATGGTGAAGAAAACGAGGTTTTCTCACTGAGGAAAGAATGTTGCATCTCACCCAGTACAAGTATATGGAAAAGAAACATGATCTAATAGTTTTCAGTCTGATAGTTGTCGTCATATTTTGATAAGAAGGAAAGATATATGTCCATTGAAATTTTCCTGATTAAACACGATAAAAAGTAGTTCAAAGTTTTTATACGAAATATAGTCCTTGGAAATTTAAAGAACTACAAGTGATATATGCTTCATATTTACATTAGGAGTTCTCAGAATTAATTATACTTTTTAGATAATGTTTTATGCAAGTACGAATCTATGACAAACACTCACCAACTGAGAAAAGCAAATTATATTTTTGTGTTTTTAAGGGCTCTTTGTTGAGGTTTAAAGAATATCAGTTTTGTCTATTCCATAATAGAATTGTTATTAGTTCATAAGTTATTTATATCGATTAGTTAAATAGTTACAGTTGCTATAATGGGGTTACTCCTGTAAATTGAAAAAAAATTACTTACAAACGCAGGTCCACTAGCTGAAACAGCCCCTACTGCATTTATCATACGTTCAGGTAACAGCTGGCACATTCCAGTAACTTCCAAAATATTTTTGACAATAGTCAAGTCACTATCTGTTACAGTGGTTCCAGGACAATATACTGTGCAACCTTCTCCAATTAACATGGGGGTATTCGGCATTGCTCTCACCACTCTTGAACCTCTGAATTTGCTCAACAACTACAAAGTGGAGTGAATTGTTATGTAAAAGTTCGTTATAGGATTTTTTCTGATACATTAGCAAAGTAAAAAAAAGAAATAAGTAATATCTTATCTCATACATAAGGGGATCCACATTGAAGCTATGAACTTACAGATATGTGTATTTTCATTATCAAGAAAATCTGGAAAAAGGATTAAATTTAAAGTGCACATTGGCTTGTAGAAGAAAATGAATTCTTCAGAAATTTTGATCACCCACAGACTTTTTATTTTTTTTTAATTTTTTTTAAAGAAAAATAGTATCAATTTGTAAAAAAATGACTATATATTTGTGTATTGTGAACTCACAAATAGCTATACAAGTTATCTTATGAGTAAAAATAAAAAAAGACAATCGGAGCAATTGCAGAAAAGTACATTAGTTCATAAATCGAAAGGAGTATATTTCTAGAAGAGATATTTTTGGGAAAGAAAAGTTTTGGATGTAGAAGTAGAAAGCGAAACCTTTCTCTTAAAATAGTTAATGTTAAAAGTTGTGAAATGTGATGACTTAGCTGTCACAACCCCACGCTCCTATGAAAAAACAATTTGAAAAAATAAACACATTATTTTGTGCAGTCAATAGAAAAATATAAGTTTCAAAAACTTGAACAAATCAATAAAATTCTGCAGAGAACTGGTCTCAAACATTTCAGGTATATACATGTAGGGTTCGTAAATAGGGGGGTTTGTGAAATAGAGCAGACTTTTGACAATGGGGTACTTGGGATAAGGGGAATCCGTGGATTCATTTAGACGAGTTAAATTTATCAGAAAATGGCAATTTTCATTATGAATTCCACTATAGAGTCATTGCTCTTGATCGATAACTCCTTCGAATGTCTACATTTTTACTAGATAACTCAAAAACGATTTTCCAAGCTGTTATAGAAGAGCTAACAGAATTAAAAAAATTATTTTAAAAGTAGTATTTTTACCGATCTCAATAATTCAAAATGTTTTTGTGTTTCCGATTTATAAAAAGCCTCTAGGCCATGTCAAATTATTTTCAACTCATGGAGATTCAGCTTTTTACATGAGATTTTTACTTTATCATGACCCATTTATTGGTTTTCACACAGTTTTTTAACACCTTTGCATTTTGGAAAATGTTTGACAAAATAGTAGGATATGGCCATCCAGACGCATTGATAAGATAAATTAACATGGATTGAGGATGTGAATTTTTCCAATATTCACTAAAGAGATCTTTTACTGATAGGGTGGCTGTTTCATTGGAAGATCGCTTCATGTCACAACACATGGTAGATTGAACTTTTTTTCTCTATTCAAAAAATATTGAATTATGGTCAGAAGAAACGTTATTAGCTGAACTGATCAGGCTGAGCTGGACTCAACTGCCCTTCAACGACAAGCCTGAGTAAGTAAGGGCAATGACTTCACCCGTTGCGAAGTTGTCATCTATGGGATCGACAGAGAACTCAATCTGTTTAGAGCCCAAACTCAACGCATTTATGATTCAACACAAGACAGCGTTGTTTTGACCCGACATGAATCTCATCAGTGGTGCTAGGCTGAACCACAAATGCATTGCTAGACTCAACTGCCCTTAAAAGGACAAGCCTGAGTAAGTAAGGGCGATGAATCACTATTATTATATTGAGGTTTAAAACATTTTAAAATTTCCTCATCTAATTCATATGAGATTCCACAAATTTCAATGTCTTATCCTGTACAATGTTCTTTCAACTTGAAAGATTTTACTTTCAGGGAATTATTTGTTAGAATAACTGGCACTACACCTTCCTTCTTCTCTTTTCGGCAGTAGGAGCTATGAACAAGAAAATTATTGGGTAAAACGATTGTATGAACTCCTCCCTGCACCAAGTTTCCGTTACACAAATACTATCTATATCAACGTTCAAATCAAAAACTTTAAAAAAATGTATTATCGAATTCGACCGAGTTGAGGCTTTGAATATTCAGTAGGAACAACTTTTACAGGCACACACACTTTTGTTTGAGTGAATTTTATTGAAGGTCATTATGTTTATTTACAAACGAATGAGACACTATGAAAAAATGTAGGCATATATCCTCTGCTACCTGTGCGAAGCAGGGTCGGCTAGCTGGTTTGAAATAAAATTGTTATACAATATTCTATTATGTAATATTACATTGAAACGAACTCACTTTTTCAAGATCTTTTATAGTGACTCCTGCCAGGATGGAAATGAACAGTTTGTTTCTAATTTCCGCAGCATTTGGACTATTTGCTATATTTTCTATGGCCCCACTCAGAATATGAGGTTTCACAGCAAGGAAAACTATGTCAGCCTCTTTTGCTACAATTGAGTTATCTGTGGATACATTTGCTCCAAGTTCTTTCCAACTGTCCAAATTTTCTATATATGGGCTTGAAACATATACTTGGGAATACTGAATGAGACCTGAAATAATAGATTTACCTATATAAACTTAATCAAACACTTTTTGATTTATTAGGTACTTTGCTTTTCATAAATAATGAGAGGAAGAGTAGAATGGAAGTTGAAAATTTCATTGTGGTGATGCTCAAAGTTTCATGCAAAAAGTTACTTGAACTTCTGATTACCTTTCTTCTTGATACTTCGGCAAATTGCTTTAGCCATGCTTCCGTCTCCTATGAAACCAATCTTTTGGGAGAGTTGGGCGATTGATGGTGGCGATGTACAAAAATACCTCCCATGACATTGAGGAACGTTCTTGAAATATCTAAAAATGATGAATAAAACGCAATATAAATTAGGTATAATGAGAACATACAACTATTTGTTTGAAGGTGGTTGACAATGTTTCATGGGGAATTTCATTAGTTCAAATTTCCATTGTCTAATATGATATAATATGATTTGAAATTCCTGAAAGAACAAATAAAATTGAAAATTAAAATGAATAGCTGAAAATAACAATTATATTAAGCAGAAAATTGAACAATTAAAATGAGTTAAAAATTAAAAGATTTCAAGCCAAGTTACTTCACGACGTTTCGATTTACTGAAACAATCGTCTTTCTATGTCACCCAAAAAGATATTGATGTGGAGTAGAAAATTATTATGTTCACCCGAAACTTAGGAATGTAGTAATAATACTAGTAGTAATGTGAAAAGTATTTCCGGGTTTTTTTGGCCGTAGCCTGCAGGTTTTATGCATGACATTTCGTCTACTACTGCGGTAGACATTATCAAAGGCGATATTGTAACGGTCGCAGTGCCGAAGTTGGTGCTCGAGTTGTTGTTCCCGTTGTTCGGAACGCCGTAACTATGATGCTGGTATTTGTTTTTATATTATTACTAGCTTTTACCCGAGTCTTCGCTCGCGGGTGACAGAAGAAAATAACATAAATATAGAAAAATTCCAAACAGCTGAAACTATAGTCAATTGGATTGAATATTGTCGTGACTGTAAATGATACGGTGCGACGGTATTATGGTACAAAGGGTTGGAACTTCATTACTGGAATGCTAGATGACGTTAAAGTAGCTAGATTTTGAGATTTTTTGACAATTTTTTTAATCATACATAAAAAATAATTGTTTTTGTAAAAAAAAAAGTATCCTATGCTACTTCTAATACCTCCAAGAACATGTGTACAAAATTTCATGATGATCGGTTGAGTGGTTTTCGCGTGAAACCGTAACAAACAAACACATTCGCATAATATTAGTTGGGATTAGTGGGCGTGACTTAGTTTCTCTTATTTGGATTACCTGACCTTTGTGTATCTTGGTTGAGCTTAGCTCAACCAAGTATACCAGGGGTATACCCCTGGTATTGCTAAAGGTTCTCTATGGTCCTCAGCTAAGAACCCCAAAGAACCTGTAGCAACACCCTGGGCATATCAGAGCTGCGGTTCGGTCTACATTGAAATCACGAGAAGAAGTGTATGTATGCATCTCTCTAAACGCAAGAGAAATTATCGACTTGGACAAACATACAAATCAGAAATGAACATCAATGAAATATGGCTACTTGTCCTTGAAGGTACACAAACAAGATTAGGTAATCTAATTAAGAGAAACCATGCCACGCCTACTACAATAATATAAAACCAGAGTCAAATACCATGCATTACCGTTCAGAACAACGGGATCAACAACTCGAACACTAATCACTGCGACCGTTACCACATTGCTTTTGATTTTGTCTACCGCAGTAGTAAATGAAACTTCATGCATAAAAACCTGCAGACCATGGCCAAAACACCCAGAAAATAGCTTTTTCACACATCAGTTTTCTCCAACCGAGAAAGTTCACATTCTTTGATCAGTATAGTAGAAGTATAAATTTGGTTTATACATTTATGGCAAGTAAGGAATATAAAATACATAGAAAATGATGACAATATAAAAAAGTGGTACCTATATACAAGTAAAATTAACATCTTTAGAATCAGTAAAATGTGTTCAGTAAAATGATATTGAGATATACACAAAGTTTTCTTCTGAATACATTATTGTTTTTTTATTTTTTTTAATAACAAAACACAAGCACTACAGAAAAATCCTTAAGGCGCTCTCAGAGCGGTGTCTGTGCGAAAGTAACAATTCACATCGGATTTGAATCGCTGGAGATTAAATCCATTTGGAAAAACGTTCTCAGGAAGTGTATTCCATATAAACGCAGTTCTCCAGATGAAAGAGTTCTTAACAGTGAAGTTCGAGGTGTCCTGAGTTGAACGTCAAAACGATGAGCAGCCACAGTCTGTCGCGTATTTCTGATATGTACGGCTCTTGGTGGAATCAGATGTGTCACTTGAACACTTCCCGTTTCCCGTGAAAGTATCTACAAAAGAGAGACAAATCTCCAACCTTTTTTCGATGTTCCAGGCTACCAAGGTTGCACGTGATGTTCGCGTCTCCAATCAGGCGGATGACTCTTTTCTGGATGGAATCCAGCAACTTCAGGGTATGTTTGAGGGCAGAGCTCCATACATGAGAACAATACTACAAAGAAGGTCTGATTAATGCTATAAAAGCAGTGTTCTAGCAAGCATTCAAAAGGCAGATTTGAATTTTTTGAATTTCAATATTTTGATAGAGTGGTAGTGAATATCTATAAATTCAGATTTAATGAGTTTCTGCAGCTTATAGCTAGCTTATGTCGAGAAGTATTGAACAAATCAACTGATCTCGTATTATGAATGTCGGAGTTTTTGAGTAACGTATCATTATTTCGATGTATTTTTAGTAAAACAGTGTAAGTTTATGAGGTTGTCCGAGAAATGATGTCAAGCCAAATAAAGAATTACTGGCAACGGCCTTTATATCTGAAAGCAGCGATTGCATTTGTAAAGTTTTTTTAAAGTAAAATGCCATAATTGAGAGAATACAGAATGAAACACAAAAAAAATATTCACCTGGATTCGTTACCTGTTTTAACCTTTTCAGTGAGAAAAGATAGTTTGCGATAACTTGTATTTGTAGAGATAATCAAATTTTGGATTTTGCCTTTATTCAACTTGATTTCATTCTGCGTAAACCAATACTTTACTGGATTTTGCCCCGTGCTGACAGACTTGATAAGATCAGTGTATGATTTGCTCGGGCAAATAATTGGTGTTTCCTCAGCAAATAAATAACTTGGTACTTTTTCCGTTAATCAGCTGTCGCCCCCATACGAACGACAGCTTTCAGAAAGTGAGAAACTTGTGCGAGCTAAGGACTAACGAGGTCTTACCTTTTAATGTGTGACTCCTAACACGGTTGCAGAATCATCCCAGCTTTAACCAGATAAATTCTCTCGAAAAAAATATCTGGTCGAGGCGGGAATCGAACCCACGGCCTTCCGATCGTGAGTCGGGCGCATTTCCACCATAAAATTATATAAGACGTTGGTATGCACAAAAAATAAAGATTGAACTTTGAGGTGGGTACATCATGCTCAAATTTTTTGTAACAAGATTTCACATCATTGAGTTCAAATCCTTTTGTAATAAATGAACGAAGAAGGTGCAGTCGAGGGTGTTAGTCGGTAATATAATGCCAATAATGTATGCCGGCTCTAATCAAGGTCCTTCACTATTTCGTTAACGACTGTGAAAGCAGCCTGAGTGGTAGATTTGTTTTTCCGGAAACCGAATTCGGTTTGGTTCTTTTGAGATAATTTCTATTATCCCACCAGTCATAAAAATGATACTGAATTTACTGAAATTTTAAATCAATACTCTTTCATATTCATATATTATGATGTTATGTAGCGTTCCTCTGTCTTTTATGTGTGATAGTTCTGTGTAATTCAATGTTCATATTTGAAAGTAATTGTTTTGGGTGCTTTTTTCGAGTTTGTTTTTGAAATGAACTTCCTAAATACTAATTTCTCCTTGAACATTTTTCATTTTTAATTAAGCGTCCAGAATAGTTTCATAGTTATGGTACATGGGAGTAGTGTTATATATAATACAAATGCGTCCAACCTACACCAAAATTATTTTGTGCAATATTTATCCTATTGATCTAAGAGTCGAGTTCGAAACTCATTTCTTGGTACTCTTCCAAAATACTGGACAGGTGTTTCGGTATACACACCTGAAGAAACTATTGTATTTTACAAAAACCCATCTGGTGGGTTTTTGTAAAACTGTTTCTTGAATGTGTTATGGATTTTCATCAAGTATCGGCCGATTCCATCACATACTATTTTCTCATTTAACTAGAATACATATTATACCCTAGTATTTGACCAAGTGCTCCAAAATCTTTTTCTAGACCTAATACAATACCTATACTAATAGTTTTCAGGTTATAAAATTAAACAGTCATTGATAACGTTTCTATTTTACTATTCATCAGATTCACATCATATGCAATTTTATAATTAACATTACACATATATGTTCATTCCACATTCAGTTAATGTAGAGTTAGATATGTCAACTGTAGTAAAATACACGTTTTACCAAGCAAAAGATACTTAGAATGTATTTCAAAAAATATGGTAATTTGTGTGCAGTTATTCTAAAAGTTGCTTTTTCGTTAGACAGATGTTGCCCCCTTACGAACGTCAACCCTTAAAAGAGAAATAAGGATTAGCGAGGTTCTACTTTTGTAACGTGAGATCCCTAGCATGTTACTGTAATATCGCTATATATCTTCAAGTCTGTTGTTATGTATATTTGAAAAAACGATACTCGGAATGTTTCGGTTTCTACTCTAACTTCATACCACATCAAGCTAGTTGTGGAATCCAATGGTCTTGAAATTCTGCCTATTTAATTATTAAACAAACTCCCCATTTTGAACTTCTTCAGAAATAACGGAAAATAATTTATAGGGACTTGAATCTACATTTTACAGCAATTGACTATCTTGTACATTATTTTAAATTAATTACATGATCTAATATATACCTAATAAAAATAATTTTATTATCCTGTAAGAAAATCAAAAAAGTACTTTGTGCAGGATTGGTCATCATAGGGTTTTAAAATTAAACATAAAATAAGAAGACAGTTTACTAAGAGCAATGTATTCATTGAAAATATTTTTTTATTATCCAATAATTTCCTGAACCTGACAGAAGTAATAGGTAGTTTTTTTAGTAGAAAACACTTGTGTGTAATTTTGAAGCTGTGGATAGTAGGTACTACAGTTTTTCAGTTCAAAAGGAAACACATTGAATAATCTGAACATTGGGGGACTTGTAAGTCAGTGCATTTTTACAATATGGTACGTGAATGTCTGCCTTACACATACCTAGTATTGATAGATTACACATTTTCATTTCCAACCAAACAGTTAAGGTTGTCATATATAAAAACACATAAAACGAATTATTTTTAAAAGGCTTTTACAGCTTGTAGTTCTTGAGACTCCTGCTATACAACTAATAGTCTTTTTCTGGGCTGCAAAAACATCTTTGCATGAGGTGAATGCTCTGCAGAAAGTAATACCATACTGAAGATTGGATTCGACTTGAGCATGATAAGAATAATTAGCTGTTTCTGGTCTAGAATATAACGAAGGTCTCTATAAAGTAATTCATGGAATTAAGTTTTGATGACTTTTCCAGCTGAGAGGTTCATCCAAGTATACACCTAAAAAATTCACCGTAGAGCGCGGAGGAATTTCATCTTTTGAAATTGGCTATTTCTTTTTGTCTAGCATGAAATCTTATCAAGTGTGTTTTTGATTGTTTAAATATAGGAAACTTTTCTTAATCCGAATGTTCAAATTTTGCAGGATAAAATTACCTTTGGTTTGTAGATTTTGATCTATTTTATCTGAAATTAGTGACATTAAATTGATGGGTGTAGCCGTTAGTTACTACGTGGTAGGAGGTCATTATTTAAATGAGAAATGAAACTTTCTGGTTTTTTCACCACTTTTATTTGTAACAAAAGTTACTGCAGTATCGTTTTATAAGGATATTCCCTTGTAGAACGAAACTGCAGTAACGTTGGTTACAAATAAAAGTGGTAAAAAAACCACATAAAAAGTTCCATTTCTCAGTTTTCAAATGTGATATTGCCATTTTTATCAATATTTATATTGTTCCTGATTCACTTTCCTTTATTGCGAGATCCACATATTATTATAATTTTGACTCAGTGACTTTCTCCCAACGTTTTTTATTTATTGTGAATTCTGCTCAGTGTTTTTGATGATTTCTATTCTTGTAATATCTCAGGAAATAAAGTATGATTGATAACAGTTACAGTTTTTGGGTTTGTATTGAGAACTCCAACCATATGACATCAATAAATAGAGTTTAAATGCATTTTCAGAACTGAAAATGAAATATGCTATATTTAAATTGAAATAGTTTCATAAAATTAATCAATGAGTATAATGTTGTCATCATCTTCCTGAATAGTGGAAATATATTTCCATTATCAGTCAAAGATGAAAATGTTAAATATCTAGAAATGAAACGATCGTTATTGAAAAATGTATATTCCAACATTTAAAAATATAAAAACTGTATATTTGATCATTGAAAATTATTTTAAACTACCTAATACAAATCCACTATTTGTTGAATAGTTAGATTCATCTACTTACAATTACTTTTTGGTTGATACAAGGGTAAGGTGTAAATAATAATATTAATAAATTATACTTGATCACAATCACATTTTCTTAATGAAACTAATGGCTAATACTAATTTGAAATCAAAACCCATTTGACAAAACTTCTCTTAGCTATACTATAAAAATTCAACATTATTTCAACTTTAGCATTATCAAAATAATTGAGAAGCAAAAACTAACAGTGAAAGTTCCATTGTGCCATGATTGGCATTATTATCATAGTATTAATAAAAAGGGTGACAGATCAACTAACAATATATTGTAATAAAGACTAGAATCATTTCTTTAACAGAAACACAAAAAGCCGTTACAAGAAAAAATTCATAGAAATATACAAAAAAAGTAAATTGAAAATTTTGAATGACCTTTCGACAAATTTTGAAACTCTTCCTTTCTGTTGTATTTATAACAGGGAAACTGATATTCATCCCCAATAGTTTTTGGTTCATTAATATATCAGATCTCCTTTGAAATATTTACATAGTTTTGTCAAATAAGAGAAGTGTATAGTAAAAAATTCAATTGTTATAAACAATTTTGGCAGTACATAAAATTAATTTTCATTCCCTACTTTTGAGCAAGACTTTGAGATTCCAAGTAGTTTGTGAAAAAATACAGAAGTTTTGGAATTTAATTACTCAATAGGTAAGATATTTTTTAATGATCATGACCTAACAAATCTTCAACATAACATTTAATATGCATGTTAGAAAAAATTATCAAAAGTCACGGAAAAATGAAAATAATTTTTCAACAGTTACAAATTACACAATATAAAGAAAACGTACATTGCAAAGTAAAAAGGCAATTTTCATTCTGTCTAAATTTGAAAGTCGCACAAAATTATTTCAGTCTGACTAGATAAAAAAGCTACCTCATTTTACTTAATTTATGTGAACAAACATTTCAGGCCACTTTCTTGTACTTTCACATTATATGCAAACAGTACCTCAAAGTATTCAACAGTTAAAGCTGCCAGTCTAATATTGAATTATAACATACAGCAGGTGAAGCAAGAATTAAAATATTCTAGTCAAGAGACAAATGAAGAAACAATTTAAAAAAGCAGACCAAATTTCAATGTTTTAGTTGTAGGTTGTAGTTTCCATCTGTCTCTTGATCAAATTCTTCCATAAAAAATATAGAACATGATATACACTATCGAGCTCTAAAAAACAGCTTGTAGTGAAGTATTAATATAGACATAAACATACAATCACATTCTGTTTATCTAGAAGGAATGATACTAGTGGAGTCACAAATGGGTACAAAGCATAGGGAATTTAATCGAAAAAAAGATGTAAAATATTTGAATTAAGTAGTTGCGAGTAAACTTTATTGAAGTGAAAATTGAGAAAACTCAATATTTGTGAAAGAATAATCACATAAAATAGCATGAAAATATCGTTAGTTATTATATATCAAACAACTTCTTGTCCTGTCTTGTCAGATGCACCGTGTCAGAAGAAATTCATACTATATAATGGATTTTATCCACACAAAAAACTTCTATAACAATATGATAAGAGAATATTTTCAACAACAGCTTATTGAAGAATGGTTTAATCTTCTTGTTTGATGGGCCGTTTTATGCTGATTATGCCAAATGCCATTTAGGTGTACCTACTGTTTAGCACGTATGATAGAATGACCTTCAAAATTCCTAGCTATATGTTTCTGATAATTCCTAATATTTAGTTTTTTTATTTGTCATTGGTATAAACTACTATGGTTATTAACCTCGTGTTCTGGGTAGGTTAATAACTCCCCAAGCATCATGGCTATTTACAGTCCTGTCAGCCAAGTAACGTATCAGAATCAAGTTATTAACATAACCCATTCAGAACACGAGGCTAATGTCCATAATTGTCAACTCCGCCAAAACTGGCGTTCAATAAAACACTTTGATTTTAGTATTTTTTTTAGAATCATAAAGATATCCTGTACAGTCAGCTACCAAGTGGCCATATTATTTTTCTGCCACCTCAACCGACAGTGAACAAGAGAAGAGCAAGTAGAAAAATTAAACGCCTGCGGTTTGTATTACATGCAATTTCTCATATCTAGGTGTTGTTTGACGTACAAGTGAACGTCAAAGGTGAAAAATATAGATCAAAAAATTAAAGTTAGGGCATATTTATTTTTGTGCTTCAGGTTTGTTGAAAATAAAAAAATACAGTGTCCCATTTAAAGAAGAGAATTGATGCCATTTCTGGTAGAACGAAAACTAACAAAAAACTTGCACCTTGATTGATGAATTGTTTTCTCATTACTATATATTTTTATACATATCAAATTTGAAAAAATCGCTTTGCTGACGATAGGTAAAAATTACTAGATACAACTATTATAATAATTTTTATCGACTATTTAAAATCCCCAAATCAAGTTTTGAACTTGGAACATAACTCCTATCGGAGTAAAAACTATCGGTTTTATTTGGAACTGGCTTATAGAAAATAATAGGTAAAATGGTAAATATTTGTTTCAACGCCTCAGTTTATGACAAACATTTCTTAGACTTACGTATATTTCTATGCTGAACTTGGTGTTCCCGTCTACTTTCGGAGATATGAATATTCAAAAATAAAATCTACTCACTTCTGGTAATAAAAACTCGAAAAATTACCAAGTTTCTTGTGAATTTGTTTTTAGTTTCATGAACAATTATGATGTAGTTTGCTGGAAAAGTAACAATACCGAAAATGAGTTCCTAAAATACAGGACTTTTTAGCACTATCCAAAAAAATATTTATCAGTAAAATAATATCAATAAAAAAGTGCTTGTGAAAGTATTGAACACTTAATGGTTGACAAAATTATTTTCAATCTAAAATATTTTCAAAACGTACAAAACAAGATAATGATGTTCGCGTGAAACCGGTGAAGGATTCCTCTTTTAATTTGCGAAGATTGCAAGTATTGAATAACCCCAAATTGATGATCAAATGGGAACAATTCGAACACAACTAGACAAGGTAAGTGAATGCATTTGGGTCATTCTCTCAGTGAAACATTTCATATTTCACAAGGATTTCCAAGTATTTAGAATACTTGGGAATAATTGTTTCGTTATCCAGACTGAAGTTATACTGTATGCATAGTTGTCACAAAATGAAAATTTTCAAATTGAAATACCTTTTCTTACATTCAGAAAATCAATCCAAGTTATTATTGGAGTATGGGTTAAATTCTAAATGTAATAATAAGATTAGTTTGTACCACATGAGTAACTTTGAGTCATTTTTGACAGAAAAATTATTTTCTTTGGACCCACTGTGCAAAATATTAAAATGAATGTGAAACAAAAATCCCCTAACAGCTAATGAGCTATGGAAGAAAGCATATTCACTCTAATATCGGTAAGAGTCTGAAAAATGGAATGAAAACTAGGTCTATTTACTGGTTTTTGGCCCCAGCAATGCTTCATAACTTCATATACTGGTGAAGGGCATCCGTCAGGACAACACAACAAGTTACCTTCCTTCAAATATTTTATCACCTCTTCATGTGTCATTCCATAGTATGGTTGGAGTGCAAATGAAAATATTTCCCAAAGACACACCCCAAATGCCCACACATCAGACTCTGGGGTATATTTATTGTACAGAATACTCTCCAAAGGCATCCACCGGACTGGTATTGCATCTCTATCACTACCCTTGTAGTAATCCTGCAAATATATTTTTTGCGATAGTCCAAAATCAGCTATCTTGACCACCATGTTATCACTTATCAGACAGTTTCTCGTTGCCAAGTCCCTGTGAACAAATTTTCTATCGGACAGATACACCATACCTGAAGCAATTTGTAGCGCAATATCAATTTTATCCAAATGGGACAGTTGGTTGTCCTTATAAATTTCCTTGTTTGTAAATTCACCATCTATAACACTACGTACTACATAGTTGCTGGGAGAACACTGTCGTAAAAATTCATTCAAGTCCCCCTTGCCCATAAACTCGAAGAGTAAGCACATTGGTCTACCTATGGCACAAACCCCCAACAATTTCACTATATTAGGATGGTCAAACTCTGACAAAAGACATGCTTCCTTTTCAAAATCATCTTGCATATCGTCGGAAGCGTCGTCCTTGAGCATTTTCACTGCCACAATAGTGAAGTCCTCTCCTGGTATTAAACCTGGAGCCTTTGCCTGGAAAACACTTCCAAAAGCACCTTGGCCCAGGTCTTTAATGTAAATTATGTCATTCCTGTTGAATTCTAGTTTCTCCAATTTAGGGTTCAAAGTTGCACCATGTCTGTGATATGCCACATTACTAGGAAGTTTATCCAAATCTATATTAATCTCTGCTGTCTCTGGCGCATTATATCCCAAAAGATGTCTTTTATGTAAACGATGACAGAGCAATATCAACAATAAACAGACGAGAATGAGTAAGAGGCCGACACTAGACATTATTATCAAAAATGTAGGAGATAAAAACTGATCCATAGCTATGTTTTTAGTATCGGTATCATCTACTGTGGAATTCAGACAGCGAGGAATATCGCAATGCTGCCACCTTATTTCAGGGTTCATAGTGAAACACCAAGGCCTCCTTTCTTCGCTTCCGGCATTTCTGCAATAATTTTCGGCACCGTCGAGTTCAGGAAATATTTCAGGGGGCGAATCGTGAGTGTGAGGAGTTTGCGATCTCCAATGTTGACAAGGGATACCCGATTTAGTGACATTAACTTTACCTTGATAAAATCTACCTCGGCCTTTCACGCAGTCGTAGGTAATTTCATCTGCTTTCATTTCTGTTAGACCAGCATATGAACAAACTGTTGAATTTTTCACATAACGAGGCAAAATTGAGCAGTCAGGTAAGCGAAAGTGGCCTCTGGATTCAATGTAAACGCCTTGCATTTTTTTATCTTCGATCAAAGCCCACTCCTTATAACAAAATAAGTTTTTTACAGCCACACAGTCTTCGTAACAAAGAGGAAGTGGTTTGGATACATTACATTCCGGGAAAGAGTACACACACAAAAGTTTTTCGGCAGCAGATCGACAGGGTTCTTCCAAAGTAACTATTAGTTCTTCCCATAATCCTTTCGTGATTAACTCGTTTTCCTGACCACCACTATTGTTATACCATACTAGTTTTGTATTGAAAACGTAACTTTTACATATATCTCCATGATAAAAACCACAATAACCTTCTGGAGAAGATTTGATCATATCAATTAAAAATATAAAAATTATGTAAAACATCTTGGTATTATATATCATTTAGCTTTTCTTCAGGAAAGTGCATAATATACATTTATTAATTTCTAACGATAAAAACATATCAATCAACAAACTCTAGCATTCACGAATTTGACAAGAATCAGGAATGACAAGTTTTTTTTACACAACTGACAACTGAGCCACAAAATGTCAGTCGTCATCAGCGTTGTTGTCAGACCATTAACATTTAATAAAGATAGCCGACTTATAGGGGACCTTTAAAAATCAACAAGTACGTTACTCTCAATAAAACTGGAATTCTGTTCAAATCTGCTTGAAACCTGTTCAGAATCTGTTTTTCCGTTAACCAGCTGTCGTACCCCTACGAACGACAACTCTCAAAAGTCAAAACTTGTGCGAGATAAGGACTAAGGAGGTCTTACCTTCTAACATGTGATTCTTAGCACGAGTTGGACGATAGGAAGTGAAAATCAATCGTCTGGCCTTGCGGTTCGAATCACCGGTAAAACTTTTGATTTGCTTAAATACATACCTAATTGAAAATGCCAAATTTTCAGACCTACCAATAAAGACGTATTCATGGCGGTATTTAGTGGACAGATAGAACAATACTTACCTCAGGTAAAATTTCTCACAGAGAGGATTATTCAGTTGTCAAAAAATTCAAGTATTTATTATTTTGTTTATATAATATCCATATCTATTGCATGTGAAGTTGATATTATTCGTCTTTTGTTCATCCTAAAATCAACGCATTGATAGTTGACATTACAAATTATACTGTAATATAGACAAAGAATAGTGAATTAAGATTTCACATATTTCCTTTATCATAGGATGAACAGTATCAACTTTACCTGCACTGGATATATGACCAAAATGTCAAATCATGCATTTTATACCCGAATAGAAATAGTGACACTGAAAACCTTGGCCGCGAAAGCCTCAACCATTTTATCATTTCTCTCACTGTTTGATGTATCAGAATACTAAATCAAATTTGACAAATAAAAACCATTGTTGTCAAATGAAACCCACATAAATATACAGTTTAAAAGAACCAAGAAAGTAGAGTATTCAGAATATGAGTCAAATATTAATGTATACAGGTTAGACTTATATTTCTCCTTTGAGAAAATTATATCGACTTCTGTGAAGGTTGGATTGCATGAATTTTAAGCGGTTATGATGATCAATATTCACTTAGTGAAAATCATTCTTATATATCATGATGATATATCGCAGCTTAGATAAAAGCAAGAACAGGAAAAAATTCACTTCATTAAAGAAATATTATTCGATGTATTTAAAACCGGATTCCATTAGAACTTCTGATTTTATCATAACTTACAAATTGTTCAGTAAATGTATCGATCAGCTATTTGTGAAGTGATCGTGTTTAGTTGCTTAATAATTATTAAAAATAATGTACTGTAAGACATCGCGCCAAGTGTAGGTGTTAGCTGTGGATGCTAATTGTCGGGATTTCAATTTTTGCTGCATCTACCTATGAAACTATTGTAAATTATAATACGTTTGCAATAAACAAACACACCAGGTTTTTACCTATATAAAGTAAATTACATTGGGTCAACTGGCAAGCTGCTAGTTTAGCGGGCCCGCCCCAGATAGAAAGCTGTCTCTAGACAGGTGATTAGGTAGGTATTTATGACGTGTACTACTCAAGGTTTTTTTTGGATTCGGAATTCGGTCTCTCAGTTTTCTAAAAACGAATCCTCTGAAAAATATTCATGCAGAAATACTAACCTGTGGATTCCACACAGGCGAAAGAGACGAGTTAAGACCATTTTGGTAAACTAGCGCCAACGCCGAACTAAAAATACCACTAGAAAACTGAAACCCCTCTTGTAAAACGATACCATTTGTAAGTCAGAATTCTACGGGGTGCGTGAAACTATTTGTCTTGATTTTGCCGAAAGCAATTACGTGAAAGTTGAAAACGCATGCACTTATATTCCAATACATCTTTTTAGAATACGAACAGTACGTGCTTAAGTAACTGAAATTTTCAAAAATGTATGGAATCTCCAATCTGCTTAATGCATTCCGAATAAAAATAACAAGCACTGTGATTTTATATCATAAAGGATTATCCTAATCTCCATCTCAAAATTTCATATGACCTGAATTTTCGGTTATTACCTTTTTTATTATCTGACAAAAAACATATTTCGCATCCCCCATATATTCATATGTTTTATTGACCCAGTGTTGCCGATGTGTCACAGGTACTCTTCTACTTTCTTTTGTGTTTCTTGGCGTTGGCTACAAGAGCCATGTAGAAATGAGCGGTGTAAATAAAGTGTCAATTAGCTGCATAACTTCTATACCATAGATGATGTTTTTGGTGTCCACTGGCATTAGTATAATAACTAGAATTAGTTAGGAGTACAAAAAACAACAAAAATAACAATAGCTGCATTACTCCAACAGTAACTACTGGAGGAGGAATAAAAAAATGAAAGCAACAGGAACGATTATTTCGGTTTCGGAAACGTAGGTACAAAAATCTTAGGTGATATGTGGTGTTCACGTAAAGGTGTGGTTCAACCAGAGTTAATATATTAGTAACCTTGCGTTCGACAATCATTGGATGAATTATATGAAAGGGTAATTCACTCAAAACGGGAAATTCCTTAAAACGAATACATATTACTTTCATTAGGCAACACCGCAGATACTAACCTTACTTTTAAGTCACATAAATTCAAATTTGAATTTAAAAAATTATATACATGAGTTATAAAATTACAATGAAATTTTGAAACAAGTCAAGTAGAAGAAAACATTCAGTGCAGTGTCTTCACTTTTAATGAAATGTTGTTTTGTGCGGAAATAACGGACATTCGAATAATTTATAATGTTCTCAGGTCCATCACAATTAAAGATGTAAGTTTGTCAATAATTTCATGAATATTAAGTTTGAATCTACCTTTTCAGTATGTTATTTTAAGGCCATTGGCGGAAGGTCTGAAATTAACATTGGATGAGATGAAATGTGTTGAAACTTCAACATATATACCTTGTGATATGTTTTCTTTTTATCATGTGGACAGCACTGAGGACATAATTTTCAAAATAAATTTCAAAACATTGGTGGATATTCTGAATATTTTCGGGGATGATGGAAACCCTAACGTAAAGCTGTCCTATAAGTCAGTAGGATCACCACTATGTATAGTGTAAGAACTTTTGGGCTCAAAGTTGTATTACTGAATGATACATTACCTTTTTTATTGGCCTTTTCCCTTCCACATTCTAAATGGATAAAAACAGTAATAGAGAATTTTTCAGGTGTAGAAAAGGAAAATTTCTAGCTCGTTCCAATAAGTTTGTACATAAATTCGATATATTTTTCATTGAGAAAAATCTGTTGTTCATTAATATTATTATTATTATATCCAGTATTTGATAATTTTGACCGTTGAAAAGAGCTAATAATTTCATAGATACTACCTTAATTTTTTACCTTGCTAAAATATACCTGCATGTTCAGAATTGAAAAGTTAACTATATCTTAGTTTTCTTTTTAAACTTCTGTGACACATGTTGGAAATATGTCATTATGGAGGAAAATTGGGATGAAAGATATACCGAGTTTTTTTAATTCTATAAATGAATGGTGATTTTGGCCATTATAACCTTTAAGTATCTATAATAATAATTATAATAATTTTATTGCAATACGATCTACAAGTTGACATGGCAAAAGTCAAACTTTTGAGAAGTTAATTCTCATTTACCCTGTAATTACCAATTTTAAAATTAACAGATATTAATGTATCATCATCGACAAATTACAGTTGAAAATTATATAAATTAAAGAGTTTTTCAAAAATATTCATGATAAGTAATATTTACATAGCTATTTTTATTAATGATTTTCGTAACAAATTTCAAATTAGCCAGCAGTTAAACGAAAAGTAGCATTTATGTCTCAAGTAAGAAATGACTGAACTTCTAAACTTCTTGAAGACTGTGATATTTTTAAGTTCCTTCAGTAGTATTCAATAAATTTATATGGGTTTGCCAACTGAGGGTTGCATCCATCGTGACACCTAAGAATTTAGTGTGATCCGATATTAGAATAGACCTATTTTGGAGTTTTACATATAGAGATTCCCCCGCTGTTTATTGATTTGTTAAAAATTACTAGTCCAGTTTTGGTAATATTTAATTTTAGCATATTTGTCTCTGACCATTTGACTATACTATTTGACATGGCTGAAGCTTTGGTTGAGAGTTCTAATGCATTTGTATACACTACCAAGATTCAAGGCTTTGGGTAAGTCGTTCACATATAGAAGGAAGAGTATTGGTCCAAGGATAGAGCCCTGAGGTACACCCTGCCTAATCATAATTCTACTAGATATATAATGGTTCTCTGCGTTCATTATGCTAACAACTTGGGATCTATTTGATAGGTATGATCTAATGAGTTCATAACCCACACCCCTTATACCATACTTTTCCAGCTTATTTAGGAGTTTTTCGTGGTTTACCATATCAAAGGCCTTTGAGAGGTCATAGTACAAACCGACCGAGGTTTTTTTGCTATCAGCATTCTCTGTTATTTATTTTACCGCATTAAATATCGCCAGTTCGGTGGACATTCCTTGTCTGAAACCAAATTGGTGGGAGTTCAGAATATTATTCGAGTTTATAAATGAGATGAGCCTATTATAAATTACGCGTTCAAATATCTTACCAGGTGATGGAAGTAATGATATTGGTTGGTAGTTATTAATGTTGTTCTTGCAACCTTTCTTGTAGACTGGAACTATTTTAGCTATTTTAAGATCATCTGGATAAGTACCAGTTGATAGGCTTTCATTGATTATGTTTGCCAAGGGTTCACATATGTACTCTGAAATTTTTTTCAATATTGCTTGTGGTATGCTATCCACACCGCATGAGTATTTCGGTTGCATATCATTTAATATATTGACTATTTCTGGACAATTCACCGGTCTGAGAAATATTGTAGTTTTGTTTTATTCTATGTTATCATTTTCTACCTTATATTCATTGCTGAACTGAGTGAAAAATCTATTGAAATGATCTGCTGTTTCCCTAGGATTTGTAACGTACTGATCATTTTCATCTTTCAAGACTACAGTTGTATGTTTGTTTTTGGTTTGATTGAAAATACTCCATAGTGTTTTAGATTTGTTTTTCGAGGCAGAAATTTTACTATCATTTACCGCTTTTTTGTGATTTGATAAATATTTTATGTATGCCTTCTTTTCCTGTTTATATCTAATAAGTAATGCTTGACATTTCGTTTCTTTATATAAGCTATGCAGATCACCAATATATTTGGAGTATCTTTTTATTTCAGACGTAGCCCAGTTAGTAACATTTGTTTTGATTTTAATTTGTTTTTCAGGAAAAGCAAGGTCAAATTTGTAGTAGAGAATATCATAAAAGTTTTTATATTTACAATTCACCTCTAATGAGCCATACACCATTTCCCAGGTTTCTGAGTTTAATGAATTTACAAACTGTACAATATTACTTTCACTATAGAACCGTTTTTTCGCAATGTGAATTTGAGGCTCAACGTCATATTCTATATCTAATATTTGACTGTAGTGATCTGAGACAGTTGATTGATTTACAAAACAATTTAAACAAAAATCAGGTAAGTTACTGAAAATATTGTCAATTTGCATACCCTCTGATGCACTATTTGGTCTTGTTGTATCATATATATGAGGATTTAGACAATAGGTAGAAAATACCTGCAAGAGTGTTAATGTGTCCCCAGTTGGTTTTCCAAAATTCATATTGAAATCTCCTCATAATATCATATATTTCCCTCAGCTTCTATAAAAGTTTCAAAGTTCAGTCTTATTTTTTTTATAGAGAAAATTATCAAATACATTTTTTTTGAGAAAAATATTTTGAATTTACATGTTGGAGTGAATTAGAAGTTTGTCTTTCTGCTGCTTCATAAAGTTCCCCATTGCAATTATTTTTCCGAGGCCAGTAAAAAATCTCGTATTTCCTTCACAAAATGACTTTTTCAAGATTTAATAAATTACTATTTCAGAATGAACCATAATGAAGAAAATATAACTGTGGATTGTGAAATAAAAACAATGAATATTGATGATATCAATGATGTAAGTCTGGCAGATGAATGCAATTTGAATAAAATTGTTTTGAATGCGAGTATATGTGTTGAATTACTCAATAGATTAGATAATTCTGCTGATGAATTGAAAATAATCCTAAGTCCAGATCCACCTTTTATTACCTTTGCAACAACAGGAATAGCAGTAAGTTACATTCATATAATTACCACTTCCTTTCCAAAGTTGGGTATGAATGTACTTAACATAAAATTTTGGAACTATATAATAAGATAAATGCCCTCTACAATGAGTTTAACGATTGATGTACAAAAATTGATTATTAGTCAACAACAAAAAACTGTCTATATGCAACATTCAATACTGATTGAAAACTTTACACATATCCATAAAAATAACAGTGAAAAATTGGAACCAATTGACTCAACAAAATTTTTGTCTACATTTATTGATTCTATTTATTCATTTTGTTTGTTATTCATATAAACCTTGCAGTTTAATTACATGAATAAATAAGTAATTACATTATCCGAGATAATAAATTACATAGTAAAATGAAATTCTCAAAATTTACAATATTTAGAAAATGTAGACACCTAAAAATAGTTATACATACCTACATATAAGTATATTCTACAATATGTGTACCTATTGTATGAGGACTGACACACCTTTGTACCTTTGTAAGTTTTTATATATTATATAGAGATGAGATTGAATGACTTGTTTGTTTCGCGGAAAACTGATAGAAACTGTCCATTCTTGATCCATCAGTATATTGAGTTGATTTGCAAGTCGAAACATGTTTACCGTAGCTGATCTTGCAATGTTAAATGATGGAGGAATATTAAACATTGGAACCGGGCGCAATCTTCTAGGTGGCACATTAAATCTAATTATTGACAAAAGTTTGGGGGAGTTTATTCTATCATTGATAATACTATATGAAAATATCAAAACTGAGTATTGTCGTCTATTTTCAAGAGATAATATCTTAAATTAATTCCTAAGAGTTGTGGATCTTGTAGTTAGGATATACGTGATGTTATTTAAAGTATAGTAGTCTTTAAAATGTATTTTGAATTTTTTCTAATCTATTCAAATTGCTTTGAGATTCTGTGAACCAAATCAAAGAGCCAAACTCTAACCTGTTCCTAACCAAGCTATAGTATAGAAGTTTGAGCTTGTTGATATTATTAAAAGTATACGATTGTGTTATAACAAAAGCTAGCATTTTATTGGCCGACTTCACTATGTTCACAATGTGTTTGTCAAATGAGAATGTGCCATTATAGGTGATACTTAAATCTTTGATTTCAGTGCAGCATTTTAAGCTTTGACCCCTCAATAAACAATTGAAAATACATGGTTGCTTGATACGTGTTATAGTTAAAACAGAACATTTTCTTAAATTGAAATACAATTTATTCTTATAACTCCATTCAAGTACTCTATCAATGTCCTTCTGTAACATAACACAAATCTCTAACTGTTTCTATCTTTTTTGATATTTTGAAGACATCTGCGAATATAAGACCTTCTGATGATATTAGTAATATATGCAGTCGTTAACGAAGAGTACAAAAAGAAACGGCCCAAGGTTGGAACCTTGAGGTACTCCAGAATTTGCTTCAAAATTTCCCGATCTGTTTCCATTATGTTCAGTCATTATGTATCTGTTTTCTAAGCAACATTTAAATAGGCAAATTAGGTTATATGATAATCCAAAACTACTCAATTTCTCTAGTAATAATACGTGATCAACTCTATCGAATGCCTTACTGAAATCAGTATATATAACATCAAGTTGAGATTTACACTTCATTGACTCAAATACATGTTTACTAAATAGAAACAGATTGGTTTTAGATGATTTTTTTTGACACAAATCTATGTTGATGAGGTACTATATTATTTTCCACATGTTTAAAAATTCACAATATAATATTTGTTCAAAGAGTTTGGCGGGGGCACACATATTTGATATAGGCCTATAGTTTTCGATATTCATTTTATCACCGGACTTGAATATGGGACATACCAATCCTGTTTCCAGACTGATTGGAATATACTAGTTGTCAAAATAAAGTTATAAATATGTATTAGAGGCTGTCATACATATTCACCGCAGGCCTTCAATACATTAAGGTGGTATTTCATCAGTCCCCTCTGACTTTTTTGGGTTTTAGCTTTTTTAGTGCTACATCAAAGTCTAACTCTTTAACCAAACTCAGTACTAGTGTATTATTTATTACGTCCAAGTTAGAATCAAAAAGTGAATTATTAGAGGCTTTTTTTGTCCGCATTCACTGACGAGAAAAATTTTGCAAATGATTCTGCAGTTTTTTCCTCTGTTACCTCTACTCTGTTATATATAAATTTATCACTATTAGAATTTTTCCTATTATTTTTTATGTGTAATTCTAAAAATTGTTTATACCAGAGGTTATTTCCCGCTCTAATTTATTAATTTTTTTTTTCTCAACTCTGATAAGTTTAGTTGTTACCTCACGTTGATATTCCATTCATTGCTATTTAAAATTTTTGTTGACTTGATTAGTAAGAAGGTGAATGGCGGACTTTTAGCTATTTTGTAATTTAATAAGAATCAGCTATTGAATATATATTACTTTCTGATATACCCTCATCAAAACTATAACATATTAATATGACTAAACGCTCCTTTAGCTCAGCGGTTACTAATATCACAAAACAGAGTAACCTGTCTATATTTGAAATCAAACGCACTCACTCGTGCAAAAAGTACTTCATGAGATGCATCTTGTTCATAAAAACAAAACTGAATAATTTCACTATGAAATGTATTCAAGAGCAAAGTGAGAAACCTTCATGTCAGTGAATGCTATTATAACATAGAATGTTCTATGAATTTTTTGTCTTAATCCTAGGAATGTTATGGGTCTTATTTTAACGACTGAGACACAAATAATGTTAATGTGTTAGATATATCTTATTACTAATTCATTTAAGTTATATTTTGATTATTTTCAACCTGACTTAAACAATGTCATGTAGCAGTGACCATAATGGAATTTATTATTATTACAACTCTTTTTACTTTTCAGGGAGAATCAGAAGTGCATATATCTAAAAATTCTGATTCTGTGACAGTGTATCAATGTACACAAACAACTACCTCAGTCTACAGCTTTTCCTATATCAGGCAGATATTGAAGGTAATGAATTATGCTGATAAAGTCATGATTTCTATGGGCGAATCAGGCTTACTAGGTTTGCAATTAGTCATCAATTCAGAAGAAAGGTTGATGTATGTAGAGTATTATGTTACTTCTCAGTATTTGACAGATTAAATGTTGGTTCTGACCAACTGAAGACTATGTTCTCATTAAGGCTTAAGAAATGGTTGTGAATTAGTAAGATGTGCCTATAAAAACGAATGTATATGTACTCAAAATATTATTAATTATTTAGGTATTTTACTGTAACTTCACATTTCTTATAATTTTTTATTTAAACAAAACTTAACCTCTTGGGGTTATGTGTCACATCTATGATATAATTGTTATATTTCATGTAGCATTATAATGTTTCAAAAAATGTCTTCAAAGTGGGGTTGATATGGCTGAAGTAAGAAAAGTATTTGGCAGAGGAAGTTGTAAACTGGATAGGTAGCGGATATATCTTTTATAGGAAAATTAACTCTTTTCTTCATAGCAAAAGTTGTTTTGAACATAACACCATAACAACGTTAGGTAGCGGATATATCTTTTATAGGAAAATTAACTCTTTTCTTCATAGCAAAAGTTGTTTTGAACATAACACCATAACAACGTTATGGTGAACTGGATTTTCTGGGTTTGAGCAGGCCACATATTTGAGTGTCAGGAGTTGTCTTCTGGAATATAATGATGGTTTACCTACAGGTTGGATATCGTTGCAAAAGAGATGTAATTTGGGAAGGTTTCTTCTGTAGTTTCATCTGATAGAAAGTAACAGTTTCAAAATATGGCTGGTTAGATTCTCACCACTTTGATTTGTCATCAAAATTAAAGGAGCAGAGCCACTGGAACTTCATCTTTATTAGACATCAGTTTTGGATCAAATTTTATAATAAGTGTGAGGATTTTATAAAAATTGCTGTTACCTCTGGCTGTTGGCTTCAGAAATGCACATACTCTCTGTTATTACATGGGACGGTAACCGGTTGGGTTGGCATGAGAGTTTTATTCTACTCATTCAATCGATCGCTATGTGTAACCGTGGTTCAAGCACTAAGGCCGGACGATCCATTTTTGCTGCTTATTGTCTAACCAGTGCTAGGAATCGCACGTTGAAAGATAAGACCTCATTAATTCTTAGCTCCCACAAGTTACGACTTTTGAGGATTGTCGTTAGTAGGACGGCAGGAGCTGGTTAACGGGAAAACATTTTAACAGAAAAGATTAACTTTTCCATAACAAATAAGGTATTTGCTTCAGAGATCTTCTTTGAGATTAATATTTTTTATACATACATATTTTACACTTTGGACCTAACTTAACATAATCTATAGAATAGTGTTGATTTGCAAAATGTAATTTCTAAAATATAAGAAAATAAATCTCCCAATTGTCCTGATGATGCAAATAACTTTTTGTGAAATATAGATGAATTTGAAAAATTGGTATTAATATTTTATTAGGAAATGGCAGATGAGAGCAAGAAGCAAACTAGGACCTCAAATAATATTTATTTCATTAATACTTCAATTTATTGCATAAACTCATAAATTCAGATCCTATGGATTTCCTGTCCAATGGATTATTCTTGAGCAAGAGCCTCTGTATGTTCGAGTATGCAAAGCTTTGGTTCACATATGTTGAATCCTAAATTTTTTCACTCAAAAATTTTTGACATACCTACTGCTTTGAGCTAATAATCTATTCAAATGAATTTAGTCTCTTCTTAATTCAATTCACAATAATAAATCATCTCACATCATTGCCAACTGATTTGCACATTCACATTCTTTTTCAACTTAATTTATTTATATTATTTTCCTACTTTCATATTTTATATCTATATTCTCTTAAGGTAATGTAAGTTTAATCATGCCCATTCAAACAGAATATATGTTCATACCAAAAAATCATTGTTTGCTCACAGACTTTGTAGATAATGTAATGCAGAAAATAAATTGAACGATTTCTAAATTGTAACAAAAAATTATAAATTATATAAAATATATCAGCAATTCTTGAATTTTACTGTCACAATGTATTGATTCATTTAGTACATATACAAGTTCTTCACGTTCCCTTGTTCAATGTCTTTTTTCTGACATTTCAATGGACTTCTTTGTAGCACACTCAATGGCATCCATGAAAGCAGCCCTGAAAATAAGGAGGATGAACAGTTCATTCGAATGAATGTTTTGGGAATACTTTTCGTCTTGAAAAAACATTTTTTTTATTGGTCACAGTTCAAGATATTTCCGTTACTTTTGTTTTAAACGGATGTGAAATGGTGTTTTTAGATAATATTGAGTACTTGGGAATGTTTATCATGTAAATTTGAACTTTGTCTTTCTTATTGAAAAGATCTGCTATTGATCTACTAACCTAACTCCACCCCTTTCTAAAGCATGTATACCCGTTATAGTTGTACCTCCTGGAGAACAGACTTCATCTTTCAGCTGTCCTGTGTGTTTTCCACTCTCTTTCACCATCTTGGCAGCCCCAAGAACTGTCTGTGCAGCAAATTCTATAGCCAATTGTCGAGAAATGCCCATTTTAACACCACCATCAGCTAGGGCTTCTATCATCAAATAAACCTAGAAATGTTCAAGTCACCAATCATTTTCGAATTCAAGACAAAGAGCTTACAAATGCAGGTCCGCTACCTGAAAGAGCCCCGACAGCGTTTATCAATGATTCGGGTACTTCCTTACACACTCCAGTTACGGAAAGGAGAGTTCTGACAAGTTCTATATCTCTGTCTGTTGCTCTTTGCCCCGGGCTGAATACGGTACAACCTTCCCCAACCATCATAGGAGTGTTCGGCATTACCCTTATTACTCTGCTACCATGAAGTTTCGACAAAACATTTTCCAATTTTTCGATGGGCGTTCCTGCTAATATGGAAATGAATAACTTTGAATTCAACGAATTTTCGTTTAAAGTATCGAACATGTTGGCTATTGCTGTGGGTAGAATGTGAGGTTTGACTGCTAAGAATATCACATCAGCATGTTCCACAACTTTTCCATTTTCTGTGAATATCTGAGCACCCTTTTCTTTCCAAACAGACAGGTTATTGAGGTTCGGTCCAGATACATAAACTTGATCATATTTCAGGAGACCTAATAAATTCGTTATTAGATTTGTTTGCAATTTTTCGTTATCCAAGTTTGTGCTTGAAATTTACATAGATTTGACAGCTATCCAAGAATCTGAAGCCAAAATTTGTCACTGAAAAAACCAACTCATCTTTTACGATCATATGACATGAATATTTATTTCCTTGGCACAAACATTTGTTTCTCTCGCATTGTATTTACTCTCACTGATAATACTGTATGATAATTCAGAAACAACCACTCTGTATTATTAGTTTGATATGAGATAATTTTTGGAGAAAAAAGTTTTGGCTTTCTACTTCTCCATCTTTAAAAAAACGTGGGAAACTTCCGAAGATAGGAAGGAAGTGAATAACTTTAAAATAAACTTTTCAAAGAATGCATATATCATGCACATACATTTCATTCACTGAAAGAAGTAGTCCATACGAAACAACTACTTTCAGACATGAGAACGTTGAAAAATGACTTTTTTTTCTCTCTGGTACCTCAAAAATATTTATGGGATTGAATATAATTTATAGGAATGCTTACACAACACAATATTTAAAATAGCATTGAATATTATATTGATACACCCTGTATATGGATATTAATTTATGGGAAAGTATCTATAGCACTTCAAAGAATAAAAGAAAAGATTCAAAGACACAAATACTTACCCGGAAACACAATTTGAGCAAAACTAAGAAGTTTACATATCTAATAGATAAAATATAACAATAAAAATAAAATTTAATAATTTTAGACAAAATAGTTTCTATGACCCCTTTCAAAAAATGTAAAAAACATAAGTTCACATGTCATAGCAATAAAATAAGATATATCACAGTATAAAATATAATTTGAAGTATAAGTGAAGAATAGTTTCCTCTTGACTCGTAATACACATTTATTTGTGCATGATCAATCAATTATTTGGTGACCTTATATGTGAATACTTATTTAATGAAAACTCATTATTTTCATCTACTTTACTTTATTGACTACCATTAGACATGTCTCATGTCACGTAAATGATCTGTGGAGAGTAAAAAACTATCTATCTATAAAAACTCACATGGAAATCAATCATTCATAAATTATACTTTTCAAAATTTGTTTTCAACTACTCATCAGCACCAATTTAAACATTTGAAGACGAAAATACATGAATTCTTCATACAAGATTTTGATTTTGTCACTGGAAGAGACAAATCTGCTATTGTCTCAATGACAGTACATTCATGCAGTTATTTAATCCCAGCAATTGGAATTTTGTTTGAATTGAAAAGGGCTTTTTCAATTTAAATTGTATCCTTGTTATGTAGAAACTTATACTAGAGCAGAAAGTCTTTCTTGGTTCATTTAAGACCTTAGATAATTTTAAATAATTTTCAATTTCGTGAAAGATATTTCTCTACTGATAGCAGTTACCGGTAACATCAGAAGTATGCACAGAGCTACAGAAATATTAGTAAATCTAGCTAAACATTGAACTGTTTTCTAAATGAAGAGCATCTTGGGGTTTAGTGGATAGTCTAACACTTTCCATAAGTAGTACTATGAATGCCACAATTTCTTCATTTAAATTAGTCCCATCGATATGTATTATTTTAAATATCTCATCATTTTGTTCATCATTTTAATTACTGTCAATGTTTCAAAGCTGTAGCAGTTCATGGTTACCAATGTATTGATGAAAAGTTAAGGAATTATACCTCTCATGATCTGTTGAAAAGAATATCAAGACTCACCAAAGATGTTTGTGCAGTTATTTTGTTTTAATTTTTCTAGGTTTGCAATTTGTCTCTTATTTAAAGTATTGAATATGCAATCAAGAACTATGTAATAATCAAACTCAATAGTACCTTTGTCAACTGTCAAAATCACTCTGGAATTAATGAATTTGAATTTTACTAAAGCAGGGGATTTACCCAAATTTAAAAAATATCATGTGGTTTATGGGACAAAAAATTTCTGATTACCTCTTTAGCAGATATTGGGATATAGTACATATTAATAAAAGATTTGTTTTTGGTGATAATGAAGATATGGGATTTTTGTGAATCAAGGTCTACAGCTTGCTAATGAAAAGTATTTCCCAATGAAGTGTGCATCATGAAGAGAAAATTTGATTTCTTCAGATTAATGATAAGAAAAAAAAAATGCACTCATGTTAAAACAAAAATTTTGAAAATTCGCTCAAGTAGGGATAACGAAAAATCATAATGTTATTTTCTTGAAATACTAATTTTACCTTTGTTTACTATCCCTTCGCAAATTGCCTTAGCCATATTTCCTCCTCCAATAAAGCCAATTTTTTCCGAAATGGATTTAGAGCTTATTTCTATTTTTTCCATGACTACAAGAAAATTATCACCCAATAGTAAGTAAAAGAATTTGGTTATTTGCAAATGATATATTCAATAACAAAAATTCAAACTTAATGTCTGTGAAATAAATATATACTCAAACCACAGTCCACAGATGATTACCAAGGTTAAATCTTTCAACAGAAGACAGACGTGCAGTGCAGTGTTGCCATTGACGTGACATATTAGTCGCAGCTTATGTCAAACATCTTCACGTTATAAGGAAATGTACCCCTATGTAATATTGCTTATGAAAAATTATGACTGAAAAAACATATGATTTCGTGTATATTTACAATATTTTCATTGGCTGTTTCACCGTACAGTATGAAGATATACCTTTCAATAAAACTGCACTTAATTGACAAAAAATCGAAGTTAATTCTCTTCAAATAGTGACGTCACTTTTGTATGAGAATTAGAAATACTCTGAAAACTATCAATGAATGACGACACTTCCACCCCTCCCAATTGAATACATGACGCCATTTTTTCCTAAACTGAATTTTGAACAGTTTTCAGATAAATATTTGTAATGGTCCATTGAAAAAGATGTTACTTTCTTAGCGTAGAACTACTTTCAACCGACCATCAGAAAATAGCGTATATTTCAAATTCCTACAGTTCAGGAATACTTTGATACTCATGGTTTTATATTTTATAAAATAATATTCTAAAAAAACTATTTCTCAAATCATTGCTTCACGAGTTTAAACAATAATAAGAAAGATCTTTATTTCATACTATCAATAAAAACAGGAATACTAGGTTACTAAACAAGTTGGGAACATATTAGCTGCAAGCAATCTATTGCACTTCGATCAATATAAATTAAAACACCAGTAAAAACAGATATAAATTTTATTTTGCAATATCACATGAGGAGAAATAAAGGACTAGAATTTTTGCAATGAAGTTTTTTGGAACACTGAAAAAATAAGTAGCGAAGTAAACTCAAGTGATCCACTAACGCCGGCAGCTTTCCTTTCATTACTTTCAAGATAGATAGGACACATCATTATTCTCCAACCACTGGCCTTTCATCCAGATATAATACTGCTTCTTCGCGACTCATCCCATGAGTATCCATAAAAATTTTCAAACATAGTTCTGGGAGAAGTACTTGAAAAAAATAGTGAGTCTTATTATCCTTAGTATCAAATTCTTTGCCAAGTAAAGATAACATATGCTCAATCTGTTTAAATGTAAAAACAATCATGCTTGTATTATATGAAAGATCTTTGGTTGTGAGAGTAAACACTTTGGTGTTGATATTGTTATACCTATCGTGACGTTCATTATAAACTCTACCATGAAAAATATCAGAAATATAACCAACATTAGATCTAAAACATTTAGTGACATCTTTTAAAGATAATCCCTTGCAATCCAAGACTAATGTATCAACAACTGGGCTTGTGTTTAGGTTTTTGACACAAAATGGTAACTCAAAACTTTTATCACACATTGGCTTAAAAGATTCAACTTGAGTTTTATAATTCTGTAAATCTTTTTGATCCTTCAAAATTTCGTCTATTGTAGGTATTGATACCCCATACTTAATGAATGATTCCTTATCTTTTTTGTTTATTTTGGATTTTTTCATTGGCTTAAATGTTGGTAGATCACAGCTATCTGAAGAATCTGTTCGATTCATTGTTTTTTTACTGTTACAAGATGACTTTCTCTGAATATTTGGCGTCTTGTTAAGATAAGAATCTAAACTTGTTTGGCTAGTAGAGGAATCACTTATGTATTTTAGTTTTTTCTTTGTTGAATTTTTCTTTATGGGCATACTTGAAGACCTGCTTTTGTCTTTTTGTTTTGTCTTACTATCTGCTGAACATTTTTTTGGTACATTTTCAATATTTTGGATTTCAATATCTAAAGATTTATATTGCTTATTTGGTTTAGTCATTTCATTTTCTTTTTTTTTCAAAAACTCTTCTAGTTTGACATAGTTTAGACCATCTTGTTTTTGTTTGTGTTTTCTCAATCGCTTCGCAATAGGAGTTGTGCCATTTATTTTCGAATGTGTTTCACTAGGTTTTTTATTTTTTCTGGGAGGAGTTGATTTCGACTGTTTAGTTAAGGCATTCAACATTTCGGTTAGCATATTCAATGACTTCTTATCACTGTGGTTCACTTTTTCAGAGATTTTTTCTCCTATTTCTAATGAGGAGTTCCTTAAACAAAATACAAATAAATATAAAATTAAGATATCAAATTAAAATGCTTACATTCTTTAATGCGAATCTTTTTTCAATCTAATAGAAAGTGATCAAAATAAATAACACCAGATCATACTATAGATAATACTACAAATTACAACAGATGTATATAAAATTTCTTTTGTTGTTGGCGGTTAATTCAGGATGCGGGTTGTCAGTTGTCAGATTCTTCTTCTGAATATTTTTGGTTTTCTGGCTTGTTACAGAATTCAAGGAAACCATTGAACAGTTACCAGAGGTTAAAGCTTCTTTACCGCTGAATCTGTTGGACAATAACCTCTGAATCCAGCTAATGTATAAAATTGAAACAATTTAAAAAGCGATTTTACGCTATATCAAGCACAGCGCTTTCCTATTTTCCGTCCTGGACCCAGCCATCATTGAAAGGAAGCGCTAACGTAAATATAAACTGAGGAAAAATAGCAATGAGTAAGACATTAGCTAATATTTCATGTACTTACATATGCATCAGTTCAGTTTACCATTCCTCAATTTTCAATTCTAGGGAAGTCTGTACATTTTCTGGAACATGATTGTCGCACATTGGCTCAAAGAACAATAGAAAAATAATTCCAGTGATAATGACCCTACTCTAGTTTAACAGCTGATCGGAATAACTGAATGTGGAACAAAGGTTATATTTACGTGTTCCTTCCAGCTGTTTTCGTATGTTTTTGTGGTTTTTTGTACTTCCCATGAGTGAAAGTATTTTATTTTTATCTATTCATCAGTTTCTCATGTCTATAATAAACACACTAAAAGAACATTGCTTCAACAAATTCACGAATAAATAGTTCAAAACACGAAAAACTCCAAAAGAATAAACATAACCTATATTTAACATTCAGACACATATAAGTTATTTCGCAATCATCGGTAGAAATTCTTCCCTTTTTGGTAATGACTCTCCAAGTGACAGCTATAGAACAATAGCGTCTACCATAGATGTAAAGAAACTATGGTGTATGAAACTTCTTTGTTATTGATTTGTCAAAAACTCTCGACGCGAGAAATGAGACTGACTCAAGTTTGTTCACATGTTGATAGATAGAGCAAAAATCGAAATCTGTCGCTCGTACTTAATTCAGACCGAGATACCGAGAATACCTACCACATATTCTCGGATTCAGATCTGTAATTTATGTACCATAATGCAAACAAATCTTCCATTCAATATAAATTTGTTTCAAAATATTGGAATTTGAAATACCAATTTGACGTTATAAAGCAGTCATTGTTAAGTGTACTCAGCACGTGAATGTGAATGGGAGGCTGAAACTTATAGGATCTCTTTGTTATTTCTCAATCAATAAGATTGCCTGCCGTAGGTCGAGAGTTTTTGACAAAATATATTACATGGGGAATGGGTCCAAGTGATTATACAAAGGATGTTTTATGAATTTTGCTCTTCCCTTTTATCCCTACACTCTTATCCTTCGGGGCGTGACAATGGCTTGAATAGTCACAGTCACAGTATATGAAGAAACTCCAGAAAAGCTCCAAATGGATTTTATTATTTGTTTTTTGGAAATTACGACTTTAATCTCGTAATTTCGAGTACAAAGTCGAAATTTTGAGATTAAAGTCGTAATTTCGGCTTCAATTTCGAGTTTGTAAGTCGTAATTTCCAAGAAACAAAGAAAGCTATTTTCCGGGTTTTCTGGCCGTGGTCTGCAGGTTTTTATGACTGACGTTTCGTCTACTGCTGCGGTAGACATTTTCAAAGGCGATGTGGTAACGGTCACAATACCCAAGCTCGTGCTTGGGTTCTTGTATCCAATGCATTAACTACTATTTCATTACTGGGCACTCTATTTATATTGTTCTTAGTTGTATTACCTGTTCATGTACCTTTAAGGACAGGTAGCCAGCGTTTATTAATATTTATTGTCTCTTTTTTTCTATTGAAATTATCCGTTTTTGAATCTCTATTGTCTCTCTTTATATTCTTGGGTAGTAATTTTGGGTACTGTCGAGTATTAATGTCTATTTGAATGAGATAATGTGGGTACCTTATTTGTTGAAAGAGTATTCCGCTTCAGCCTATTTATCGGTTTGTCCGAGGCGACAGTTTCTCTTGTGTTCGGAGAGACGGATCCCTATACTTGGTTTCGACCGACCCGCACGTACATGGAATCCGGTGTACCCCTGGCGTTGCTAGAGGTTCTCTAGAGTCCTTCGCTGACCCGAGGCTTGGCCTGATGGGTTTTTGTTGGCCTAAATATTGGTTTCACCTTGTGTTTCACTAAGATTCTACCAATCCGGTCCAACATAGGGAAGGAAGGAAAGCTTTTCCCTTAACTGGCTTAGCTTTGATGTTCTCTTTCCTGGGTCGTATGGCCTGCTCGCATTCTGTTTCGCTGTACTCATTACATTTGAATGCATTTTTCAGGTGATTTAGTTCCGAGGGTCTGCCTGCGTTGTATACAACAGGAACAAGAACCTGAGCACCAGCTCGGGTATTGCCACCGTTTCCACACCGCCTTTTGAAAATGTCTACCTCAGCAGTAGACGAAACGTCAGGTATAAAAACCTGCAGACCACGGCCAGAAAACCCGCTAATTTGAAAACCGGCGAGTAGACCAGATCGATTTGGTCATTTAGTAGGTAACATCCGCAATGCTTACGCTTATGAATTTCCTAGTATTCCATATGATTGAGTTTCCAACCCTTGCCTGCATAGTGCAAAATTTCCGAATAATTTCAGTCTGTGAGAATGAATCATTTGTGTGGGTTCGAAATGGAATTTGAAATAACATTTTTATTGATTTATTTTGTAGCGTTTGATTTTTTTAAAATTAGATACCTAAGATTCGCCAGTATATATGCATTGTAAACCAAGTATCTATTACTGAAACTCAAGTAACTGGAACACCTATATAGAGCTCCTAACATTGGTACAATTTTATCATTAATATGTTCTATGTTTCCTGACCAGTTTAACTTATCATTTATTATGAGTCCCAAATACTTGGTTTTTGCAACATTCATTAGGGGTAAGTTATTTATTTTTAATTCAATATTTCCACAAATTCTACTTTTTTGTTTAAATAGCATGTAAACGGTTTTAGCAGAGTTCACCTTGAGTTTATTATGTGCAAGCCAATTTGAGTATTTAGAGAGATCTTCATTAACTGTGTTCTCCAGTAAATGTAAATCATATCCGCTGTACAAAAGCACCGTGACATCGGCGAACGTGAAATACCTTCCCTCAGTGACAGTACCATCAGTGTATACAACAGGGGTCCCAAAACGGATACCTGTGGTACGCCTCAACTATTTTTTATATGCTCACTCACGTTCTCACCAACAGCGACAAACTGGGATTTTTCTTTTAAAAATGTCTCAATGAGAGAATAAGTTTTGCCTCTTATATCCATGCAACATAGTTTGTTCAGAAGAACAGTATGGTCAACAACGTCAAATGCCTTTCTTAAATTAATGAACACTGCAGTAACCATTCTTTTTTTATCCAATCCCCATGTAATATTATGAATAAAATCTATTGTGGCACTTAGAGTGCTACTACCCTTGATAAAACCATACTGATACTCATCAAATCCCACATAACGATCAACAAAGTCCATTATTCTTGTCTTTATTATATTTTCAATAATTTTAGAGAATGAGCACACAAATGTTGAAGGTCTATAATTTTCAAAGTTTTTTTGTTATCACCACCCTTAAATATTGGTATTACTTTTCCAGTCTTCAGTATCTCAGGAAATACCCCCGCTTTGAAAATATTGTTTATCTAATCAACAATTCAATTATTATTATGTCTTTAATGGATATGTTATCGTGCCTTGCTGCAGAGTTTTTATTAAGTGCAACTATGACTTCAGATACCTCTTTAGCAATGGTTTCCTTTAGGAATAATGGGTTGCCGCACGATAGTTCCTCAAAATCTACATTTTCTATATTAATATCTATTTTGGAAATAATTGATTGACCTATGCTAGTATAGATAAAATAAATAACTCAATCGGTTGGACCTCAAGGGTTCAGGTAGGTACTCAAAATCTGTCTTCAAGATATTCTTCCAAGCTATAATATGCTTTCGTGAGTAAAAGTTCCTTCACACGTTTTCGGAATGTTTTTGACTTCACTATACTTTCTATTCCAAATGGTAGATGATTGAATATCTTCCGACTCTTAAATATTATGGAATTTTTTGTTAATGTTGAAGTTGGCTTTGGCAGAGGTATATTGGCATTTTACCGGCTGTTATATATTCTTTTGGAAGGAAAAGTATTTTTTCTCATTTGAATTAGACATAGTGTTTCTAGAATGAAGATGCAGTAGATTGTTAGTATTCTACTCTTTATGAACAGTGGTCCAAACGCTTGGCTCTACATACATATCTTATCACCCTTTTTTGTAGAACAAATACTGATCGCAGTAACGTTAGTTACAGATACAAGTGGTATAAAAATATAGTAAGTTTTATTTCTCATTTTTCATGATGATCTCCTAACTCGTAGTAACGGCTACATCCATCAATCTAATAAATAATACATATAAACCTCCATTTTGAGTCATTCTATTCATTGCTAAAAACCATATGGAAATCTGTTTGGTAGTTTTTGAGTACTTTGCATTCAGATAAACGGACATGACGGCAGAACTTTGTTTTATAATACAGTATCCTTAATCAAACAATTATTTATTCAGTTTAAAAGTATTATATTCAGTAAAAAATAACACAGCCTATACTTAAATTCTACACTAATATCTGCAAACTACAATTTATAAGCAAAAAACAAACTTAAAAAAAATTGTAGGAAGAAGAGAGCAACAATATTTGATTTGAAACATTTGTTCTTTTAGACAAGAGGATAGCTAGCCTGTGTAGCAATACCACATGAATTGGCCTGGTTTCTTGCCATCTTGATATATCCACCTTGTCCCCAACTAGTGCCCCAAGAATTCTTTACTATCCAATAGTCTTGTCCGTTGGGATCCGTGCCATATCCTACTACCAGTACTCCGTGATCCAACTCTTCCGAGCTACAATCTGGGTCTGAATAAATCCCTGAAATATAAAATGTATTGATGAAAATCAATTCCAAAATGAACAAATATTGAATTCTTATCTTAGAACAATTTTTTTTATGTCAACGGCATTGAGTGCATGGCCATTGGTATCGTGTACTGGGTAGGCAATGTTAATAACTCCCCTAGCCAATTAGGGAGCATCACGACGATTCGCAGTCCGTCACCCATGTAACATTGCAGAATCATCTCAGTTCAAACTAGATGAATTATTCCGAGGAATAATTATTCTCATTCTTTCATATATTATATGAAAGAATGAGAATGCTTCTTTCTTTGATGTCATTTACAATTTGGCCAGTCAGGAGAAAAATATTGATTTTTTTATATTTTCAACAAAACAGAAATATAATATTGGTAACGAATTACTGATAAATTATTCATTGATACAGCTAAGTACTTCTCTACTGACCAGGCTCGCCTCAAAGCTGTAACAACTGAGAAATCCGAACCCACTTCCCGTTGTATTCTTGGCAACATTATCAGACATCAAAAGATTAAGAATGTCAAATAGAATTTGGGCCTAAGATCTGTTAGTAATGAATATCAATGTGATTCTGTTGTTGATAAAAATCGTACACATGATCTCAGTTGTAAATTTAGTCATAGGTGCTTCTCTTGGCATTATGCCGTTAATGGAATTTACTAACTGCCGAAATCCCTTCTCTGCTAGAACCTCTGAGAATCAGGGCGACAGAATCGACATGACATGAGAATGTCTCTAATTCTTTGGAGACATATATTGATACTTCAGCTTGTTCTCAGTTTGACATGGCAAAGAGTCGATGCAGCTGCAAAGTATACTGAAAAAATTGAACAACTGTGAAAATACAATTGCCTGAAGGATCTTCTCCACCAAAAATTTTGGCGGAGAAGTTAGCGGAGACAAATGGAAGTAGACTTCATCTCCTGAATATACTGACTTGGTTAGTGAAACGCACGTTGAGAAGAGTGTTGAATTTCTGGTGTTTGTGAGAAGTGCTTGATTTGGAAAAAAGTGAATTCAATTGTACAAGATACATAAAAGAAATAGGGAAATACGATGGGTTGTTGAAATACTGTAACTTTGTTATGTTTTTCTCATTTTTTTTGCAAAAAATCAACTATTTTCTCCCTCAAAACTCATACTAGGGGGCAGTGTCTTAGGGACATACATTGAGGGAGATATTAGCATTTTTGTCGTTTTCAGGCAGGCAGCCTGGACTTTTGACATCTTCAACTTATTACGTCAAATGATGGATGATCATTGATTATATAATAAATTTAGTAGCTGTTGAAATTTTGTGAAGCTTTTAAAGGATGTTGGATTTTAACACTTCCGATGTACACTAAAACTATATTTTTGGGTTTTTCAAAAATTATCAATGATGCAACTTCAAAAGCTTGGTCGATTTTCAATTTTCTGATTTGCGCTATATGGACTGTACTATAAAGGAACTGCCTAAAGAAAAACTGAATGAGTGATTCAAAAGAATAAGAAAAGCCTATAAGGTTACAGTGTTTTCAGGAGACTTGAAACAAATAGAAAAGTCTGAAGCCTCTAGAAACAAAAATTATATTGAATAAGAATTCATTATGAACTCTGTGTGAAGCCCTGGAACTGATATAACTTACCTTCGGAGTATAACTGGAAGGTTTCATGGCTGGCATCAATGGCTACAGAAACAGGGCCAACTGTGGCAACAGCAGCTTTGAGATCCAACTCATTACCAGATTCAATATCCACAAATCCTTTATCATCAGCTCCCTTATTTTTGGCATTGTAGTGACATTTTTCATCTTCAGCTCTGTACGGGTAGCTAGCCTCGGTGTCAATACCTTTGTTATCCTTTATGTATCGGAAGGCATTGTCCATAAGTCCTCCATCACATCCGTTGTTACCATATTTTGTGGAACAATCTATCAGATTTTGTTCAGAGAGAGAAACAAGTTTTCCTGTTTTACGGAAGTGTTGTCCTTCCAGAGATCCGGTCTGTATAAAATAGTTAAAGTTTTACTCAAACTCTTTTTTAATTCAATACTAATCTATGTACAAGAAAAGAAAATTCATCATTGTGAATAGAACATTGAATTTAACCTGGTTGTTTGTATGGATCGTTCACTGTCAATGTTCAATCAACAATATTCACCAGATAGACATTCTAGGTGACAACAAAATCATTGTACTCACACCATTTAATTGTTTCTAAGGTAATAAATTTGAATTTCGGAATGAAGGTTTAGTTTATTGGAGCTGATGTAGTGAGAAACAAAAAACGAAGTTAGCTCAGTTTTCGAATGAAAATTCAAAATTTTTAATACCGTTTTAAACACAAATTTTGAACGATTTTCGAATAAACATTGCCAAAATAGGGTACACAATAGCTGAACGAGTTGAAAAAATATTTTTGTATGCAATTGAATATACAGAATAGGTTAGGTTAGAACTAAAGTGAGTGGGTTTATTCGACCCTCCACCGCCACCCGCAAGGGTTTATTGTGGCCTACACCTATCCACGCTCGGCCAAATAAACCCAGCTTCTTAACGAAGCCGATTAGTTTGTATGGTGAGTGGTCTTTCAGGTCAAATGGTAAGAGTACGGCTCTGCCGAACTCTGAACCTGATTCGGCCCCCAGCGGGGCAGGCACAAAGTCTTTGCTCTACTGTTTCATCATTTTCCAAACAGAACAACACACACTGTCTTCCGGCAGTCCAAGTCTCTGCATATGATGATTCAAATGACAGTGACCTGTAAGAAGGCCTGTTAGACATCGTAGTTCATCCCTACTATAGTCCAACAACTGTTTGGTATCAAGCTTCGAAAGGTGAATAGACTCCTTGGAGTGAGCCAATCCTGAAAGATTCTGCCAGAAGTAGATAAATCTTCTTGAAATCTAGATGTTCAATGTTTGCTTGGCAAAGCCTAAAGCGATGCCAATGACAGGTTCTGGTCCAATTAAGCTGCTTGCAGCACCTTCCTTTGCAAGGGAGTCAGCATCTACATTGCCTTCCAAGCCAGTATGGCCAGGAATCCAGATCAGAGACAATCTGTTAAGTCTTCCTATCGAGGAGAGTCTTTTTTGGCAATTTGCTACCAATTTAGACGTTGCTTGGTAGGAGCCAAGAGCTACCATCGCTGCTTGACTGTTCAAGAATATTTTTATTGATTTGTGTGTGAGGTTGGATTTATCCAATCTCTCCGCACACAATTCAATAGCGTAATTTTCGCTTGAAATACAGCCGCATACGTTCCTAGGCAGGTAGATATCTCTGTCCTGGGTCTGCGACTAAAAACACCTGCACCAGAACCGAAAGGTGTTTTTGATCCATGTGTGAACCAACAACTATCTGCTCTTTATATTTCCTTCTCCAAAAATATAGATTAGATTATATCTTTATTGCACCCATAAAAAATACTAACATTTTGGTCAAGTCACCTATTACATCACATAGTTACATAAAAACTATATTGAGTTCAATGTAAGGTACCTGGTTCAAACTGACAGTTTGTGCGACTTCTTCTGCACAGTTCAAACGGGTTCTTTGAAAAATGTTAATGGAAAGTTGTTCAGAATTCTGGGTGAACGAGCTTAAATTCTCGCCCATGTTGCTTCACAGTTTTAAAATTGACAGCAGTTATTCAGGAAGCATTAAAATTTTTTCCCCAAATGCTTATTCTTCAATTACAATTATATATTTCTTCTTGTATTGTTGTTTGTATTTTCAGACTTTGAATATAAGATGTATTTTCATCAGACAATAAAGTATATTTGATTGATTGATTGATAGGTGAGGATGATCTCGACAGACGAATTCAGAGTTGTGAAACGATATCAAATAAAAATGAATGAAATCCCGATTTGATGTTCTGATGACTAAACATTTTTTCAAACACACATATCAACAATTTGAAGTGTCATTACTGTGATGATGAAAATATTATAATATACTCAAAAATATAAGTTTGCCCTGGTATTCTAGAAGATAAACTTGTCACACCTTTGTTATTTAATCAAAACCCTTCGAATGATATTTTTCTGAGTTCCCTTGAAAACCCAATAGAGCAGTTTTTCAAATTTTGTAAGATTAAATAGATGGCAAACCAGAAAATGACTTGATCAACATTACCCTGAAAAATATATTGATCATAGAGGAGCAACTAAGTAGCTAATACGATCACCACCGCCACATATTTGTTTTTATGAGCAACTTCAAATCAGTGTTTACATAATGAAGTATTTGCTCTACAAGACTTACAGCAAAGAATAACTGACCTTCATTAATCCATCACTCATGAGATATTTGACAAAGTGAGACACTAAGTTGCATTTCGACTAAGTTTCTGATTAGAAAAAAATGGTGACTACTTTGATCAGTTATTTTAAATCTTTTTTAATACCATGTAGTTTTCAACATGCTATATTTTCTATATTTCATCACAAATATTCGTTTTATATGCAATGCACAAAAACGTTCAAGTTGAGGTATCACATGATAGGGATAGCAATTCAAAATTATGGAGTTATTAGTAGTCACTCCAAAGTTTTGAAACCGACACATTGTATAAAACTGACAATATATTTTTTAAACTCACCGCACTGAAACTCCAACACGATCCGCACTGGCCTTGATCTTTGATAGCAGTTACTGCACCGTGTTGTCTCCAATCAATCTCTTTGGGTAACTGGACATTTGCCGGACGTATGAAAGTAACAGATTCATCCATTTCCTGACCCTTCATTAAATTTTTCGTTCTATTAAATCCATTTACCGTCTTTACAAACTCGTGGTGCAACATATCAGCATATTTATTGATACCCAGTTTGTACGAAACAAGGCCCAAAGCATATAGTTTGTTGTGTTTAGCTACTTTGTGAGCATTTTCCATGAAGATTTTCATGCGGAACCGTTCCTCGGTTTCACTTTCATACTGTTTCTTATGTGTCAGCTAGAAAAAGAAAGAACAATCATGAAATTTGTAAGAATATTGACACATTTAATTTATATGCAGTATTCATTGAAGATTTGAACTTCACAAACTTTAAAAAAGTAAAGATTGCGGAATGTAGTAATAACTAAACTAATGTATAATTCTGAGGTGAGTCAAATTTAGTAGGTTATTGGGATGATTAAATTCAAACAGAATTAATATTGATATATTGCTTATGCTGTTATGTATTCCAATGGAGTTGGATCTAAAAGCCAATTAATTCAATTTAATTTAACCAATAAAGTTCACAGAAAATTTCTAACTAATCATCTCAAAGTATCCTGACTATAAAAAAATATCAAGTTTCTTGGATTTATTTGCATTTTTGAAATTATTTTATCTATATGTACTTATGAATGAGAGTCACTCACTTAACAGTCACTCATTCATCTCTGTTTCTCTGTACTGGTATTCCTAAGAAGCTAAAATTTGGTATATAGGTACTTTTTAGGTCATAGATGTGCACCAAGAAAGGATTTTCAAATATTACAACTGGGGAGGCCCCAATGGGGATAAAAGAGGCGCGTTTACATATGAAAATTACTTTTTCATCACTGTTTTGTGTAGGTTCATTTTATGTTGTAGATCCGCTGTAAGAAAGGATTTTTAAATATTCCAACTGGGGGAAAAAGGAGCGTTCTTAAAATAAAGTTACCTTTTCATCACTGCTTCTCCATACCTGTATATTTTCGGAGGCTAAAATTTTGTATTTAGGTTAGTTTCATATTGTAGATATGCAAGAATCACATGTTAAAATGTAAGACCTCGTTAGTCTTTAGCTCACACAAGTTAAAACTTTTGAGAGTTGTTGTTCGAAGGGGGGCGAGGTTAACGGAAAAACAGATTAACCAGAATAAGAAAGGATTTTTTAATATTCCAACTGGGGTGCCAGCCGCGGGGAAAAAAGGAGCGTCCATAAAAGAAAATCATCTTTTCATCACTGTTTTTTCCATGGCCTTAAATTTCCGGTGGGTGAATTTATATTTAGTATCAGCATTGCACCCGTGCGGTCCCGGGGCGGTTCGCTAGTATTTAGTATAATTTTAGATGTATCCAGTACTGGTGATGAAGAAATGACACTCTAACTTACCGCATCCACAAAATATATCAAAGAAAATTTTTTTTTTCATTTAATGCCTTTGTACACCTAATATCTTTCAACCTAACTGTTTACTGATTGGCTTGGTAAAATAATTTAATTGTCCTTGCTTTTGAGGTCATCTGGTGTGGTAAAAATAGATTGGAACTAATTTAAAAATTCGTATCATGAAAAACTACTTCGTACACCTGTTGATCAATTGAAGCCTTTGAAAATGTCTACCGCAGCAGTGGACGAAACGTCAGGCACGGCCAGAAAATAGCCTTCATACAATTATTATTATTAAAAAATATTGAAAGTTACAAGATTGGTATATGTGATTTGAGTTTTTCAACCTGTCTGGGACGGGTGGGAATGAGGGGAAAAATTGAAAAAACCGAATCACTAAAAGTTTAATTTGTTTATTTACCAGGTCAAGATATATCATTTGTGGCGATTAATTTAACATGAATAACTTCAACACTGAGTTTTCCAGGCCGTCAAAGGGATTGTATATGGGCGAGAATTAAAAGAATCATGTCTATGAAAATAAAGTTACCTACAGGAATCCATCTCATTTCCACTTCTTCAGACGGCTTGGAAAACTCATACGTGGAGAAATGGGGTGAAAAAAATATCTTATCATTAAAAGTTAAACTGGTATACCTACAAAATACAATCTTTTGTATTGTTGTGTTAGACAATGCCCCCAGGGCCGTCGTAGGGAAAAGAAATACCAGGGGGGGGGGAGGGAATCCAAATTTTCCCAACACCACCAGCAAAATTTCCCAACTTTCGAAAAAATGAAAGGCGAGGGATTAGTTACTACTATAATATATTAATTTTCTTACTTAGCTATCCAAAGATTGGCTGAATGCTTATGCCCGTTAGGGTATGCACAAACAAAAATAAATTTTGGTATTTTTAAAAATAATAATGGGAGTTTTTCTTCTTTGGACCAAGGTCCTTGGTCTTCCACCATATCAACCATTTATAGAAATATTCAATACAAATGAAAGGAAACAACACTTAAATAATATTGTGCTTATTGTTTTCTACTATTATTTTTTCTATCTTCACGGCCCGAAATTTCCCAACTTTTCTAAGTCGAAAAAACAGCGAAAAGTTGGGAATTTTGTAAAATTGTCACTTCAAAATTTGTGGACTGTTCTCTTACTTGGGAGAAATTAAACTTTTTTGAAGTTTTCAAACAATTCAGAATTTCAAAGTATGGGATCTCCAAGTTATACATGTTGAGAAATCCCAACCTTCTCCCGGTTCATTCCCTTTTCTTATTACCTGTCCCTTTATTTTCTCGTAATTTTTATTTTTTCAATTTTCATTCATTTTTTCACTATTATTTTTTTCTATCTTCACGGCCCAAAATTTCCCAACTTTTTCCCAAGTCGAAAGAGGAGGGGGGAGGCTCCCCCCCATGGTGACGGCCCTGAATGCCCGTATCATTCCAGGAAACTGGAAAAATTCCAACTACAATATCAAGGAAATCTGAAATTCAGGACGACTGTATTCTAAAAGTACTCAATTTGAAGAAACATTACTTGAAGTGGATCTTTCAGCAATAGAAAATGAGTACAGAAAAAATATGTGATAAATATATTATTGATGAAACGACTAAAGTTCAAAATAAAATTGTTTCAAGGCTACCACCATATCACTGCAAACTTGAGTTGATTTGGGCTGACATAAAAACATAATACTACATTTAGATTTACTGTTCCTTCCATCACGTCACGAAAGTTGAAAAAATGCATTGATTACATGCAGCAAAAAGTTGAGCATGAATGTGGAAATTAGACAATATTATAAAGCAACAAATTGAACAGATTGTAATAAATGTGAATATTATTGATGCACTTCAGACGAAATTATCACTTTTCAACCCAAGAAATTAAATGAAATCATAACGACCAACAACAAAAAACATTTATAAACATACTAAAAAAGTCCTGAGAAACGTCTTAATTTCAATTTTTTATTTTATACTATAAGATTAACTATTGGGAAAGAAAGTTTTTGGCTTTCTACTACTCCATCTTGATACAAAAAAAGGATGAGGGAATCTTCCAAAGAAAGGAAGGAAGTAATCAATTTGAAAATAAGTAACTCTATACATGGATGTGTAGATCATGCAAAGAAGTAACTTTCAGACACAAACTGAAAAAAAGTCCTCTTGCTACTTTCATATAAACATTGAATTACACGAAAGAAAAAAATTCTTTCGAAACAAATAGGTAGATTAACTACATATGTACTTTTGCGTGACTTTGTATAATATTTTTTATATAATTTTTCCCAAATTCCGTTGGTATCAATGTTTTGCAAATTTATATTTCTAAAATTCTTAATTTAAATACATCAAAACTATGTTGCAATAATATTTTGTCCTTAATACGGCCCTGGTAAAAATTACATTGGAGTGCAATATAGTTTAGCAGTTTTCTCTATGCTTTCCTTGTTGAGTATCATTCTGCTTATTCAACAAAATAAATATCCGGATATTATTCATCAAATTACAGTCATTATCATGTTACTAAGTACATTGAGTAGATATGAATATTTGTTGAATTTCAAATTAGATATTTGTGTCTTAATAACCGATTGTAATGATGACTAACAAATATCATTTCAGTTTATAATAATCAGAATACTAATTGCCAGCTGGGCAGTTAAAACCACAATATCCAATAACATGATTTCTTTAATCTTATCGATTATATTGTCATGATACATAAATTTGTAAACAGTGGAAATTACTAATGAAATTGTTTATTGAAATTTATGTAGATATTATATTTCTAATCGCTGAGTGGTGTTAGAATTTACTGGAATTTCATGAACTAAATGCTGTTTATAAATGTATGGTATTCGATACGAAAAAAAAGGTTTCTATGAAACACAATACCAAAATAATGTTAGGGAAGTGGTTTCTCAGTTTAATTTGGCCTGTTTGGTCTCTATACATTTTCTTAAAGGGTTTTTACGGAGTGAGTTAATCCTTTCTTTGAAGTTTCTTCTTCATTACCATAATATGCTAACCCAAAATATACGGCGAGCAGTTCTATGGTAAAAACAAATTCACACCAAAAAACAAGAACAACAACCCGGTTCTAATTCAAAACTGGAAAACAAGCATATGGATTAAATAGAAATATGCCAAAAAAATTGTCGGAATCTGTTTTTTCGTTAGCCGGCTGTCGCCTCTTACAAACCTCAGCAGGTTAAATTTGTGCCATCTAAGGATTAACAAGGTCTTTCCTTTCAACGGTCCATTGATAATTATGTAGAAGTAAAAGTAAACAGCTTACATTTCTAAACAAAAATTCGTTGAGGGGCCATGACAGGCTATTCACTGAGCTGTTCATCACATAGATAAGCAGGAAGATACATTTATGTATTATCCTGAATTGAAGAGTTTAGGAGAAGATTAGTGTACAAGGCGCTTCATTTTAAGAAAACGTAAATTACATTTTTTAAGACTCATAGTAAATTGCACAATAAATCTACAATATTTTTTTCACATTATGTTGCAATGCACATATAACTCAACTTGTACAACCATCAAAAACAAAATAGTTTTTGAATATATTAATTTGAAACAACACAATAAAAAGTATTTTTGAGTTCAAAAAACATCTAAAATTAGAATTGGGCCCTAAAAATGTAGAATAACTGATATAATATATTAATAAAGCCTTTATTCCACATTAATACTCTATACATAAAACTAAAGAAATGTTCTAATATGTGTTATTTCTAACATAGCAGTCTATCTGCTGGATCAGTTGCCTGAATAATAATGATTCAAGCAAAATTAATTATTAATTTTGAAACATAACCAATAGACCTATCCAAAAATAAGAATAGGCTATACAAAAAGAGCCGAAACAGTGAACCATGGCCGCCAACTTACATGGACACTCATCTTTTTTGCCCCCATTCGCTGGTACCTTCATCTTTCTTCCCCAAACCAACAAAACTTTAAACTGCAATAACTTTGTACCCTCATTTTTTTTGCTTACAACGATTACGCTATAACATTCTATGTGTTATAATGTACAAAAAATAACCTCAACCTCAAAATCTAATAATAATGGACCTTCATCTTTTTTTCCCTGACCTTAATTATTAGGATATATCCATATTACTGGAGTTTTTTCCCAATACCAAATCGTTATTTTTAACACCTCGACACGTGTTTCGATCACCAAGTAATCATCTTCAAAGAGGAAGATTAAAACTGTTTTAATCTTCACGTGTCGAGGTGTTAAAAATAACGATTTGGTGTTGGGAAAAAACTCCAGTAATATTCATTACTACACCAAAGGTTCCAAACAGTGCATCATAAGGATATATCCAAATTTAAAAGAATGGTATATCAATCACTCAATTTTTTCTTTAAGGTGAAAATCAAGAAAAGCTTTGTAACACCCTAAAACGAACTGAATAAACTCAATTTTTTTGATGGAATTGACCGGTACTTGATGAAAATCAAACCAGTTCAGTGAAAATCTCACAATATAGTGTTACTTGAAAACGCAATTACTATGAAGAAATTATTGGAAAGGTACTTTTTTTGACAAAACATATAATAAGGGTGTGGAAAGTCTTTGAATTACATAATTTTGTGTTAATAGACACATAATAAATTGAAAGCGGTTCATTTATAGCTGAGATTAGTTTTTGAGGTTTCTACTTTTACATCTCTAAACAGGGGTAATCTTTGCCCCTGTTTACTAGGACATACACAAATATTTGTTTGAATATGCGTGTGAATTTGTTTTTCATCACTTAACGATTTCAACGTTGAAAATTATAAACTGAAGAGATCATGTGACAGCCTTCTTATCAATTACGATAACCTTTAGACCTACATTGAACTTGCGCTTGTTAACTATAAGCTGACAAGATAGGATATAAACTAAATGAGTACGGGAGGCCAAGTTGTGCTCATATCGTATATTTTTTTTACTAATAAGAATATTATATAGAGCATCTCTTGAATTTTAAGGTTGGAATGAAGATAAAAAGTATATTCAAAAAACACTTCATTGTGAGATTTTTACTACATAGTTTTACAAAAATGCAATACGTGTTTCGCTATACAATAGCTTCTTCAGGCGTATATTTTACTGGGAAAGTAAAAAACACGCCTGAAGAAGTTATTGTATAGCGAAACACGTGTTGCGTTTTTGTAAAATTATGTAGTGAAAATCTCACAATGTGTTTTTTGAATTGCATAAAAAATTAAACGGTTTGACTCGTAAACAAGATTTACCTAATAAAATCTTTGCATATATAAGAACACTGAAAAAATTCTGCAAATTTCGTGCTACTATATGAAATAAATATCCATTTTCTGAATGAGTACCTGACCCATTATCAAAGGCTATTGAAAGTCCCGCAAAACACACCAATTAAATGAATTGTATAATTTAAAAAAATAATAGCTCTCAGTAGCATACATATGATTTTCATTCATTTATCTTGCCATCAACAGGTTGAAGAAGCAAACTTTCGGTTCATTGAAAGGCAACTTTTTATTGTAGCCTAGTTATATTCAATCGAAGATTATCTATAATTATATAGATTTGATATTTTATTTATTTCATGTAGGTACGTAATGCTATTCTTATGGTTTGTTTTATTTGTTGAATAAATCTAGCTAAATGTGAAATATTAAAAAAAATTGATTTTTTATTATTATTTGAAGCTCCTGCTTCCTTGATTCTCAAATGATGTGAGAGTTGTTCTTGAGGTTGGGAGACATTATGAAAAAATTTTCAATAGTAATATTCATTTGTTTAGTAAAAACATTTAAAACATGATATTTTTGAAATTGTATTGGTTCTTAACACAAGTTTTGAATATTTTGTTTATTTCACTCATGTTAGGAATCACACGATAAAAGGTAAGACCTCGTTAATCCTTAGCTCACACAAGTTTCAACTTCTGAGGGTTCTCGTTCGTAGGGGTGCGACAGGTGGTTAACGGAAAAACAGATTTTTTAAACAAATTTTCCATTCAGTTATTTTGCTTTTGAAGAATAATCAATTTCAACAGAGTTTGAGACCTAAATAAATACATTGAAAGTACATTGAAAATGTTTTGTATGTTTTTAACAAAATGAAATTGCAGCAAACTATTGCATTATTGAAAGAAAATACTTGTGTTTATACCAAATATTTGGTCATCATTATGTTTATTGAATCATGAGATTGAAGAGTGTAAACAAAGTTTGAACTTTGGAGTTCAAATAATTGTTGATCCTATTTATTGGGAAATAACAATACACATAAATTATTGATTATTTGATTTTGAGAATTCATTTATCATATTCTATTGATTGAATACATTTGTTATTATTACAATTGAAAATGTTTATTTTTCTACCACAGAAAAGGTTTAATTTCATCTAGTGATATATTTAATATTCTTTTATCTTCAACAATGATCAAAGAAACAATGACCCCAATCTAAAAGCATTGAGTAGCTTACAAAAAATCCTCTTATAATTGCTTATTCATACACCAAACTTTTACTCTCTTAATAAGGATAAAGAATTGTTAAATTGGGTCATTTATACAGCATTATTGAAGAAAAAGTGGTGTATGGGAGGTAACTTAGGGATTTTTTGATTTAATCAAATTTTCATGATATTATTGACTTGGGACAAATTATTTAAACATATTCGAAATAATAAATTAATTTTTTTGGTGGTGATACTTATACTCCCACAATAAAAAATGCCAATATCAACAAATAATATTGACTTCTCAGTCTGTGTACTTTTTACTATAAGGAATCCTCGCCCATAGAATCTTTGTTATAGTAAAAGAAAAAGTAAGAGTGTGATGTATAACATATTATTTTGTGTGATTGAATCATTACCATTGGGTGACCTTTATTAGGAGTCAGAAAAATAATAGATCTTTCATAACTTCCTCATTTTGGACCCCCAATCAAAACATGTAAAGAGGAACTTTTTACAATAGAAAATCTCACCTTGAATGATCCCCATTCTTCTTGGACAAGGTCAAAGAAAGATACGGCTTGGCAGGCAGCAATGAAAACGAAAAGAAGAGCAAGGAACTTCATATTGTTCCTGAAAATAATAAAAAAAAAGTCAGGTCCTTCAAATTTATATACCACATACAAACGTACATTATTATTTGAGTTACTCACCACAAATGACTAATAACTAATACTGATCAATAAAAGCTCAGTTCTTTGTGTTCACGTTTAAAGTTTGACCATGTGACCCAAATCACTATAATTGTAAAAACACAACAAATAGCTAAATATATGGAATCTCCTACCACCTACCACTCTTTCCCCTCCCTTAACTGCTTTGTTTTGAGTTTCGAGAACTGTGATTCTGTCATGCAGTGTTGCCGTGTGCAAAGATATTTCTATAGATTTGAGAAATTCGATTATAACTTACTTTTACTGCCGGAGATAACTGTATGAAGGATATTTTCCGGGTTTTATCGCCGTGGTCTGCAGGTTTTTATGCCTGAGGTTTCGTCTACTGCTGCGGCATCCAATGCATTAACTAGTTAATGTGTTGGATACAACAAGAACAAGAATCAGAGCACCAGCTCGAATATTGCGACCGTTACCACATCGCCTTTGAACATGTCTACCGCAGCAGTAGACGAAACGTCAGGCATAAAAACCTGCAGACCTCGGAAAATAGCCTTCATACAGTATAATTAGCATTCTTCCGAGTTCATTCAATTTTTATTTATTCTAAATATACAATGTTTAGCCAAATGCTCAGAGGAATAGAAATTGAAATCATATAGAAGATAAATTATATAAGAGTAAAATAACTGAATTTTATTTTGAATCATCAACAGATTCACCTATAGGTGAGTCATACACCATAATTCTTTGTTGTCTCATGTCTAATTTCAATTTTGTATATTTATAATCCATACTTGTGTTCTTATATTTTCAAGAGAAAAAATATGAAAATATAGCAGCATCATGAAACAAATTCTTCAGAAAGAGATATTCTGAGTACTTGTGAAATACAGCGTGTGTGACGGCTTTAATAATAAATAATCAGCGACGATACTTTGAACTCCCGCCAACAAGTCAATCATGATTATTTTATGAACACTCAGAAAAACCCGACTGGAAACAAAGTAATGATCAATAATGATAGAACAGACTCTAGTCACAGTTAATAATATGGATAAATTATCACAATAATAAAAAAATAATTCAAATCACTATCTTCCGTTCAAGTAATTATAAAAACAATCCTCAGAAAGCACAAAACAAATAATTTTGACGAGTTCTAATGGTTGAAGCCTGAACTAAGCCTGGCATTCACGACAGTAGCTTTTTTGTCGATTAAAATTATTTAGTTCGTATCAGTATTCAATCTCAATATTAACTAAAGATGAAGACACGAAATATGCATCTTTCATAAGCAGAAAATGCATAAACTCGAGGAGGGATCAAACGTAAAGCTTATAGTGAAGTTTCATAAAAAGCCAGTGTTGCCAAATGGATGAACTATAAAGTCGCCACACATGAAACTGAAGCAAATTTGCGCTACACTGCTTCATATTCCGTTACGCATGTGTATCTGACGCAAAACAGTTCGCGCATGCGCCCTATCCAAAATTAAATACCACAGAACTTTAATAGTTTGTGTACTGTTCAGATACACAAAACTGAAACTGTCAGGAATCAGGAACATGCTCACTCTCAACAGCGCAATTCATAGATGTTTAGGTTAGGTAAATGATTTTCAAAATTCACAGCAGTTGATTCGCGACAGGTTTAATCCATCCTTTCGAGTTAGAATCAAATAACCAATGTTGAGGAGAAGTTTGTTTTCGAGGCTTTTTGTATTTTTGCCCTGTTCCCGTCAATTTCAACTGCGGTAGCTCTTTCGCTTGAGCTACAATCAGAAGAACTATCTTCCATTTCCACTGTAATTTGTTCCATATAATTTACAATACTTGGAGACTTTCAATTTCAAATTATTGGAAGTTATATGAATGATAATATTCAAAAATATTCTCCTTTCTTTTGTCATGTAATGGCATCAGCTACTAAGACTATAACGTATTGATTGTGCATTCAATTGTCAGCTTCGAGTGCTGTCCACTGCCTCTTCTTGTTCCATATTTTTTCAATATTGATTATTTGTGGAAAATTCCGCTACTTTATGTTCACATCCGCTACCGTCGAGTAAATTTCGCTACGGTAGTTGAATTCCGCTACGGTTGACAATAAAAAGCACAAAGAGTCCAAAAACTGGCCAAATGCGCCTAGTGGAAACAATGGCCATGAACACTTGAAGAGAAGGGTTAAAAAAATTGTCAGCTGTCATACTTTTCTTAATTTTTCAGTCTTTATTGGCTTTGACTATCACGATTGAGCAGTGAAACGATACGGATTACTTCATGTCATTGCTGAGATTTGAACTTGTACAACATTTTAGGATATTTTCAAAAAGAGTTGCAACACGTACAACACAGCATGAACCGTTACAATATGTTGTACGATTTTACAACATGGAGCAACATTGAAAGGGAAGTAACGATATTATTGTCCACCAGTTACCTTAGGTACGTTTTTTGACAAATCTGAAAAATCGGTAGTTTCAATTATGTATTATAAAGAAATTGAAAGCTTAATTTGTAATTTCAAGCAGCTCTATCTGGGAGTATTGACATTGTTGAAATCAAAATATTTTCAAACTGAAGACATATGTATGTTTCCAATAAATTTAATATAATTAACACTTCCAAAATACAAATCATGAAATTATAAAACAACAATAAAAATTAATTGGCGCTCCGGGGCGATTTCATTGATTCCAGTGGCGCATTTGCTTGTTTAGCTGCAGGAAAACTCGGAAAAACCTGCAGCACCACATCATCTTAAGATCTTGATCTGCCAATGTCCTTTTTCCCATAAAACAAAATGTAGGGTGTCTCCAGAGGCTCCAATAAATTTAATACATTGCCAGAACACTTCGTGACACGACTATCGTCAAACTTACCAAACTTGACCAAGGCGTAATAATGACCAAATTCAACGCCAGAATCACAGTGAACAATGATTGCATGAATATTAAAATAGTGGTCTGCTAGACTGAAGTCTTCATCTATTTCAAACCTTCCTAAGAGTTTGGTGCTTACGTCAGAGGTTGAGTCATATTTCAGTGTTATTAGATTGACTGGTGCCTCAACTATACTTGTTTCCTTATAACAGTCAGTTAGTTTGGCAATACAGTCGATCATCACTTGTTAAAACTTCCATTTCAGATGATTCAACAATAAACTTTGCACGGACTGGTAATTATATTAGGAAACACTAGTTGAATTTTCAGAAATTCACTTTCGGTTTTGCTACCTCTCGAACATTTACTACAAAGTAAACAAGTGAGGATTTTCCAGCAAATGATTTACAAACACAAGACGATAGATAGACTGTACGGAATCATTCAATCCACAGCGGTCAGGAGTATTGATTCTGCTATCGTTTTGCTCAAGAATTCGAAACAATCCTCTTGTTGTCCTAATGAGTATCTAGTAAGTGTTTCCTAAATCCTCTAATCCAATTTTCTTCTCAAGGTTTTCAGGACAACTCTCTACTGATTCGTTGTCTATCAAACTGATGTCATATTCGTCTATGCCCTACATTTCGAAAAAAAAAAAAAAACATCTAACAACACTGATGTAATGAAATATGATAGAAAAAACTTAATGTTGCCAGCTGTACTCCAAGAACTATAACTAGGTGAGTTAGGCTCCAGTAACTTCTTTATTCGGATTTGAAAAACGAAGTAGGAGAAGTGGAACTTGAGGCGTTCGATATTTCAGGAGTGGAGTGAAAAGACTATGGACTTCTGGAGTGGACATACGAATTCACAATTATTTTGGTGTAATTTGAATTTCAACTCGTTTGCATTACCCCATTTGTGATTGGTGATAATATGATTGGGAATTATAAATATCTAATGGCAATAGGAAACGCAAGTGACAGTGACTATTTGTGGTTTCAGATTTTCAGGTTATAGTGACGTTTCGCTGGCGCAAGTGGCAGGCATCTTCAGATATCTGTATTATCGCTAAGGTTACAGGTATGTCCAACGTCAGAAAGGAATTTCAACAGACGACGGCCTTAAAAGTAAAAACATTCCATTAACAGCAGTTTCATCATCAACTCCAAATTTTGAAAAGTAGTTTTAGTAAATGATACAAAATAAAATGGGTCTGAACTTTCAAACAAGTACTGAGCAAAAGTAACCAAAGGCAAATAATAGTTTACTTTTCTCTTTATATCGAAAACAATTCGACTTGAACACAACCTAATTTTTTTTTCAATTACATACTCCACATCTTCGTTTGTTTACTGTTTCCTTTGAAACACCTGGGATGTTCGATAATGCACTCCAGCTTCACCTCAGTCCAGTATTATAACAAATACCCGAACCTAGCTATAACTCAGAGATAGGATGACGTTGACGTTTTTATAAGCAATTGAGTTCTTGAATTCAACTACAAATATTGATTTCATTGGTGGTTAGCACTAACAGAACTAACCAGAAATTTAAGAACGTTATTAATGTCATAAAGAAACGATTCTGGTAAACTGATAAGGTCATCGTTGAATTCAAGAACTCATCTACTTGCTTTCACCACAAATCTTCATCTGGCCATCTTGGTGCGATATCTGCTGCATTTGTTTCACTGGTATTGAAAGCCTAGCTGTTGCACTGGTTACCATTAGTGTTCGGTAGGGTATCAACTCTAATATAGTTCAAGCTATGTGTGACAAATTTGACAATTGACACTGTTGGCGTTGGCAGTGACAGTTGCCAGAGACAGTTGCTGACACAGTTGCTGACACTGACAGTGCAAGTATTGAAATTTGTCGTTTTTGAAAATATATTCCATATTTTTTAGAAAATGTCACAGCAATATGATGTTGACGATGCTACTCGCAAGCTCCTTGAGGAAAAAGCAAAAAGGCGATTAGTGTTGCGCGAGCAATTTTTGAAAATGAAGAGCGATCCATTTCAACATGCCACTGGAGAAGGTGGTACAGTGGTAGGTATACATTTCAGATGTTATGTCATACTTAACCTCCAAAATATTCAAGTGAAATTTGTATCCTTCCAGTTTGATCCAGCAATGCAGAGATTTCAAGCTATGAAAGTTACTGGGTTTGAGCATTTCAAGCCTTCTCCCAAAAATGGTATTTATGGAGTATTGTTTGTGGTTGTGCCCATGGCAATAATGACTTATGCCATGCAAACATCTAGAGACAATAAGGAAGCCAGTTACCGAAGAGGAGAAGTAGCATATAAAGATCGCAGTTTTAAGTTTATTTAATGATTTGAAGTTGAATATTTGAATTATAAAAAGATATTGTTTGGGGGTTTGAGAGTTTTGCTCAGGTTTCAAGATTGAGATAGATTCTGATTAGATGTTGTCATTGAGCAATGTGATGACAAACTATTTTGTGCTTATGAGAAGCTTTTTTCAAGATTTGTTAAACTTGCTGACTCTTAGACCTTTGGATATGTATATGTAGTTGATAAATGATAGCCTAATATAAACGTGAAATTTTGTATCCAGTTTCATTCAGTGATTCTTCAAATCATTTAAAAAGTCGGGTAGTATTATTTGAGAAATGGGAAATTTATTCTCAGAATAGATCATGAGGTGGTAACGTAGAATTATCAAATTAACTCAATGTCATCAGATTCTGGCATAGAAGAATGATTTAACATATGCACTTTTTGAGATAACTTCAATTCGGATTCTTTATAATCATTTGATTCAGTGTTGAACACATTGTAAAGTTTTTAAAAAGAAAAAATATCTATTGATATCATCACCCTGATGTAATAAAATCATCAATGTGATATCCCATTTTTGAATTTGATTTACCTTTTCTATGTAAAATCACCTCTAATCATTTTCTATTCAGAAACTACAAAAAAGAATAATTAATTGAATAGAGTATTTAGAACTGAAGGATTCTATCTGAAATAATCCTTACAAGATTATCACATTTCAACAAATTAATTTTATAATGTGAAAGAAAGTTTTTTCACATGTAAAGTCTAAATTATTTAGCAAGGCAATTACGTTTGTTTGAAGGTGATTGACAATGTTTCCTGATGAATTTCACTAGTTCGGACTTCCATTGTCTACTATATAAAATGATTTGAAATCCCTGAAACAAGTAAAAAAGAATAATTAAAAAGGATAGTTGAAAATAACAATTATATTAAGCAACAATAAACCTGAAATGAAATGATAGTGAAATAACCTACAAGTAAAAATATAATAATTGAATAAATAAAAATTAAACGAATGAAAAAAGAAAATAATAAAAAAATAAAAAAGTGTAGAGATTCCTAGTCACGTTAGTTCACGACGTTTCGATTGTTGGTATCTACAATCGTCTTCGGGTGATTGGTGTTTCAGGGATTTCAAATCATTTTATATAGTAGACAATGGAATTCCGAACTAGTGAAATTCAAGGCAATTACCTTTATTATTGGGGAATTGTATACAGTTCAAATACTTTTAAATTTTGCCGAGACTAACATTAAATTCAATTTGTGCATTCTTGAGTCCTGATGTTATTTCTGCAAGATAAAAAATATTCTCTTGAAGTTTAATTGTTTTAAAATTAATTGAAGTCGACAAAAATTTTATAATATTTATTGAAACTCTCTAATATTGATGTTAATAGCCATTATTTTGTAGTAACTTCTGGCTACGAGAACTTTTATTCAGAAAGCAAACATATCTTCAAAATTTCAATTTAATAGGGCTTGATTATTCATAAGCTTCAAGTTTGATTAGTCAGATAGACAACCTTTGCCTTAAACTATCCTCGGTAAAATACGCCATGAGAGTTCTGAATCGACTAATTATATATATATATATATATATATATATATATATATATATAATTATATATATATATATATATATATATGTATATATATATATATATGTATATATATATATAATGTATTGTTTTCCCGGGTATTCATCCGTTGTGTACTATTCGATAGTCGATTCGATGAACACCCGGAAAAACAATACATCATATTCTACCATCCGTGAAAACCTACATTGTAATATATATTTATATATATATATATATATATATATATATATATATATATATATATATATATATATATATATATATAACAGAATAATTAGTGACTGGATTAACTATAAATCGATTTAATTCGTGAGGTTGCAGTCAATAGCTGGGCTGTTACAAAGAAAACTCTTTGTTATATGTCAAGCTTTTGGTATATTTCACACCTTCGTCAGGACAACTACAATAATAAGATTATATATCTTGTAAAAAATAAATAAATATGGAGAACTTACTAACGTGAGAATAAAATATAAAATGGTTCAAAAACAGATAGAAAAACATTAATAAATGACAGTTAATAAAAATTTTGGCTGACAATGTCAAGTGGGAAAATTCTGAATGATACTCGAATTACTAGATTTTTTATTTTCTTTATCATATTTCAGTAGGTACGTGTAAATTTTGCTGAGACTATCAATATCAGTTCGTTTATTCATTGAATGTTCTTCGTTATTAATATGTATCATTTCCAAAAATATTCTTTTTGTTGTATTGGTTTCTCTATCTAAAATATTTGGATTTTCAAAATTCATTTTATGATCCTCCGAATTAACATGTTCTGTTAATGCAATAAACATTATAAAATTATTTAATTAATAATTTAATAATTATTCAATTATTATATTTTTACTTGTAGGTTATTTCACTATCATTTCATTTCAGGTTTATTGTTGCTTAATATAATTGTTATTTTCAACTATCCTTTTTAATTATTCTTTTTTACTTGTTTAACAGGTGTGAAATATACCGAAAGCTTGACATATAACAAAGAGTTTTCTTTGTAACAGCCCAGCTATTGACTGCAACCTCACGAATTAAATCGATTTATATATATATATATATATATATATATATATATATATATATATATATATATATATATATATATATGCATTTAGGTTGCATACACCTCCGAACATAATATGTTCAGGTTGTGTTGGGCTCCGTTTTTTCCAGTTCGCCTCCGATTTCGGAGGGGAAAGTGTTTCGTCACTTTTTCGACTCTATTATATTATTAATGGTGTTTTTCATAATCTGGGAACTTTTAGTCCGGAGGTGAAAATGACCAAAAACATGTACATTTATATTCTATGGTTGAATCAACTTTTGGTAGAAGGCGCAAATTTTTATGCCAAAAATAACGTCAACGAGTTAATCTATTAAACCATCACTATTTTGAGTCAACACTAATTTGATGACTGTATTGTTATGAAGATCTTTGAAAAATATAGTTTTTTCATTATCGAATAATGATTTGACCATACTCTTTCTATTACTGGGTGAATCAAAATTCGAAAACATTTTTTTACTTGATTTCCCAAATGAATACCTAATAAAAAAAAATCAATATGTGATTTCTCCTTCAATAGCGCTTTTTCAAAATATCGGGTTATATTGGTAAATACCTAGTGTGGTTCGAAAGTTGTAACAAAAATAGTTTAGAAGGTTGACAATGTTTCGAGATGCATTTCATTATTTCGGACTTCCATTGTCTAATATGATATGAATTGATTTGAAATCTCTGCAAGAATCTCTATGAAAATTAAAAAGTTAGCTGAAAAAAAATTATATTAAGCAAGGAAACTGAAATTACAATGAAATAAAATACAAGCAACAACAAAAAAATCAAAAAATTGAACTATTAACACGAGCTGAAAATAAAAAATTATTAACAAGAAATGAATATTAAAAATTAAAAGATTTCAAACCAAGCTACTTCACGGCGTTCCGATTGTTAATACACATCCACAATCGAAGTGAAGTAACTCAGTTCGGAATGTTTTGATTTTTAATTTTCATTTCTTGTTAACAATTTTTTATTTTCATCTCGTGGTAATAGTTCAATTTTTTGATTTTTGGTTGTTGCTTATATTTTATTTCATTGTAATTTCAGTTTTTTTACTTAATATAATTGATTTTTTCAGCTAACTTTTTAATTGTTTACAGATTTTTCCAGGGATTTCAAATCAATTCACATCAAGGATATCAGGTTTAAATCTGTTTTTTCGTTAACCAGCTGTCGCACCCCTACGAACGACAACCCCCAGAAGTCGAAACTTATGCGAGCTAAGGATTAAATAGGTCTTACCTTTTAACGTGTGATTCCTAACACGGGTTGGACGATATCAAGTGAAAATCGATCGTTCAGACTAGAGCTTGAACCACCGACCAACACGGCAGTCAATTCGAGTAAGTGAACAAAGCACCCACGTCGAACCACCTGGCTACCGACCGACAATATTAGACAATGAAAGTACGATCTAATGAAATGCAGTTTCAAAGTTCTAGGCGTAAACTCAGGAAACAAAATTTCAGAGTGAAATAAATTTGAGACAAATTATTAGATCTCTAGATCATCAACTCGTTTGGGAATATGAAAAGAGGATATTATCAAAATGACTGTTCTCGAGACTCTTACTAACGTAAAAATTTTAAAAAATGTTGAAAATTCTCATAGGAGATACAAAAGAGTTCACTTCATCAACATCAATGACAGCATTTATTTCAGAAAACAAGAAAAACATAAAAAGTGAAAAAAATAATCATCCGAAATCTTTGAGATGAATAACTTTGCCAATAAAATTGTGTTTGAAATTTGTTTTGTATGTTTTTGAGGAATGTTTTTGAATCGCTAGGTATGGACTCGTGCCACTCCTTATGTTCAGAAAGCACTTTTCAATGGTAAATCAAATATAAAATAAGAATGATTTCTCATTGAAAATGATGACGGATAAATAAATACATTTTTCGACAATATTTTTCGAATAACTTCTGTTCTGTTGGGTATATATATATATATATATATATATATATATATATATATATATATATATATATATATATATATATATATATATATATATATATATATATATATATATACAGGGTCCTGCAACAGTGGCGCGGTGTTCCATATCTCTATATAGGAAGCAGATAGGAATCTAATTTTCTATAATATTACCGTATTGCTCGAGCTCGACAAAATAAAAATATTGGCGGTCACACAGGGTGTTCGATTTTTTCTGGGCGGATCCCAACTGTGTCTTTTTAAATGGCAACCTATATTTTTTATCGCTTTTTCGGTTTCTTCATAGAAAATAAAATAAACTTTATGTATATCTGCACTTCGAAAATATTGACGGTTTTCGAGATATCTAGCATGACAGGTTTTTTTTTCCAATATTCGTCACTCAGAATATTTGAAATTATAAAGTGGTGCCAAGTCCAGTTGAAATTTTTTTTTGGTCGAATATTCTACATTGGTAACTCTCTCAAACGATATATCTGAAATCGACCTGTGATATACAGGGTATGAAAAACCGCTTGCCAAATATTGTAAATGAAAATTTGCAAAATCTTCCTTAGATTAAATGGAACACCCTGTATATTATTGATCCATAAGAAGCGCCAACGAAACCTCTACAAATTTCATTAAGTATTCCCTATGGCTAAGTTCAATAGTTTTTCTTAAATGAGCATTTCTTTCGAAAAATGGTCATTTTTTCAAAGCGAAATTCATTTGACGACTGATAAGAATATACAAAAAATACCCTTTCCTTAAAATATCGCCCATTCCTAAAATTACCTGTTGCGAATTACACCACAAAATGGACGTTCTTGAATAATTACAATAATTTCAAAAATCTCGGAATTTGTGCCATATTCTTTCGGTCTAAAACAACCTTTCAGCGAATGAAATATTTATTGGAAATCAAGTAGTCTGGCAAATGACAGAACAAAATATTTGGCTGCAAATGAATATTGAAATTTTTAGTCAATCGTGAAGTTGAACTGTCGGTATAATTTCATCAGAATGTTGTTATCAAAAAGTGATTTGATTGATATGATTTTCATATTAGGTGAATCAGACAGGAATTGTTTATTGGCAAGTAGAATTTATTCTCAACGGTATCCAGATAGAAGGCATCCAGATGAAAGATCTTTCCGAAAGGTCTTGGGACGATTCGTTGAAACTGGATCTATTAATTATTCCAAATATGAGCGCATCCAGCCAGCTACTAATGAAGATAATGAATTGCAAGTTCTTCTTGCTGTTGAAGAAGATCCTAGTAGGAGTCAACGACAAATTGGGGAAATAGTGGATATAAGTGAGAGATCAATGCAACGAGTATTGAAGAAACATCGCTTGCATCCATACCACGTTCAGTTACATCAAAAATACTGTATGCTGATTTCGAGAAAAGAGTGAGATTTTGCAATTGGGCCATGAACAAAATTCGTCGAAACGAATATTTTTTCAATAATATTTTATGGTCGGATGAATCGACATTCCATAAAAATGGATTTGTAAATCGACATAATTACCATTATTATGCGACAGAAAATCCTCACTTATTGAGACAGGTGGATTATCAACATAGGTGGTCGATAAATGTCTGGGGAGGCATCATTGGAGAATATGTAATTGGTCCATACTTTTTTGAGGGACATATGAATGGTGCAATGTATCTCAATTTCTTACGAAATGATTTACCAGGTTTGTTAGATGATATTCCTCTTGACCTCCGCAATAGAATGTGGTTACAACATGATGGTGCACCTGCTCACTATTCGGCAGAAGTGAGAGATCATCTAAATGAAGTATTTCCCAATAAATGGATAGGACGGAATGGGCCTGTACGGTGGCCCGCTAGATCACCAGATTTGACGAAACTAGATTTTTTCTTATGGGGATACATAAAAAATATGGTTTACGTTGAGCCACCAACTTCTCCCGAAAATATGCGACTTAGAATAACGAATGCTTTTCGCAGCATTACACCAGCTGTCTTGCGCAGCTCTGCATTCAAGAAAATGGAAGACATGTTGAACATATTTTATAAAAGTTTCATTATCAACCTTAATTAAACTCTCCCTTTTGTAGTTTTGTAATTTGCCAGTTGACAAATTTGAATATCTAGAACTCAAGCTCTGAATGAATATAATAACATGAAAAAAATAGTTATTTATAATGTTTCTTTCTTTTAACTTGTTTGGTTTGATATTGCACGATTTATGAGTGAAATTCTGCATCCAATGAAAAAATAATTTTCCATTTAGCAAAAAGTGATAGGTACATACATTTATTTCGTTAAAAAATATTTGTTTGGACACCTTCTAATGTACAAAATTGAAACAAGATATCTTTCGTATATTTTTATCAGTCGTCAAATGGATTTCGCTTTGAAAAAATGACCATTTTTCGAAAGAAATGCTCATTTAAGAAAAACTATTGAACTTAGCCATAGGGAATACTTAATGAAATTTGTAGAGGTTTCGTTGGCGCTTCTTATGGATCAATAATATACAGGGTGTTCCATTTAATCTAAGGAAGATTTTGCAAATTTTCATTTACAATATTTGGCAAGCGGTTTTTCATACCCTGTATATCACAGGTCGATTTCAGATATATCGTTTGAGAGAGTTACCAATGTAGAATATTCGACCAAAAAAAAAATTCAACTGGACTTGGCACCACTTTATAATTTCAAATATTCTGAGTGACGAATATTGGAAAAAAAAACCTGTCATGCTAGATATCTCGAAAACCGTCAATATTTTCGAAGTGCAGATATACATAAAGTTTATTTTATTTTCTATGAAGAAACCGAAAAAGCGATAAAAATATAGGTTGCCATTTAAAAAGACACAGTTGGGATCCGCCCAGAAAAAATCGAACACCCTGTGTGACCGCCAATATTTTTATTTTGTCGAGCTCGAGCAATAAGGTAATATTATAGAAAATTAGATTCCTATCTGCTTCCTATATAGAGATATGGAACACCGCGTCACTGTTGCAGGACCCTGTATATATATATATATATATATATATATATATATATATATATATATATATATATATATATTATAGACACCTAACCGATTATAGACACCTAACTCCATGCTTTTACTGGATGCCCTGTATATTAAACAATATTTTAGAGAAGCCGAATGCATTGAAATTCAGAACTTTTGTATGAAACACTTTTTGATAGCGTTACTCCTTCGTCTCAAACTTTTGATGGAAGCTCGATATGACCACACTGTATGTTTTTCTATGGGCATTTTTGAATTGCTGCAAATCAAAATGGTTTTCACAAAATTGAGTATGTATTATTCATTTCGCCTTGACCCGAAGAATTTCGAAAAAAATATATAAATTTGATTTTCATTGAATCTCCATTAGATATTACTCAAATTTGACTAGAGCGGAACAGTTCTTGACTGAAGAAAATCAATATGGTTATTAGTGATATTTTTTCATGGCATAGAAAAAATTTGCAATAATAATGGAAAATGATGTTTCCGTTAGGTATGCCTTGTTTGTACAGGAGAAGGTAGGTTTCCAAATAAACTAAGTAATTTGTTACCAACAGTTTTATCAAAATAAAAATAAAACTAGATTAATAGTAAATAGTTGTGGAAATTCAGGATGTATAATTCACGATACATTTTATTTTTGAGTGTAAGAATTACAAATGAATGTTTTTATTCGAACCCAGTCAAAATATGATAAAACAAATTTTGTCTGTTCCTGAGTTTATTTCACCCTACAATTTTTTTAAGGGGTTCAATTCGAAGACTCCTGGTCACTAGCTGATGAATGGCATTCTTCTTCAATGGCATTCTTCTTTAAATGGATTTGCTTCTTTTTCATCTTTATATATTGCGGTAATTACTTACCGTGAAATATTTATTTTAAACAGGCGGAATAAGTTGCGAGGAGGTAAACTCGTATTACCTACCACAATGAAAAGGGCACGTGGATGATCGCAAAATAAACCTCCGCATGGAGCCATATAAACATGCAATAAGTTTCAATAAGCAACAGAGGCAACCCTGCTGGAGGTGGAACGTACCGCTAAATATGACTTTTTTTATTGAAGGAGGTGAATAAGGTATAGAAGTGTTAGGAGTTCAACTAGTACTCCTGACATGTTGATATTTTATATGAAAAAAAAACATCATTTCATTACCCCTCTCTATTTGCCTCGTATGTTTGTGGTAAAATTAATAATAAACCGTCATTTACACTCAGGTAAATGAATGTCTTCTGGTGAAGGGTTGGACGCCCTAACTGTATACGGAGTCAAAAAGGTTACAAATGCATATATATATATATATATATATATATATATATATATATATATATATATATATATATATATATATATATATATATATACCTATATATATATATATATATATATATATATATATATATATATATATATATATATATATATATATATAGAGCTATGTTTTCACATATGAATTGGTACTTAGGGGATTACACTTGAGAATTGTCAATAAAATTTATTGAATTTGTAGTTCAACTGTTTCGTGTTGGTTTGAATGGGAATTCGTACCACTAGGTCACTACTATTTCGTATTGAATCAAAATTACAAATATTTTGTTGTATAAGCTGCTTTTGGCAAGACTTGGCAACTTACGAAGACGCTAACTATGGTATCGACAGAAGACTCGATCCATGTATATAGATGATAAAAGAGGCCTCCAAGGCCGGTCTGCGGCAAAAACAAGCTTCGACATTTACTGCCGAACTAGATTCCTTCAATGTCTTTCAGTCCAGCTTTCACTGTAAGGCAACTAGATAAGCTTGTGATCTAACACCAGACAGCGCTGTTCCGAACCGCCAATGTATCGTCAGTAGTGCTAAGCTGAACCACTCAACTATCCTTGAAGATTAAGCCTGAAAGTAAAGGCAATAACATCTCCCCTTACGAAAATGCCATCTGTGAAATCGACAGAAGACTCAATCCACGAATATCGAGGATAAACGGGACTTATCAAGGCGGTCTGTTGCAAAGCCAAGTTTCGACATCAACCGCCAACCGAGATTCATCCTCTATCTTTCACTTCAACATTCACTGCAGATCATGTCTGGGAAAAAACTCCAGTAATATTCTGAAATGAAAATACAATAAAAATGAATGAAATAATCAAAGTACCTGATGAAAATGACCACAGAATAAAAATAAATAAAGAATAATAAAAATGAAAATAAACAAAAAATAAATATTAGACAATGGAAGTTTAAACTAATGAAATTCACTATGAAACATTGTCAACCACTTTCGAACAAACCTTCAAGATAATACTCCTTAATGACCGTACTACCATGTGGCAAGAACTCCTCAATCTAAACTTGGCGTGCTATTTTTGGTCTTGGCTCTCCAGGGCTTTTCCATTGGGACGATTGGATTTCGATGTCATAACCATATACCCATGTATATGGGTATATTATATGTATATATGTATATGAGTTTCTCAATTCCTGAGAGTTGTCGTTCGTATGGGGGCGGCAGCTGATTAACGGAAAAACAGACAGACAGACAGACAGATATACAGTGTCACACATAAAGTCCGCATCAAATGGGATTTTTTTTGTTCATCTCTTCAAGCAACTTTTGATATCTCCATTAGGTTGTGCCTTAAAAATGATGCCAAATGACATGCATATGATCAAGTGATTTTTCTTCCATGTCAAATTTGACATTTTTTCCAAAAAATGTTCAGAAAAGCAGTTATTGCTTGAAATTTCAAAAATCGGTAAAGAGAAAAGATGATTGTTTTTTCATTTTTCACCCATGTACCAATTTTTAGCTCTCTAGTACAAATTTAGTTTTTTTACAGTTTTTCGAAAATTTGACATTTGCTGATTTCTCAAATTTAGCCAAACCTCAACAAAGTTAGTGCTTTATGCCTAACTTATCTTTCCAACGCATTTTTATTACCAATTGCAATTCTAAATACAACTTATTTCGCAAAAATTTACAACACCAGGAAAAATTATGCCAAAAATGATGCAAAGTTGATACAGTTTTTAAAAACAGATAAATATTTCACTTTATTTCTACTTTTTGCGAAATAGCTTGATACATAAGCATAATTAAAAAACAATATCAATGAAAAGTCAATAATTTATTCTTTACTGCACTTTTCAAACAGTTGAACTTTGATTTACTAATTACGAAAAATTACAACGAAATTAAACTAAGGGTACTGGAAACAATTGAACTGAACTGAATAAGCAAAATATTTTATAGTCATATTACATTTGTTGAATAACTCAAAATAGTGTTTATCAGTTTTAGATTTAAAATAGTTTATTCGTTGTCTAGTGTGTTGTTAAAAATGCTGAATTTTCAAGAGAAAATTGAAATCGTTTTAATATGCGGCGAGAATACCGGTCACCGACAAGTAGCTGATATTTTCAATGCCAAACATCCTGCAAGAAATATTCATCAGTCAACAGTTAGTAAGATAATAGCTAAGTTTAAATCTACTGGCTCGGTTGAGAGTAATTTTAGAAAAGCACATCAGCCTTCTAGACATATTGAAGAAGTGAAATTTGAAATATGTTTGGATGTTGTTGAACATAAAAAAACAAGTATTCAAGATATTGCAGATAGAACAGATGTTAACCGAGAGAGTGTACGACGTATTTTACACAAAAATAAAATTACGTCTTATAAACCGAAATTTATCAATACATTAAAAAAAAGGGACTTCGATATGCGATTGTATTTTTCTTTTTGGTTTCAAGGGGAAAAAGAAGAAAATTATCATTTTCCTTATCAAATTTTATGGACAGATGAAGCGACCTTCTCTTCAAATGGCGTTGTGAGCTCGCAAAACTGCAGGTGGTGGGCAAAAGAAAACCCACATTTCGTAATCGAATGTCGAGATCAATATTCGTTTAAGACGAATGTATGGTGTGGCATATTAAACGATCAAATCATAGGACCATACTTTTTTAGACATAATTTAAATTCTGCGGACTACCTACACTTTGTGAATACCGAACTGTCTGAAGTTTTGGATAATATGCCCCTTCAAGTAAGAAATGTTGTGTGGTATCAGTGTGATGGTGCATCTATTCATACTACAAGGGTGGTTAAAGAGCGTCTTTTGGAAATATTTAGGGGCAAAGTAATCAGTCGCAATATGGAACACTTTTGGCCGCCTAGATCTCCTGATATAACCCCACTAGATTTCTTCTTGTGGGGTTACTTAAAACAAAAGGTGTATAAGCAAAGACCTTTTCGAGATATAAACCATTTAGAGGCAGTTATTCGAGAATGTGTTGTAAGCACGAAACCCCGTAGTATAAAGAATGCAATTAAAGATGTTTCAAAAAGGACGATTGATTGCATTGAACGTGGTGGAAGGCACACCGAAATGTGACTTTTTATTTTGTATTTCTATTGGTATTTACATGGTTTAGGCATATGTTTCGATTTGATTAAGTGTTCTTGATTTAAATTATAACTCTATTTTAACAGATGTTTGTTAGAATTTTTTACGGTTTAGTTTTCTAGGCAACAAAATCTAAATTGATTTCTGAAGTAATTTTGTTCATTCATACCTCATAAAAGATATTTAGTAAATGTGAAATTAGTAAATTTAGTAAATCAAAGTTTAACTGTTTGAAAAGTGGAGTAAAGAATAAATTATTGACTTTTCATTGATATTGTTTTTTAATTATGCTTATGTATCAAGCTATTTCGCAAAAAGTAGTAATAAAGTGAAATATTTATCTGTTTTTAAAAACTGTATCAACTTTGCATCATTTTTGGCATAATTTTTTCTGGTGTTTTAAATTTTTGCGAAATAATTTGTATTTAGACTTGCAATTGGTAATAAAAATGCGTTGGAAAGATAAGTTAGGCATAAAGCACTAACTTTGTTGAGGTTTGGCTAAATTTGAGAAATCGGCAAATGTCAAATTTTCGAAAAACTGTAAAAAAACTGAATTTGTACTAGAGAGCTAAAAATTGGTATATGGGTAAAAAATGAAAAAACAATCATCTTTTCTCTTTACCGATTTTCGAAATTTCGAGCAATAACTGCTTTTCTGAACATTTTTTGGAAAAAATGTCAAATTGGACATGGAAGAAAAATCACTTGATCGGTCATATGCATGTCATTTGGCATCATTTTTGAAGCACAACCTAATGGAGATATCAAAAGTTGCTTGAAGAGATGAACAAAAAAAATCCCATTTGATGCGGACTTTATGTGTGACACGATATCGAGATATCTAGTGACACGATTCGAGATATCTAGCATGACAGGTTTTTTTCCAATATTCGTCACTCAGAATATTTGAAATTATAAAGTTGTGCCTAGTCCAATTGAATTTTTTTTTGGTCATATATTCTACATTGGTAACTCTCTCAAACGATATATCTTTAATCTACCTGTGATATACAGGGTATGAAAAACCGCTTGCCACATATTGTAAATAAAAATTTGCAGAATCTTCCTTATTTTGAATAGAACATCCTGTATATTATTGATTCATAAGGAGCGCCAACGAAACCTCTACAAATTTCATTAAGTATTCTCTATGGCTAGGTTCAATAGTTTTTCTTGAAAAAGGATTTTTTTCTAAAAATGGTCGTTCTTCCTATTTCTACGCCATAAACTCGACTTTTTTCAAAGCGAAATCCATTTGACGACTGAAGAATGTACGAAAGATATCTTGTTTCAATTTTATACATGATAGCGTGTCCTATAGTTTTTCTTATTTTGTTTTTCTTATTTTTTTTTCTAAAAATGACAACTCTCTATTGTATCGCCATAATATCAATGATATTTTTACGTTGAAATCCATATGTGACGACTGTGATCGAGATATATGTTATGTTTATAACACATTTATTCCCTAAATAGAACATCGTGCAATTTCTTCATTTGATGCATAGTTTTTGTCCAAGCTTTTCCTTAAAATATCGCTCCATGCCTAAAATTACCTGTTGCTAGATAAAAAAGTTTTGAATTACACTGTAAAATGTACGTTCTTGAATAATTACAATAATTTCAATAATCTCGAAATATGTGCCATATTTTTTCGGTCTAAAACAACCTCATCGAATAAAATAAAATTAAACGATTTGTTGAAACTGGATGTATCAATTATTCTAAACATGAGCGCATCAAGCCAGCTACTAATGAAGATAATGAATTGCAAGTTCTTCTTGCTGTTGAAGAAGATTCTAGTAGGAGTCAACGACAAATTGATGAAATAGTGGATATAAGTGCAACGAGCTTTGAAGAAACATCGCTTTCATCCATCTCACACTACTGTATGCCGATTTTGAGAAAAGAGTGAGATTTTGCAATTGGGGCATGGGAAAAATTCGTCGAAAAGAATATTTTTTCAATAACATTTTATGGTCGGATGAATCGACATTCCATAAAAATGGATTTGTGAATCGACATAATTACCATTATTATTCGACAGAAAATCCCCACTTATTGAGACAGGTGGACTATCAATATAGGTGGTCGATAAATGTCTGGGGAGGCATCATTGGAGAATATGTAATTGGTCCATACTTTTTCAGGGACATATGAATGGAACAATGTATGTGCACCTGCTTACTATTCGGCAGGAGTGAGAGATCATCTGAATGAAGTATTTCCCAATAAATGTATAGGACGGAATGGGCATGTACGGTGGCCCGCTAGATCACCAGATTTAACAAAACTGAATTCTTTCTTATGGAGATACATAAAAAATATGGTTTACGTCGAGCCACCGAGCCGCTAGCTTCTTCCGAAAATATGTGACTTAGAATAACGATTGCTTTTGGAAGCATTACACCAGCTGTCTTGCGCAGGACAGAACAGACTTTGAAACAAAGACTTCAGCTCTGCATTTAAGAAAATGGAAGACATTTCGAACATATTTTATAAAAGTTTCTTTATCAACCTTCATTAAACTCTTCCTTTTTTAGTTTTGTAGTTTGTCAGTTGACAAATCTAAATATCTAGAACTTAAGCCCTGAATTCATGAATATACACCATAACATGAAAAAATAATTAGTAATAAATTAGTAAAAATTCTGCATCCAATGAAAAAAATAATTTTCCATTTAGAAAAATATTTGTTTGGACACGCTATAATGTACGAAATTGAAACAAGGTATCTTTCGTACATTCTTATCAGTCGTCAAATGGATTTCGCTTTGAAAAAAGTCTTTCATCGTGTAAAATACTTAATCAAATTAAAAACGAATTCAAACAATTTCGCCTTTAATGACTTTTCTTGACAGTTATTATTTTTTTTCTCATCTGTCTAATTCTCAAACAACCTATGATATTTATCAAACAACTTATACATAGTGTTGAACAATTAACTGATATAAAAAAATACAAATAAAATAAGTAACATTCTCCACCCCCAAGCAGACTTTGCAAGGTGAGTATATCAACTCTTGACACACTTTGGTGACAGGTCTCACTTATGTTCCATGCTTATTCCTAATTCGAACAACTCTGATGACTCCGTCTTTACCGGGAAACGTTTCTTCTATTTTTCCTATGATCCACTGATTCCTAGGTGCCTTCTCGTCCACAATTAAAACTATGTCGCCAATTCTAATAGGATTAGTTTTGTCATGCCATTTTCGTCTCTGAAGAAGTGTTGGTCTATATTCAATTACCCATCGTTTCCAGTACGTATCTGCCAATGCTTGTGCAATTCTCCATTGCTTTCTGCTAGAAAGCTCCACATTGCCGAATGATCTGACATCACCTGGTCGCAGTAGCAGAAAATGGTTCGGAGTGATAGCTTCTGGCTCGTTTGGATCAACTGATATGTGTGTCAAGGGCCTTGAATTGATAATATATTCAATTTCACTCATCAAGGTTACCAAAACCTCTTCTTTTGGATTGATGGACTTCAAACTGATCTTCAGAGCTGTTTTAATAGATCTTATCATCCTTTCCCAGATTCCACCCATGTGTGGAGCTCCGGGAGGGTCAAATTTCCAAATTATATTTTTAGATGCGACTTCTTCTGAAATCTTTTTCTGGTCTAAGCTTTGGAACCATTTCTTAAGTTCACGTTCTGCTCCGACAAAATTGGTCCCGGTATCTGTTATTATCTCCTTTGGTTGACCTCTTCTACACATAAAACGTCGGATAGCAAGTATAGCAGAACTTGTGTCCAAAGATGCCGCGAGTTCAATATGGATTGCACGGAGGGTGAGACAGGTAAAGCGTACGCCGTATCGTTTTTCTACTCTTCTTCCTATTGTAACAGTCATGGGACCAAAAAAGTCAATTCCAACGTATGAAAACGGGAAAGAAAATGCTCCTAACCGCTCGGGAGGCAACAAACCCATTTCTGGAAAAAGAGGTTTACAATTTCGATTTCTACATTCTTGGCAATTTCTGAAGCTCTTCTTTACAGCTACTCGTATATTTATAATCCAATATTTGGAACGAAGATTGTTGACCACTGTCTCCAAACCTATGTGTTTAGATTCTTGATGATACCTATGTATGAGGAGCTATGTGAATTTGTGCTTTGGATCTAACAGAATAGGGTTTCGCGATTCAAATGGTATATCCAACTCTTTCGTATCTGGAATCCTACCGCCCAGGCGTAATATAAAATATTCGTCCAAGAAGGCAGATAATTTATGTAAGCGACTAGACTTTGGTAGAAATAGCTTTCTTTTCAAAATGGAAATTTCTTCTCCAAACGTTTCTTCCTGACACTTTCTGATCCATAACTTCATGGAATCTTCGATTTCATCTGCAATCAAAATTAAGTCGGTCGGCCTAAACAGTTTTGTAATCTTGACCACTTTTTTGAAATGTAGAATCCAAGCAGTTGATCGAATGAGTCGATTAAATTTCGAGAATCTGCATATATTGGGGAAGTCCATCGGAAGAACTAGACTATCATTAACATCTAAGAGTAGTATCAGATTGTCTTCATTGGAGCAACGTGATTCTTCCGGCCAATCAGTTTCAGGCAATTTTAGAACATGTGGTCCAGAAAACCACTCACCTCCTGGCAACAAATCGATATCTTTCCTTTCTTTCGTCGCTTGATCTGCAACATTCAATTCAGATGGTATTCAATGCCATTGCGACAAATCAGAGTCTTCGTGAATTTCTCCAAGTCGACAACCTACGAAAATCGGGAATCTTCTTGATTCAGACCTGATTTGATGAATAACAACCATTGAGTAAGTCCAGAAGTGAACTTTATCAATTTCATATTCCAGTTCCTTCCTTATAGATTTTGCCATTCTACATGCAAGCACTGCTCCTTGTAATTCCAATTTTGGGATGGTTTGTTGATTCATTGGACCAACTTTGAATTTTGCTGCTAGAAATGAAATGTGGACTTCGTCATTTTTAACCATCCTCAAAAAGGCGACTGCTGCATATGCCTTATCACTTGCATCGGAAAATAAATGCAAATCAACTTTGTTGATTAACGTAGAATTAGGAAAGTAATATCTATTGATAGTGACAGGAGTATAATGTTTCAATTGGGTCAACCATTTCAGCCAGGTGTAGAAAAGTTCTTCTGTTATAGCTTGATCCCAATCAATATGACTTCTCCATATATTCTGAATCAGAATTCTAGCATTTATCATGAGAGGAGCAAGAAAACCAAGCGGGTCAAATACTGCCATAACCGTGCGCAGTACTTCCCTTTTTGTTGGTACTTTCTCTCCATGGCAGATTTCAGCAGGAATTTTTTTCAGGTCCAATATAAATACAAAATCGTCAGTCGTAGGAGACCAGGATATGCCCAGAACTCTTTCTAACATTTTTGAGTCCAGTTTCACATCTACTTGAGAATTAGCACGGAAGTTCTCTGGAATCGACATTACTTAATTTGAATTACTTATCCACTTCACCATATCAAAATTTGCCTCTTTATGAACAACAATAACATTTCGAATTCTATCGATAGCTTCATCTATCGTATGACAAGAGTCCAAGTAATCGTCGTCGACGTAATGTTGTTTCTCCATTGCACAGACAATCCCTAGATATTTATCTTCAAACGACGCTGCATTTTTGTTTTTTACAAACTGTGCTGCAGACGGGGACGATATTGCACCAAAAATCATCGCCTTCATTTCGTAAACATCTGGACTGTGGTTTCTCTCCATACCTCGCCATAAAAATAATTGTACACATCTGTCTTCCTCGATAATTGAAACTCTATGAAACATATCTCTGATATCACCTCCAAAAGCAATTCTTCCTTGTCTGAATCGCCACAAGACAGATATCAAAGATGGAACGTAGTCAGGACCTTGGCAAAGGAAATCGTTAAGACTCACACCTTGAGATTTTGCCGCAGCGTCAAAAACCAGGCGAATCTTTCCAGGTTTGTTGATATTCGCAACCCCAAAGTGTGGAAGATACCAGTTGTTTTTATTATTCTGAACTTCAGATGGATGTAACTTCCTAGCGTATCCTTTTTGATGATACTCAGTAATCTTTGTAGTATACTCTTCAGCAAATTTGGCATCCTTGTCCATTTTTCGTTCCATACAATACAGACGATTCAGGGCATTAGTTTTACTGGGCGGTAGAGTAAGGTTGTCACGTTTCCATAGGTGCCCTATTTCGTAATGATTACCGACTTTCTTCAGAGTTCTTTCCATAATCTCCACAGCCCTTTTGTCTTCGATTGATTTGATAACATTGTCTGCTATTTTTACACCAAAAGCTTCAAGACGAAAAGTATCTTTCACTATTTCATGCAGTTTGTCATCATTCAAATGTCTGCAACAAAGAGTTACATGGGAAAGAAAGGTTTCAGTTTCACTGGTAGGACCATGCACTGTCCATCCTAATTTACATTGAGACATAATGGGCTGATGCAGTTGTGGTTGGATGATATTTCTTGGTACTATGAGGCCACAATTATCCTGACCGATCAACAGCTCCGGTTTAGCATTTCTTATTGATGCCAATAGATCACGGTCTAAATGAGGATATTTTTCGTTCAAGTTATCAACATCTATTTCTTGAGATGGAAGTTGCAAAATCTGCACGGTTCTGACTTGTTTCAGCGTGAAGAATTTTTGTGGGTTTCTAGAAGCAGCGATATCTAAAGAAACCATTCGTGAATGATCTTCGTGGTGAGTTATTTCATTAGTCCATTGGAAACAGAGTGGAACAACCGGTCCTGGAAGTCGTAATCTGCGAGCTAAGTCTTCCTCAATCATGGTACAGGTTGATCCTTCATCAAAGAGTGCGTAAGTCGGAATATCCCCAGCTGGTCCTCTAAGAATCACAGGTGCGATTCGTAGTAGTACAGGTTTTGTTTCATTTCCTGAAGATTTACTATGAAAACTAGCACATAAATTGGCCTGACTCACAAGATTGTTTGGGCTTTGCGATTCATTTTGTGGTTGTTGATTATTCACAATATTATTTAGGCTTTGCAGTTCATTTTGTGATTGTTCATTGCGTGGAACATGAAGTAGAGAATGATGTCTACCTCTACAACCATCCTTACCACACCTCGATTTCAAAAAACATTTATTCGACATATGCTCAATTTTGAGACAGAGGAAACATAATTTGAGGTTGAGAACATTCTTTCGTCTTTCATTCACTGATAATTCAGAGAATTTCGTACATTTTGATATTACGTGGTCAAGATTTTTACAAAAAATGCACTCACTAATTTTATTCTCCGAAAAACTATCTCTTTTTGAAATCATGACAGTTTCCCTTCTGATAGAATTTTTAGATAGACTATTTCTTTGAAAAGGATTACTAAAAGCGGCCATCGAGTTAAGCTCTTCTTCAAACCATTCAGAAAAATCTTCTAATGATGTTTGTATTCCTTTCAAATCACGTTGATGCTTGAATTTTCCCCATGAAAACTTTTGCATAGTAGGAAGCTTTTCTATCAAATTTGTTAACAGATCTGGATTGTAGAGATAAAGATGAGAATTGACGTTTTTCATTGTGGTTACCATGTTATTTACAACATTAGAAAAATAAATCCATGACTCCCACTTGTCGTCTTTAATGTTACCACTCCGGTCTACCAAAATTCATTTCTAGCATCTTGATAATTTTGGAGACGTTTTTCGGGGAAATGAGAAGAGCTTTGACAGTTTCTCTTGCTTTGCCCTTCAATGCCCGGTTCAAACGGATCAAATTGTCTTCATCAGATAACTCAAGTTGATCTGTAGATCTTCTAAACTAATTGATGAAAATAGGCCAATCAGACAAATCTCCAGAAAATTCCGTGAGATTCTTGTATTTTTGTTGTAAAAGAACTTTATTCGTGGCATTCGCATTTTGTGCATATTGTTTGACAATATCTAAAAGCACCTGGTTATTCTCTCCACCCCCAACAAAACTTGAAACATTGACATTAGGCGAAGATAAAATATTAAAAGATTCTGGTTGATTGTGATCCTTGTGAATACACTGTCTTGACTCTGTTACCCAATTATCGATAACATTTGGATTTGCATAAAAATGTTCGGAATAAGTTGGAAATTCCTCTTTTTCGTTCACCGAACTATTGGTTTCACTTTTATCGGCAATTTTTCTTCGTATTTCAGCTTCTTTTCGTAAAAATTGTCGTTCTAGCTCTAAGGCTTTTAGCTTTTCCTTAGATTCTTCTTCAGTAAGTTCCCTCTCTCTTCTTATCAGCTCCATTTCCATATGTAGTCGATTTATACTTGAATTGTGAGAAGGAACGGAATTTTCTTTCAAAATTTTCACAGAACCAACACTGTTTATCCCTGGTGGAGCAGAAAATGAGCTCTTGCGAAGTTCACTTGTAGGAAATTTCCCCTGGCGAGAATCTTTACTAGATGTGACTTTTCTTGTAGAATTTGTGCGGTTACTTGGAACTGGTTGAATTTTACCCGTAACCACACTTGAATCAGATACTACATTTGACATATCTATAAATCTCGAAGGCGGAACTCCTTTGTTGGGCCTCTCACTCCGTCGGACATTTTTGACGTGTGATGGTTCATTTGCTTCATTGTATTGTTCCATAGCGGTTCAATAATTACTCGAAGGACTTAGGAATACTTAATGAAATTTGTGGAGGTTTCGTTGGCGCTTCTTACGGATCGATAATATACAGGGTGTTCCATTTAAAATAAGGAAGATTCTGCAAATTATTATTTACAATATGTGGCAAGCGGTTTTTCATACCCTGTATATCACATCGACTTCAGATATATCGTTCGAGAGAGTTACCACTAGAATATTTGACCAAAAAATAAGTACAATTGGACTTGGCACAACTTTATAATTTTAAATATTCTGAGTGACGAACATTGAAAAAAAAACCTGTCATGCTAGATATCTCGAAAACCGTCAAAATGTTCGAAGTGAAGATATACATAAAGTGTCTTTTATTTTCTATGTAGAAACCGAAAAAGCGATAAAAAATATAGGTTGCCATTTAAAAAAACACAGTTGGGATCCGCCCAGAAAAAATTGAACACCCTGTGTGACCGCCAATATTTTTATTTTGTCAGGCTCGTGCAATAAGGTAATATTATAGAAATTTAGAATACTATTTGTTTCCTAAATTGAGATATGGAACACCGCGTCACTGTTGCAGGACCCTATATATATATATATATATATATATATATATATATATATACAGAGATATAAATATTAACGAGTGTGTATGATATAAATCAAAAGGGGAAAATTCGTGGACAGAACACTCAAAAATAGGGGCAAACCGCGGACACGTGGTGATGTTAGATGATGCCTGGGAATTCTAGGTCTTCTAATTGAAACCACAAATGTGCGGTTAGCTCCTGTTAGTGACACCGTGCATATGTGATGTTTTTCATGTTTGGTAACCAGTTGTTGTCCATCTTTGCAATTGGCTGCACCGCGCTGATGAGGCCAATAGCCAGAAACACGTGTCCGCGGTTTGCCCCTATTTTTGAGTGTTCTGTCCACGAATTTTCCCCTTTTGATTTATATATATATATATATATATATATATATATATATATATATATATATATCCATATATACAGGGTGTAACTGAATAAGTGTTAAACATTTAAGGAGGTGATTCCTCATCGAAAAAAAGATAGGATCTTTCATATAAAGAAATTTCATTGGAGCATCTCTTGTTAAGATACAGCCCCTTAAAGGGGGTACATAAAATTTGTATAACAATTTTTTTCACAAGCAGTGAAAAAGTTACAATATGGAAATTAACCTGACGTTTTTTACTACCAAAAAGACACTTAGCCAGAAATTTATTTGGTTTACCCCATGGTTGTAAGAGGTGGAAAACGCAACCCCTAAAATTTATTTCCAATGTAACTTTTTGTCTTATTATTTGTTTACCATTTAAAAATTTATTTCCGATAGCCTTTTTCATTATTAACAAAAAATGTCTCTTGGGTTTTTTGCCCAAAATAAACCGTAACCGAAATAATGAATTTATTCCATTTGGTTTTTACACACTGTAGACCGCGAAGTTTGAATATTCACCTAATTTTTTGAACAGTCTACGTGTTTGAAGGATACCCGTTGCTTTCAGGTACGTCCCTTATAACATTTTTCTCAATATCGCATCTTTTTCACTCAAGGGGAACGTAAAAAGCCTATGGACAAGAAAGTTTAGTCTTGCCATTCTGTGTTGTGGACAATGGTGTGGAAATTCAACCCTGAATTTTTTGATGAACTACAATTATTGAGTTCAGCGAACTAACCCTCTTATGACAATCTAACCAAGGTCGACTATAACCCAATTTTCCATGAAACTACAATATAATGACTAATTTGAGTTGTATAGGTGAAAGATGAAACCGCAGTATCCGCTACCCCCTCTTTCCACTGCCGGCACAGCGCCATAAGCACTCCTGAAAACTTGAAAGCTCTCATCCCTCGCCTCTGAGCATTGTCAGTCTGATGCTGTGCTCCTTCTCGTCTAAAAGTCGATGCGAGGAAGTGGAAAGCGCAATTACGTTCCAAAACGCCGGGCCCGTTTGTGTATCTAGTGACAAAAGAAAATATTCGCGTGAAATTGTTTCGTCAGGAATCCGTTTGAATCGTGACACTCTTATGAGGTAACCTTTATAGAGAATCACTCAACAAAACTTGAACGTTGGAAGTAGGTTATTCAGGAGTTGGGAAGTTTTGAGGTTGATGGAAAATTTAAAAAATAAGAGTTTAGGTCAAAGAAAATTTTGATCAGTCCATTCGGTTCGAAAATGTTTTTGTTTTAGGAGCGAACATCAAGATTATATTTTTTAAAATATATAAGTTTATAGAGTTTTGAATATAATGAATGAGCTAGAAGTGTACAACCTTCTCCTATATTATCCTTAAACTATTGTGGATAATTCTGAATATTGTTTCATTGGAAGAGGATTAATATTCAAAACTCCTGACGAGAGTTTCGAAGAATTATCGCTGCGTTTACATTTTCTTAAATATCAACAATATTGTTGAATCCGAAAGCCTGATGTAGAATTCTAACATCGTTTTCAACTGAATATATATTTGTTCTTGAAATTCGAAGTTTCCTCCATTTGAGCTATACCAAGCTCATAACAGACTATTTATACGAGGTCTGTTTAAAAAATAAGGCTAATTTTTTTTCCTCCTCAGATATAATACACAATCCTCAAAGCAGTTCTGATATGCAATTTTTAGTATGTTCCTGAGCTTTCTCAACGATTCGGTTTTTATCTCTTCAATCGTCTCAAAACTCTTAAAAACATTATTCAATCTTTCTTTATCTATGGGAATCTTACCTGAATTCTGGAAGCAAAGTTTTCTCAAATCCACAAATCTGGTGATAGAGAAAAATATTAAAAACTACCGTTCAGTGAGCAAGCAATCTGAAATTCCCAAGTTGCTGGATTGTTTGATAACTAAAAAACTGACATTCGATACAAAAAACATAATAAATGAACACCAACAGGGCTTTATATCTGGTAGATCCACCACTACGAATATATTCCTTTATCAACATTTTCTCTTGAATAACCTAGAGGAAAAACACCAAATTGACTTTATACTGATTTCTCTAAAGCCTTTGACAGGATAAATCATTATCTTCTCATGGCTAAGCTCCTAGCATGAGGCATCAATGGTAACATGTTAAAATAGTTGGACAATAGAATTCAGTATGTTAAATATGCTGGTTTCATATCATCACAAATTCCTGTAACGTCTGGTGTCCCTCAAGGATCACATATTGGCCTAATAATCATTTTGTGAACGATGTGTCGGATGTCATACGCCACAGCTATTATTCAATGTTTGCAGATGATCTTGAACTTTACAGAGTTGTAGATAACTTTTATAATGCAGAACTGTTACAGATATATTTAAATAACTTATCTCGTTGGTGTAATGGAAACATGCTTCATTCAAATATGAATAAATGTTATCAAATAACATTTTCAAGAGCTGTGCAACCTATTGTGTATCCATATAAAATCAAAAACATTAATCTAACGTTGACTAACAGCGTTCGGGACTTGGGAGTGTTGTTTGATAGCAAAGTAACCTTGAAAGTTCATATTGATCACATCATATCTGAATCACTCAAATTTTTGGGATTTGTTCAACGATCCACACATACATTTTCTATAAACACCTTTAAAATATTGTACTGTTCTTTGGTACGCTCGGTCTTGGAAAATAATTTCGTGATATGGAGTCCTCCATATCAGACAGATATATCTATGATTGTGAAAGTACAAAACAAATTTCTGAGATCATGTGCATTTAAGCTCGGATATCAGAAGTCCGACTATGAGTATTTAGACATTCTGCTTCTTCTGAATTTATCTACTTTGGAGCACCGCTGAGCTGAAATTGATCTAAGACTTCTTCATAAAGTTATAAATGGTGATATGAATTGTCCATTTGTAAGACAAATGATTAACTTTAATGTAAATTCAAGAAGAACCAGAGTGTCGGAATTGGTTAATGTTCCTTACCATTCTACTAGCTATGGCTTAAATTAAACCATTACTAGAATGCTTACGTGTTGACCTACTATGAAGAAACTGCGGATTATTATTATTAATAATTATTTGATATTTGTTTTTTGATATTCTATATTATTATTCAATTGTTTATTTTTTCAATCACACTATTTATATGTTCATTGTATAATGGCAGGTCCGTAAATAAATAAATAAATAATTAATAAATAAAAATTGTGACATTTGATCGAACTTGGCGTGCTTTTTTAATTTTGGCTTTCCTGGGCGTTTCCATTAGGACGATTGGACCTTGGTTTCGATGTCATAACCATATATCTATGATTCGTCCCTAGTTATGACCCTTTGAAAAATATCGGAAACGCCAATGATGGTTTTTAACAATTCCTAAGCGATGCTCATGCGACAGTTTTTTTGATTAAAATTTAGCACACGCTGCCACACTTCATGCCGAAAATTTCTAAAAAAATTGCATGGCATGAACCAACCGATATGTCGACATCCTCAGCTACTTCTCTAATAGTGGTTCGACGACTCTCCATAACAACTTTATTCACTATCTTAACATTTTCATCGGTGTCGATGTCCTGAGGCGTCCAGGGCGAGCGACGTCATTGTCATCTTCTTGACCTTCTGTAAAAAGCTTGTACCACTTGTAAATATTTTTCTGAACCAGAATACAATCACTGTATGCCACTGTCAATATTTCAAGTATTTTTGAACACCTCATTTTATTTTTTACACAAAATTTGATGAAAATTCTTCGATCCATTTTTTTCGATAACAGAAAATCATCGAACACGCAAAACTCTTCAATCTTTTATGCCTCTCACCAACAAACTGAACAATCTAAACAGCTGAAATTGTGAAAATATGTGCGAGACGAGTGTACCAATATGTAAAAAAATAAAAAAAATCGCAAATTCACCTTCTTTTTTGAACAGTCAAAGCGTGGTTTCCAGTTAGCTCGCTGATATTTTGATTCATATTTCTTACTTTTTGAATGATTTAACGACTTCTGAGGTGGAGAAAAGATGAATCATATCGGAAAGAACGTACCGTTTTCTTGAGATATAAAAAAACATAAAATCCGATTTTCATGACTCATATCCCAGTAAACGACTGACTCATTCGGAAGCTTCAATGCAAGTTTTTCCACTATATTCCCGAAGGATATTTTGTTTCATCCAAAAACATGTTCTGTTACTGAGGTGAATAAGAAACAGAAGGGTTTCAACATGTCTTGAAATTCGTATCAGAAGTATTTGAAAATTTATGTGATGGAATAACACTTCATCTCAGAATGAATTAACACTTCATTCTGCGATTTTCACTGAACAGTTTACGAAACGGAAACACGTGTTTCACTATAGAATAGCATTAGGAGATGCCTTTTTTTCATCTCCTGAAGTAGAACTCAATGTTTTTTTTTTGAAGAATACAAGTATTTATGCAGGTTCCAAAGTAGAATATTCCAAAATCTACCGCAGACTAAAGTTCTGGGTGTCTCATTATCATTTAGATCTTTCAAATCACTTTTTCACCCTTGTTGTCAACATTTCAACCTTATAACACATAATTGTGATAAGTTGTTTCTTTTCAATAGTTTTTTATAAAATCGTGGTGTCTCAACCTCAAAGACATTGTAAGAACTCTCCTCAGCTCGTCTGAAATCTAACATTCAAATCTGAATATCTTGTAGTTTTCCCTGAATATGACAGTAATCACCGTTGAAATGATTGGAATATAGTAGGACTCAATATATTTTTTTTTAAGATTACAAGTATTAATGCAGGTTCCAAAGTAGAATATCCCAAAATCTACCGCAGACTAAAATTCTGGGAATTTTATTATGATTTAGATCTTTCAGACCACGTTGAATTACTTATTTCCAAAATTCCGGCATTGAAAACTATAGATCCCTTGTTTTTGAAAAATTCAAATTTTCGTCTATGTAGTCCAGAGATTATTGAAACCGACAAAATCGGGAAGGATATTGGGAAATTTCTCCCAATTCATAGGCCAGACTGGTAGAAGAATATCTGACAAGAGTCAAGGAACATACACATTCCTTGGAGTGACAGTGATAAAATATAGTGACAAAAGGAAATATAGTATTCGCGTGGAATTGCTCCATTAGGAAAATGTTTATAATCTTGATATTTATACCTACTGCATCCGCCAGAGTTTAAAATAAAGAATTCGTCTACGTACCTATTATAGGACAAAGTTTACTTGTGATAGGGGGCGTTAGTATATCTCTGCCGGTTGAGATGTCACCCTTGAAAGTACGAGTTCACTCGTATTGAAAAAATAATTTCGGAAAATATAGTTGTGGAATGTGAAAAGATGAATCTGATTTTGATGGAGTTTCAAAGTTCTCAAACTTGAACAAACTTGCATATTGATAATATTAATAGTTTTTATAGATTTCACTACTTTGTTTTCAATTTATCTGGGTACTAATGTACTCCTTTTATTTACAGGTCGCTGAAAAAAGTTGATTTCTCAAATGAAGAATTGAAGAGAATACTGGATTCAAGTCTTACCGGTCTGAAAAAGATGTCGCCCTACACTTGATTGAAATATTCACCATCCAAGAATAATCACATAATCATTGGTGAAAAATGATTTTTTCATACGTTAAGAATATACTTAGGAATTTGATTTTGAGAAGAGTTTACTCACTATTTTTTACAATTTTCAAATTTGAGAATTATTTTTCTGCTTTCTGTACAGGGTGGTTCCTATCTAAGGTACGAAACCTCGGAAGGTGATTTCTAAGGTCGTTTTGAAGGAAGTTCCCTTGAACATATGTCCGGAGTTGATTCGTGTCTACAGGAAGTTGCAGGTATTAAAGTGATGATACCTTATTTAGTCCTCACTAAATTGGAATTATTACGTCCAGTTGCATAGCTGTGAGTCCCAGAGCCAATAATATTGGAAAAACAGTACGTCACTGCCTTGTTTTTTTTTGAATTTTGCAATTTTCCACATTGAGCAACTGAAAAAATAGTTTTTTGATCTCTTGTATTTTCTTCATATCTTACTTCGTTTTCGAGAAACAAATTGAAGCTATTCTGTTGCATAAATGAACAAAAGGAACATGAAAAGAAATTGATTTTTTATTACAATCGCAGAAATTGCTCCCCTTTTTGTCTCAAACTTAGTACTCACTATTATACTGCTCTTTTTCATAGCTATTATTAAAATTTGATTTATTCAGCTCAGGGATGTTTTCCAAATCATCTATGTTGGAATCTGTAACGCCATTGGTTTCAAAAAAAAGAATAAACATTCATCTGCATTTTCTAACAAATTATTGTCAAGTCCAATTAAGTACCTACTTATCCGCTTTAGAGACCAGCTATTAGTGATAGTTGTATTGTCATAACAGTAAAATTCAGCGTTGTGGCCAAGCAGTGATTCCATTATGAATAATTTTACTCACGCTGAATCTCTATTCATGGATCAGCAAATATAAATGCAGAAGAAGCACAGATAATTTATTAGGACAGAAATCCTAATACGGTAATTCCAAGTGGGAAAACATTTAGAACGCTACATACAAGATCATGTGAAACTGGGACTTTTGATGAAAATGCAGGTGGTGAAAGATCTGAAACACGCCTGACCTAGAAAAAACTATACTTGATGCGATAGAAGAATATCTTTCAAATAGTATACAGAAAAGCCCCAAAATTTCCTATACCCATATCATATATAGCGGGCAAAGCTCTACTGCTTCTGGTAGTATAGCTTGAACAATTGTTTTTGCTGGTTAGATGATTCATACGATGGTACAAAACAATATTTTTTCACCAAATATTTTATTTACGGACGGGGCCAATTTTTCACGAGACACTTTTATAACCTTCTATAATGACAATTTTTGAGACTACAAAAATCTCCACATCATTAGAAGATATAATTGAATTACAGCAACAACTTTCGCTGAACGATCGGGTGGGAATTATTGATGACTCCAGTATTGGCCCAGTTCTTTTACCCATTTTGTTAAAAGGAGTGCCCGTACCTGTGAGAGTCAATATATGGTTTATACACGACGTGGAGGACCTCGAACATTTCCAGCTCGCAGTCCCGATATGAATCATCTTGACTTCAATCATGTAGTCTTCTGGAGCTTTTGTTTAGAAAACTCAGAAGAAATACTCCAGGTATTATTGAACGTGTCAGACAGTCTATGACAACTCGATTGCCGTAGTGTATTTCATCAAAAGTTGAACATTTTGCTTAATCATTTCAATGAAAAAATTTCTCTTATCATTTCATTTTTTCCATGAATAGTTTTTAGAATGAGTTTAGGTGATTTTCATTTTATTTTCTCAAAAATGAAGCTAGATATGAAGAAAACATAAAAGATAAAAAAGTTGTATTTTCAGTTGCTTGATCTGAAAAAAACACAAAAACTACAAAAAACGAGCCAGTTTCGTACTTTCTTTCTCAATATTATCGCCTGTGGTGTCTATTGAGACGCCACTGGATCGGATCATTCCAATCTAGTTATTGCTGAATAAGCCCCGCATCACTCTGAGTAACTGTACCAAATTTCAATCGATTTGATTCGAGGATATTCATGTTTTATAAATACAGCACACTGTATATCTGGAACGAAGCAACTCAGGATATATGTTTATAGAAATGTTTTTTCTCTAAACAACTTAACGAATCACCCTCTGAAGTTACATACCCTAGCTAGGAATCACCCTCTATATGAGCAATAATCCTAATTTGAATACTGAAAAAAATATTTGATGAACGATGCTGGTTGAAAAGTTCATTTGTAACAATAACAGTGTGAAAGTATATATATGATTGAAATTTGGATTTCTGTTCAGAAACTAATAACAGTTGAGAATACAAACAATCAAATTCGTATAGAAACAATTCCAATTACCTCAGTAATATAAGAAATATTAGCTTGTGTTATTGATTTGTCATTAAATATATTCCGTCACTTCGGGAGTGGTAATGATGAGACTATGTTGTCTAAATTTATAGTAAGTGTGTAACCATCATGAAATGACAAACTGATTATTTTTAACAGAATTCTGAGAAACGACCAGCTTGTTTGACAAATAATTTACGCTAGACATACTACGTCTTCGATAGAACAGCCCTCTCGAGGCAAATTGAACCTGTGTTTGAATAATTTGTTATATAAAGTTGAACTTTATATACAGTGTGTAAAAGCCAAACGGAATAAATTCACTATATCGGTTACGGTACATATTTTAACAAAATCCCGAAACACGTCAAATTTAAATTATAATTTGACATACTTTAACGGAAAAATGCTGCCCCTACCTTCAACCCCCGTCGAATAACAGGTACAACCCCCAATTTTATAAATGGGAGGTATAGGCTTTTGATATATCGTTTGAAAGGTCTCTTCATTCTTTATTCAAAAATTGCTTGTTATCCTTTAAAAAACTGTAAATAATTTCCGTGGCAACGTTAGTTTAATAGGGGAGCCCAAGCGGGGATTTCGAGATTTACTAAAGCGCGGCAGATTAATATACAGAGGGATACCTTGTACCTGGTTAAGTACCTATACCAAATATGAGCCCCATATATAAGGCCGCCCGTGAAACATAAAGGATCAGATTAGTAAAAAAAAATGATCATCAGAAATTATCGGGCACGTCAGATTAAGGTAGGGTAAGTTGATTACATGCTAAAAAGTGTATATTCCAGTAATAATCTGACAATTTGAGAGTGACGAAAAGAAAGGGGAGGGCAGCTAAGTTGTAAAAAAATAACGTCACTTCGACATTCTCGAGCGTAGCTATTTTTTTATTTTGAAGGAAATAATTCAAGGATAACTAAAAATATATAATCTGATGATTTCCGCAAGCCGTGCATCTGTGTGATACCTATATTTCCCTCTCCGAGTTTCTATTCCTCTTTATTTTTCTCTATCTATTAATTTCTCACTCCGTCCTCACTCTGAATTCTGTTGTTATGACGCCATCACAGGTGATCACAGAGACTCGTTCGTGATGATGATGAAGATGATGATTCATTAATCAATTGATTATAAAAAATGAAATTTTTTTGAGCATTAAAAAAAAAATATTTTCCTATAAATACAAGTATTCTACTTAAAAAACATACACTTATTTATTTGCATGCTATTTCCTGAGCTTTTCAATGAATTGATTTCAATTATTTGAAAAAAAATTGAAAAATTTTTTTTTTGTCAGATTAGGCGAATCCCTCTAGATAATCGTCAGATTATGAGACAGAACATCTAGAACATAACGATGACCCATATATATTTTAATCTGACGGGCTTGAGTATTTCAAACTGAGGAATTTTTTTTGCACATTATGATAATGGCCGCGAGATTACGTCAGATCGAAATCGTCAGATTATTGAATGGAAGCTTTTTTTTTGTTGCACACCCCCTTAAAAAATCTGACGCGCTCGATTGAATTTTTTTTCTTTTCACTTTTAACCCTTACGTACAACCACCCGCATCATGCAAACGATCAGATTAACATACGACCCTTATTAAAAATACGTAGGACATTGATGCTATCAATATCTGACGCGCTCGAGTATGTCCATGAAACAGTATTCTTTCACATATTTAAAAATCTATAGCCGCTTCCCCCACCGATGAAAAGGTATATATTATATAACACTTTTTTCTTCTTGTCATCTAAGCTTTGCAACCTGATCTATGACGCTCGAGAAAATCCCAATTTTGCATCGTGGGCTCTCTTACTAAAACGCCTTGTCAACTTGTTTTGTATATTACAACATTAGTTGTCAGCATTTTAATTCAAGTTCAAAGTTCGTTAACTTCAAGTCTGACAATTGGTTAGATTAACGGAAATACATAAAATAACAGTTTTACCAATGATTGGTTACGGAGAGGAAATCCGAACCCAACAGGAAGTAGCTTGCCTATTTCATGAGAAATTTCCTAATTTAACGCCCATATCTCAATAAGCAAACTAGAGAAGCTGTTTCGCGAGCTTGGTCATGTGGGGCAGATAAAAAAAGCAGCTGCCAATGCAATGAGTGATGAACTCAAATTAGAGGTGAAGCTTGAGTTTGAGGAAAACAAACATACATCGAGTGTCTACTCGTAGGCATCGACTACATTCAATGTTAACCATCATCGATAGTAAACATATTTAAAGAAAATAAAATACATCCCTATAAAATGATACCTACTCAAGACCTCATGCAAGACGATTTTGATAGAAGAACTTATTTTTGTGAGCAAATATGGACATGTTGGATAACAATATCATCCAATTAGAAGACGTTATGTTTTATGATAAGTGTACTTTGTCTCTTAACGGTCATGCTAATCGGCAAAATTGCCGCTACTGGTCAACGAAAAATCCTCACTGGATGAGAGAAAAACACACGTAATACCCTCTAAAGGTTAATGTTTGGGCAGGGATTGTAGGAAACCATATCATTGGTCCCTTTTTTATTGAGGGCAACTTGAATGGCGATAATTATTTGGCACTACTTCAAAATGATGTCATTGCAAGTTTAGCAAATTTATATCCTGATCCAGGAAACCCTCAAGTTCCAGTGAATACGATATGGTTTCAGCAGGATGGAGCACCGCCACATTACCAAGTCAATTTCCGGCAATACTTCGATACAACATTTCCCAATCGGTGGATAGGGAGGCCAGGATCGATTGAATGGCCAGCGCGATCACCTGATCTTTCATCATTAGATTTACTTTTATGGGGATATGCGAAGAGTAATGTGTACAAAACGGAAGCTTCAGATTTGAATGACTTGAACGAATAATGCTTGCGATTAGGTCGGTCACGCCTGATATATTGAATAATGTCAGAAGACAGTTTCATTTGAGATTAGGATGTTGCCAAGACGTTCGCAGTGAACATTTTGAACATCTACTTCGTTAACATCCACGGTTCTCTTTCGTATTCTACATTTCATTATGTTTAGCATTACATTTTAGTTTTTGAGTGTGACATATCAAACGATATGTCACAAACCTATACTTCCCATTCAAAAAATTAGGAGTTGTACCTGTCATTCGAAGAGGGTTGAAGGTAGGGGTGGCATTTTTCGTTGAAGAATGTGCAATTATAATTTATATTTGATGAGTTTCGGAATTTTTTTAAAATATGTACAGTAACCGAAATACTAAATTTATTCCATTTGGCTTTTACACACTGTATGTCATGATATACATTCATCAATTTTGTTATGAAATCAATGATAGCTATTCCTGTTAACGAAAAACCCTCACAACACGTTTTGCTGAGTTTTTCAGTCAATAATGCCAATCTATTTTCAGTTTAGTAAATTTGTCGCGCCAATGAAACAAAATCAAATTCCTTTGCCTGAAATCTTACTCAAACTCGTTTATACAAAAAGTAATCATTCTGATAAATAAGAAGTTCTAACAAAACAATCCATAATGTTCGCGAGTATCAGTCCTGGGATTATATCTGTCAGTGATAACGGCATTGTTCGTTCTCCAATAACATCGAAATTCGATTCCACCAGCAGGCAGAAAGACTGTTGTGGATTTGACAAGTTCTTCGATTGTTTGGTGCCGTTTACAAGAGTTTGGGGTCTGCTAACTGCTATAGGTAAGTCTTTTTACTTTAATACTAGTATATTCGAAGTTTTCGGTAATACGTTGAATGATAATTGTTTAGGACATTGTGGTACAGCGAATAAAATGAATAATTATTGCCTAGAACAATACCGTATCACAAATATTGACAATTCTGTACGGCAAGCATTGTAGTTAGGTTTGAAAAATTCAAAGACACCCATTTTATTTTATACATTGAACTTCTTGGTTGGAAGACACTCTCAATTACCGCCAGTGAAATTTTGATAATTTGTTTTTCGTTACAATATTTCTATTATGTATCTACATTACGTCTACTAACTGTATCTTTAATAACATTTCATCCTTTATCAATAACACAATGAAAATAACACATAATTTTCATATTTCGTTTGTTCTCAATTATTAAAAAAAATCGTGGCGTCTCAACCTCAAAAACACTGTAAGGACTCTCCTCAGCTCGTCTCAAATAAAACATTCAAATTGTAGTTTTCCCTGAATATGATAGTAATCACCGTTGAAATGATTGAAATATACTGTCATAAGAGTAAACTTTCTTTCTTGCTGCATTCTCAAACAATTATATATACACCTTACTCCTTGCCTCTCATGTAGACCTACGACTTTGTAGCTACATGTGGAAGACACCCAATGGAAAACAACAACTAACCCAGCTAATGCCGCGCAGAGAGTTGGAGTGAAACCATCAGGCACCTGTGCAACATCTTCTATTTGGAAGATTCGTTATAAGTTATTACCCACTATGAAAAGCAGAAATTAATTTCATTTGGTCGATGCGACCAACCGATAGATCGGTTTCGTGGTACTTGCCCCATCATCAATACCGGACATGGTCTCTTCAGAACGGTATGAACCGTCTGAGTATTACGACTAAACAAATATAATTCCAGCTAATCATAAACTCTTTCTGCAGTTGATTCAGTGGGATGTCGACTGCGCCACCTAAAAACGGAACCAGGAAATAACTCCACAAACACATACTCCGGGGTGGGAGTCAGAATAATGATTAATATTCCGGAGAGGTGAAAACACCATACCCCTTGCCTCTCATGTAGACTTACAACGGTCGTATTCTTTAGGTCATATCGACCGAAAGAAATCAATTTCTGCTTTTCATAGTGGGAAATAATTTGCGACGAATCTTCCAAATCGAAGACGTTGCACAGATGACTGATGGTTTTACTTCAACTCTCTGCGCGGCGTTAGCTGGGTTAGTTGTTGTTTTTCCGTTGGGTACCTGGCACACGTATTTACCAAGTCGTAGGTCTGTCTATATATGTATATGTATATATATATATATATATATATATATATATATATATATATATATGATTTGTTGTTCTTCCGGGTGTTCATCCGTTGGGTACTATTCGATAGTCGACGTTTCGCCAGTTACACCTCTCGAAGCGAAGCAGTAACTCGTCTTGATAATGCCATCTGAGATGATGGCGAAACGTCGACTATCGAATAGTACCCAACGGATGAACACCCGGAAGAACAACACATCATATTCTACCATCCGTGAAAACCTACATTGTAATATATATATATATATATATATATATATATATATATATATATATATATATATATATATATATATATGTCAAAAATGAAACAATTAGTGGACACAACACTCCAAAAAGTGTTTCTGGCTATTGGCCTCATCAGCGCAGTGCAGCCAAGTGTAAAGATGGGCAACACTTGTTTGCCGAAAGCAGGAAACAACACATACGTACGGAGTCAACAACAGGCGCCAACCGCACATTTGTGGTTCCAGTTAGAAGACCCAGGCTACCTGCGTGCCATCCGGGTCCAGGATATAAATACAGAGAGAGATTTTATCATAGTACCTAATCAAAAATGATTAGGTACTATGAAATTTTATAAGTGTATTCGATATGAGGTTTAAGTCGATTTTTCATACTATTGAGTGATGAGGGTGCATCACACCGAACATTTTTTTTAACATTTTTTGGACAACATTTTTTGGTTCTATTTTTTTTCTGATATGGCATTGAAAAATACATATCACCCTTCAATTTTTACCCTTTTAACACCAACCCCAATTTTTCAATAGCATTTCATTAATTAAATCATTGTTATTTCCGCCAGGCGTCTATTGGTGCCATTTCTCACTCAGTAAACAGCACGGAGTAGAGATGAGAACGAAACCGGTCTGCTGTGTCTTCCACACAATAAGCCTTCTCTCACTCCGTACTCAGTTTTCGGCCACTATTAATGTTTATCTATCGAGCGGAGATACAGTTTGCGATGCCACCGAAGTTGTGAATTATTCAGCATAATTTTTCAACTCATTCAGTTCTCCAGGCATGCCACCGCATAATTCACAACTGAAGGTTGGATCGCTCAGTAATTTGAATTCACCACGGCTGTGCAACAGCACACGATTAGTCATTTGAAAAATTCATGAAAAACATTGTCGAAGCCAGTATTTTGAATGGAAAGTACTGAGGTGAAAATATATTAATACCACCAATCCCTATTATACCTGTGCAATTCACAAATATATTGGCATTTGCAATGATTATTAGTAAGTTTTAAGGCCAAACAATTTCCGCTTTAGGCTTGAATTTGAGCACACTATGTTTTTCACACGGACACACCATGTTGTACACACTCGAAGCCATTTTAGTCCTCCTTCTAATCAGGATTATGAATGACTACAGAAAATACTATGAGATCCAAAAATCATATTTTGTAATATCTATATTTGAAACTGAGTACAATGGAGTTTTGTTCGTTTTAGAATTGCATCAGAAAAGCTATTCATCTCGACCGCCTACAGTCACGTATGTGGTTGCTTGTTCAAACGACGGCATCTCAGTTTGAAAGCCTAATTAAGTTCAGACAACGTGCATTCTTTCAAGAGTAATTTCAAAAGGGAGTTATTCACTGTTTTTCGCGAAACTTTATGATGAGAGCTATTTTCCTTTCCGTATAACTTCGTATAAACATTGCAGCATCATCATTCTCCAGTTTTGCAAATACTATAATTTTTATTTGATTTATGTAGGAACGCATTTTCTGGATTAAACTGAAGATGCGGCAAAATCTCATCATTTTTCTCCTAACCTTAATACAAACTGAAAGGAACGCAATGTGACCTACATTTCTGTGTGAATTTGATGTTTCGAATAATTGTATTGTATAAATGAAAGTGGTATATTTTTCAACCGAGGTCAATTTTTGGATGATTTCCACATTTTTTCAATGCACAATTGTGTTGAAATGTATTTTTATGTTAACCAGCTATAACCCTTCACAAACGACCACTGTCAGAAGTTGAAACTTGTGCGAGCTGGGGATTAACGAGGTCTTATATTTCAACGTGCAGCTCCCTGCATGGGTAAGACGATACCCAGTGAATATTGTAAATTTTACTATTGGAATGGAACCTAGATTTTTTAAGGCGGTTGATTGAATGACTAGAGCGAACTACTCACGCTATGAATTATTTCAGAATAGCGTACCCCACAGCTATTTTCAGAATTTGATTTGCATGTTTTTTGCCTTAAAATTCGTCTATGAGTATGGTACACTTTTCAATGAAACGACCTTCTAACGGCAAACCTTGGTTCAACAGAAATTGCGAGTAAGCTGTCCCCTTCAAAAATATCGCCTACCGGCAGTGGCGCAAAAATCCCAGTGCCGAAAACCGAACCAGCTTTATTAATGCTCGCAACAGCTGCACACTTAGGATACATGAAAGCAAAGAACTTTGGATAAACTGTTTACCATTCTAAACGGGTCTAGATCATTCTGCTCGGTAGTTAAAGCTGTTAAACAGAACTTTACAAAATCCACAATTCCACCGCGAACACAGGCGGATGGTTCAATTGCAACAACTACTAGCAAATCTACTAGCTGAACAATTTGCGTCCCACTCCACAGTTGATTTGTTGGGAAATGCACCACCTACTATTCCCACACTATTCCCACACTGAAAATGAAAGAAAATTAGTTGCATGCTCATGCAGACCTGCCACTTTGTAGGTACGTGTGCCAGATACCCAACGAAAAAACAGCAACTAACCCAGCTAATGACGCGCAGAGAGTTGAAGTAAAACCATCAGGCATCTGTGTCTTCGATTTGGAAGATTCGTCGCAAAATATTTCCCACTATGAAAATCAGAAATAGATTTCGTTCGGTCGTGCAGTGGACAGCCCACTGAATCAACTGCAGAAAGAGTTCATGACTAGCTAGAATTATATGTTTGGTCGTGATACTCAGCCTGTTCACAGCGTTCTGAAGAGACCATACCCGATTGGGTGTCTTTTGGAAGTCAATGAATGCAACAATCTAATAATCTTGTGATTTTATATGAAGTTATCTGAAATCATTTGACAACAAAGTTTTCAGGTTCTAGATTTTTCTCTCGTTGTCAAGAGAAGTCAGTTCAAATAAAGAGACACACTGTTTGTCTTGCTGATTTTGGTGCACGAATTTGATATTTGAGTTGGTTCCTCTGAAAGAGAAGGACATATTAAGAGCAGATACTTGTTGGTTCACAGATGGATCAAAAATACCTTCAGGCTCTGGTGTGGGTGTTTTCAGTTGCAAACTCAGGGCAGAGATATAAGCCCGCCTAGAGACCTATGTGACTGCATTTCAAGCGGAAATCTATGATATTGAATTGTGTGCGGAGAGATTGGTAGAATACAACCTCACACACAAGTCAATAAAAATTTGCTCGGACAGTCAAGCGGCGTTGGAAGCTCTTGGCTCCAACCGAGCAACGTCTAAATTGGTAGCAAATTGCCAAAAACGACTCTCCTTGATAGGAAGACTTAATGAATTGTCTCTGGTCTGGATTCCTGGCCACATTGGCCTGAGAGGCAACGAGGCTGCTGACTCCCTTGCAGAATAGGGTGCTGCAAGTAGCTTCATCGGACCAGAACCTGTCATTGGCATAGCTTTAGGTCTTGCCAAACAAACAGTGAATACCTGGATGACAAGAAGATTCAAAGACTTCTGGCAAAATCTTCCAGGATTGGCTTACTCCAAGGCGTTCATTCTCCCTTTGAAGCTTGAAACCAAACAGTTGTTGGACTACAGTAGGGATGAACTACGATGACTAACTGGTCACTGTAGTTTGAATCATCATATGCAGATACACGGACTGTCGGAAAACAGTGTGTGTCGCCTCTGTTTGGAAAATGATGAAACAACTGCGGACCGAATCAGGTTACCAGAGTTTGGTTGAACCACACTCCTACCATCTAACCTGAAAGATCACAAACCAAATAAACCAATCGGCTTTGTTAAGAAGCTGGGTTTATTTGGTCGAGTTTGAATAAGTGTGAGTCACAATAAACTCTTGAGAATGGGTGAAGGGTCGAATAGATCCACTCACTTTTGATCTAACCTAACCTAACCTAGGTCGTCTGCAGACGAACAACCTTTTCTGCAGATTTCTGCAGACGTTGCAGAAATCAACCTGAGAATTATTACTGGCTGTGTTAGAAACTGCAGTTACTATACTATATCTTTGTGCATTAAAGGTAGGAGAATTCGCTTGAGAAAGGTATTATATAGCGAAAGACGTGTTGCGGTTGTTTGCGGTTTTGTAAACAACTGGCTAGTGAAAATCCAACAATGAAATGTACCTCGAATAGGAGAAGTCTGTCAGAAATGGTAGTTTTAGAAAATATTCAACTCAACTCCATTTGAATGATCGGTTTTTCACAGTTTTCATTTCTTGAATTTTCTGCCATTTTTCCATAAAGAACCGAATAACAAAGCATCGTGAATAAATCAGGCAGAAACTAGAGAAAAATAACTCCTACTGCTGGAACTTCGACGCCCTGTGCCAAATCTCATCCAGGAATTATTAACGGGACTGGATGGGGGATTAATAAAAAGCCATTCGAGAGAACGTTATTACTTTTTGATGCAAATCTTGTCCATTTGTCACTTAAGAGCTCCACTTCCTGAATTCTTTATTGGATTCATTCATATCGAGCTGGATAGAAATTGTCACATCCGAGAAATTTTGACAAATAGTTACGCGTGGAAAATCAGGATTTGGGAGAATAAGTGAATACTACACTAGGAGTGGAAAATTATAACACAAGCACAAAAATGAGGGTCATTGATCGTATTTGAAAATTTTTCAGCATAGTCTGCCTAGATAAGGTAGATGGTCAAGCAGTTAAAACAGTAATTCCTGGATTTTCGCCATGGCAACTGCAGAGGTGTGTGTCGGTGCGTTCCCTTGGCGAAACAGGATTTTCTTCTTATGCAAATGTGGCCGTTTTTCCGCAAGTTCTGCCTTCAACTTGTCAAGTAGTTATCGCTGTATGCGCCTGTAATTGTTTTTCCTTCTTGAAAATAATCTTTTAAAATAACTCCATGACTATCCCAAAAAACAGTCGCCATCACTTTCCCAGCCGATTGAATTGTGTTTGCTTTTTTGTAGCCGGTTTCCCCTTTGCATTCCACTGTTTGACTGTATTTTTGTTTCGGGCGTATATGGTGTATCCAAGTTTCATCTACCTACAGTAATCAATCGGCGCCAAAACTTGGATTTACTGCGCCCAAACTGGCTCCAACAGAGCATTGGAAATGTTATTTCGTTATTGGTCTAACGTGAGCAAACGCGGACAGGTTTCTCATGCTGGACTGTTGATTTAATATGTGACAAATACGTTCTTTTGACATGTTCATACCCCCTGCTATCTCTCTCACTTCAGTTCGGTGTTCGTCTAGCACCATTTGGTGAACTTTGGCGATGTTTTCGTCGGTAGTTGCAGTTTTTGGACTTCCCAAGTGTTTATCGTCTCCCAAGCTCTTACGGCCACGTTCAAATTCAGCTGCCCAAAATTTCACTGTGATAAATGATGCTGCAGAGTTCCTTTACACATAATCTAACTCATCTTCGATTTGCATAGGTGTATTGCATTTCAAAAACGAATATTTAATAACAGCTCGAAACATACCAGTGAGGTAAACTGCATGAATATTCTACATATATGAATCGCTAGACCAGTATACAGACATCTTAGTTAGGTCTTCAAGTGAAGTATCGAGCCGTATTGAGCCCCATCGAAGACTAACAACTGAACAATTAGAATGCCGGACAGGCACAAGGATTGCTCATTTACGTTGGCCAACAAAATTCAGGGATGGAGTTGAATGCTTCATTATACACAGCGCACAGTGGTGCCAGAGCGAAAAAAATTGGTTTTCAACGGCGTTGATTTATATTATCTATAGAATCTAGGAACGGTATGATTTTTTCCCTGTTTCAAGGGTATTCCCATTAATTCAGGCCCACTGTCAGAATAATGAGACATGTGAATAAAAACTAGCACTTTCTAACTAGCATATGCTAGGTCTAGTAGGTATTTGGTCTAATCAGTGTGAATAAAGATTTGTAGAAAATACTAGGGCAAGTCTAGTAGAATCCGGAAAAACCCAAGCACTTACTCGCAGGGTAGTACATGCTAGACCAAGTAAATACTAGGTTTTAACGTTCCTGACACGATACGTTCTCCCCTCCACTACCTTTCAGTCTACTCCACATCGGCGGCCCCTCTCTCACTCTGTTCAACCACGTGCTAGAAGATGTATTCATCATCAGAAGAATCTGACAATGATTTTAATAAAATAGAAAAAATTTATCGCACTCTGTTTGTACGTCTCCTTTCGGATCACATTGTCTTACTTAGCAAATCAAAAACCTTTGCTGTGATGAATGCTAAGAAATAAGCTTGGGAAACCTTACGTTATGACTACTGTGGTGCATTGGGGAAACAAGTTACTATAGGCCAACTGATAGAAGTATTGAACAATGTGAAGTCTACCGTCAAGAAGAAGACTGACGTAAAAGTGACGGGAAACAGGAAAATAAAACTACAACCGTAGGAAAAATATTCTTGGAGTTGATAGAAGATGATAACCCAGTATTCCATAAAATCTCGGGTAATATTTCAGTTGGTACAAGTGCCGGGCCCCCAGTTCAGCAACCAACCAGTGATGACATCCAAGAAAGTTTGCCGAATACAGAAACTGAAGGGAAACCGAATAAAAATGAAGAATCGAACAGCCAAGAAACAAAGAAGCCGATGAAAACTAAATCTGATGCTGACCACCACAAAAATGAAATCAGAAAAAGTGAAAAAACTGTGTCGAATCATGAAGCAGATGAAACTAAAGACCTGTCCATACCGCAGTTGCAAAGGATTGTTTTGTTGCAACAATACAAACTGAATTAGATCAAACTGGAGAAGGAAACTATATTGTTTGAAACCATGAAGAAGCAAACCGTTGAAAAGTACCCAAACTGATGTAACTGTTGATGATTACCATACTCTATTCACATTGTAATCAATTGTAAGCTACATAAGTTGTATTTTCCTTTGGATTGTAATAATGTAGGATTCTTAGGATTATAATTCTTACCATTGTAATCAAACTTGTAATTTGAAATAATTCAGTAATGGTGTTAATAAAAACTAGTATATAAAATAAGATGATTTCATTTAGTAAATGATCAAAACCCATATCCCAAAAAAAATTATTTTTAAAATATACAAAATTGTGTGCAAGTAGGTGCTTGCGTGAGAAAAACATGAAAACGTTACTAACTAAGTTCAATTTCACAAAAACAATTTCCTCACTGAGTATTCAAATACGCCATCATATTGGCACGCTTGTCTTTACCTCTTAATGTTGTGTCGGGATTTTCATAACGAACCACCCCAGGTTGGTCATCTTCATTTGGGACGCTATCAAGATCCCCATACTCAAAGTCATCCTTTAGCTGCTTGGCAATGTTGTGTAGCACAGCGCAACTGACTACCAGTTGTGGACTGTTGTTTAATGCAACTCTGACACAGTTTCCCAGGATTGAGAATCTCCTTTTCAACTGGCCAAAACACAAAACACCTTTCTATTATAACCCTTTCTTTAGTATGGATGAGATTGAACTCTCGTTCTTGATGCGTTCGTGGAGGCTTGAACGGTGTAATCAACCACGGCGATAAACCGTATCCTGAATCTCCTAAAAGACGAATTGCTCCATCATACTGTGACACGATGTCTCTGACATGACTATTCCTCCACACTCTGCCGTCGTGAAACTGCCGAGCCACTCCGCACTAATACTTGTAAACTGTTTCAATGCATTGCATGTTGCCTGGACATTTATACTAGGATATCCTTTTCTACAAATATCCTCATCACCGTGCAGCCCAGGCTTTTGTATCTCAATTTGAGTACAATCAAGGAAACCAATTACAGAAGGCAAACGAAAATGTCTCTGCCACAAAACTTTAGCCTCGGTCATATCTTCAGCTGTAGTTGGAAACAGTATCCAATTATTTGATTGTTCGACTACTCTACTCATCACGTACCTTATAGTCTTGTAACCAGTAAGTAGTACGATGTACACCCACATCTTGAGCTACACCAGACTGAAAGCCGGGATCACCCAAAAACCTCACAAATATTTCCATTTGCTGTCTTCTGGAAATACCACCGCCACGAGTACCACTTTATTCAAGAAACTGTGCCGCAAGGAAATCAACACTCTCACTGTTTAACCTTAACAGTTTTTTACGTTTATTCCAGAGCGAATAGAATGAATTTTACGTTGACGAATAGGCATAAACTCAGCCATGATCAACAACAAACTGTGGACTGAGTAGATAGGTAGTAAATGCTAGGAAAAAGTCTAGCATGCCCCAGACCAGGTTTGAAAATATCGAAGCATATGCTACAGAACAATCTACTTCAAAAGTTTTATTCACACCATTTTTTAAACATTTACTACTCGTCCGGGAAAACTCTAGAACTTACTACCCCTAGCAAGTGCTAGTGTGTTTATTCACACAAAACGTAGCGTTTACTTAAGAAATCCCTAGTATTTGCTTATACTAGTTTTTATTCACATCACTGAATGGAATTTTAACCAAATTACACACTACTCTAAATGAGTGATATATTATTGAGAAAGAGGAAGAAAACATTATCAAATTACGAATACTAAATAAGCATTGAGAACAGCTATGATCACAAAAAAAGCTGTAGCTTCTTCCGAGCTGTGGAAGGTAACTTTCCAAACTAGACATGTTAAAGTGAAGCTTAGAACGATAATCATCTGCCTTAATCTGCCTATCCGACCATAACATCGCAACGAATGAAAATAATCAGATTATACCATTGTTGCACTATCAACTTTGTCTAGTCATGAGTTCTATCAAAATTGAATACCGTAATTTGTGTGAGTGCAAAATCACCCTGAACTTGACGACGAAAACATTTCTCCAATACTGATAACTCTAAGCAAGAGTTTTATGCCAGATATTGATAAAAAAGGATAAAGTAAATCTGGACCAAGCGAGGTGTCAAAAAAATCACCAGACCAGGAAACCACAGGATGTGTTGGGAGACCAACTAAGACTTTGATGATTGTGGTGACGGGAGCAAGAGAAATAAACTACGCATACCAACAAAGCATGATTAACGCAGCGGCGACACAAGAAGACCACGATAAATACGAAGCTTTGTCAGCCGATCAGGCATTAGCTATATTTTTCCAGCCCAACCTGACAAAATATCAGCATGAGATGATTCGTCAAGCGTTAAAAGACCTTGGGTACGATGTATTTCCAAGTTATAAAAAATTAATCCTTTCAAAGAAGCAGTGCTACCCTGAAAATTTATCACTCAATGAAACATTCGCAATGGTCCAACAGCAGAATTTGCTTGACCACACTGCCAAATGAATTCTGAAAAGGAAAACTCTAGAAGAACTAAAAAAATCAAATAATCATGAAATTATAGTATTTATAAACTTATATTATTTACAAAATCATCTAGTCTTCTGAGCGTTTTCTTGATTTTTCAATTGTTAGCATTATTTACTTGGAATTTATATTCAAAATACGTGTTGCAACTTGTTTTGATGACTAAAAGCTATTCCGAAAATCTCAAAAATCATTATGTTGCCAATAAGCTTCCATTTCATCATTAGTTCTTCAATTTTTTTCGAAATTTCAATAAAAATAGTTGGACTTTGATTCGTTCTCGAGATATTGAATTTTTTCCCCTTTTTTGCCATTGGGCTGGTCGCTGGAATGTAATACACCGAAGCATCTGACAAGTTTTGACTTCCATTTTCTTTTCAAATGAATTACTTGCGAGGATAAGAAAACGCTCATTCGAATGTATTGAAGGAAATTATATTCCTTTCATCTATTTTTCAATAAGTATTTCCACTTCTTTCACCTTTTTTTTCTGAGGAATTCCTTCAATTTTATTCATTCCGCCAATATTTCCATTTTCAGTAACAGAACAATATCAAAGCTACTGAACATTTTTCCAGAACTTGCAATCTATTATTTCTTTTCGCAACATTCTTGCAGTTATTTCAGTTCTCTAGTTGAAGAAAGTGGCGTAAATGTTCATGTCTCACGAAGTGGAAGAAACCATTTGGGAATAGTTGTAGCGTTACTTTTTTATTTTTGTCCGCTATTTAACGAAGTTTTGACCCTTCTGTCAATTCTGTATAAGTATATCCTTCGAGAAATGTAGAATTGAGTTATTTGAGATTGCTTTTATCAAATTACAGACCAAGAAAATATCGAGGAAACTGAGGAATAAAAGTATCTCACAATAAGCTATAACGGGAATACGACTTCGACAAATATTTGTTGTTTGTTCTATTCTGTCTTCAGAATATTTCATTGTACACAATGGACTGGGCAGCCAATCTCAATAACATTTCATCTTCCCCTCAATTTCTTTGAATGTAATTGCAGTGAGTTGATCAGTTTCATTCGTGAACTAGAATTATACATATACTAAGTGACAAAGAAAAGTAAACACCCATTTATATTGAAAATATTTTAATAATGTTTTACTTACATACTTGACAGATAATAGCAAAGAAACGAGTGAGTTTTCCGAGAAATCGAATGGTCGTGAAACCAGTGAAGTTCAGTAGTGTGTTGCAGATCTTCGATGTCTTATACACTTCTGCATATGTTTGGGCATTGTCCTGATGGTGGTCTATATCTTGTTGGGGTATCTTATTCCACTCTACTTCTAACTCATGTCTGAAGTGCTGCCGAAGACTGTGGGAGCTGTTGTAGATTCAGCAGTCTGCGACCAAGAATATCCCACACATGTTCGATCGGTGAAAGATCGGGCGATCTGGGTGGCCATGGTAAGCGGTTAAAGTCATGCTCATCCATGAAGTCTAGAGTTACTACAGCTACATGCGGTGTAGCGTTGTCTTGTTGAAATATGAAATTCTCGATGGTCTCAAGATATGGAAGGTCATGAGGCTTCACTACTTCGTGAATGTAACAAAGAGCTGTCATGTTGCCTCTAATGAAGACTGAAGGTATCCTGCTACCATATACAATGACACCCTTACCATTAAACTAACAGTATGATTAACATGCCTTTCCACATCAAACTGGGGATCTCGTCTTTCACCCCGTATATGTATATGAGACTGACATAAACCATGTCAAATTCCTATTTCATTATTGATGTTGCTATTTATCGGTCGCGGTCACTAAAATAATAATGGTTGAAAATAGATATCAAAAGGGTGTGTGAAGGAATAAATCACGCCTTCCATGTTCTTTGTTTCTCCTCTGGAAAAAGCAGAAATTAACAAAATTATAAACACAGTGTTACTTTTAAAAAGTGTACTGACTGAAAATGAAGTCCTTTCAAGCTTGAAGTTACGATATAATGTTAGATAAAAAAAATTGTTTTGTTGAACTACGCGAACCGCAATAAAACCTCTCCAATTTGAAATAAGTGTACGGGTGCAGTCCTAGCCAACTTTGTCAACTCAATTAAAAGTTTGAACATTCGAAATTAATGCATTCACTATTCACTGGAGTCGGTTGAGAAGATACTTTATTGTAAGTGACAGGGTTTTTCACCATTTCACAGCCTGGCAGTTTGTGAAAATATTCGTTAGGCGAATTGTGTAATGAATATTATATAAAACTAACTGATAGTTATTTGAAGTTCCACTTAATAATTGAAAGATATATTCATATTCACGAATGTCCTTTGCTCATATTGAGGTTTCATTAGAAGTGAAGGTGAAGGTGAAGTAATGAAGTTGTCGAAATATAGAAGATTGAAAATATGATTTATTAAGTACTAGAATTCCAACTGATTTGAATAAGTTGATGACGCCATATATCATCAACTTCCTTATGTCAGCTACAATCAACGATTATGGACATACAGGATTGCTTACTTTTGCGATTTTGTTGGACACGTCACGTGATCTCGTGACGTAACAGTGGTGACTCTGGATTGATTCGGTACTGCACTTTTGAATTAAAATAAACAAATTTCATGTAAATCTCTCATTAAAATATTACTTTTATATAGGATTAAATACTTAATATAAATGGATTAATAGTAAGTAAAAATTTTTCTTTTGTGGATGATAGGGCGAACTATTTTGTCCTTTTTAAAAGTGAGAGGTTTCATCAGTTTTTTATTATTTTCGTGAAAAGTGTAACTTCCACAAAAATTTTGAAATGAACTTTATTTTAGATAATAGTATCATTTAAAAAATGTTTTATAATTTTTTGTTCCATCTTTTATAGTAAACGCTTAATAATCAAAAATATATATATAAATAATAAATTGTTTATAGGTGTTTTTATTAATCTGACAGAAAATACATGATACGGTTTTTATTTATTTATTAAGAAAATGAGAAATTTAGATAGAATAATTCAACTTAAATTTTGTTTCATAAATGATGAAATTGATAAATCTACAATTTGATATATTATAATACTATATTAGAGCAAAAAGGAACTACTTTATCCACAAAGTATATTTGAATTAATTTTTTTTGCATGAATGTAGAAAAATAAATTTAAAGGACTTAATGTATTACTTTATTTAATTTTCGATTTTTTTTCTATTATTAGAATTGTTTAATTTTTTTCTTTCAAGTGACCTATTTTCGTCGGCCTTTAAGTTATTATAGTTCATTCTGATAATTGTTCTAATTCTAATAATCTTTCCTTTTTGAATTTTTTTTTGAAAGAGTTTTCACAACTCCTTGCCCTTTTCTAAATTCATTTAAATGATGTTTTTCGAAAAGTTTGTTCCACTTTTTAATTCTTTCTAACCAATTATCTGTAGGTTTAATAGAAGAAGAAGGTATATTATAATTATGATCTTCTGCTTTTACTTTATAAGTATAATCGCCCAAACCAGGTAGATCATTTTTATGCTTTTTAGGAAAGTATCCAGCAATATATTTTGAAGAGTCCTCTGTTGAAGGAATGTTAGTAGAAATATCAGAACTACTAGATGGAAATAAGCTACTGCAATTTGATCCTATTGTCTGCTCTAAAATCGTGTCTGCTTTAATTTCAATTTTCACCATTTTCATGACTTTTTGAGTAATATATTCTTCTATTGTCGGTTCTTCAGTATTTACGGCAGCCTGGAGGATGGTAGAATTTTTTCACAGAATGATCATTCTGATTCGGTAAATTGCTTCCAATGGACTACGATGTTCATTTGGACCACGGCTTCTAATTTGAGAAAATCCATTTTTGAGAGCGAATTTATCTCCTCTTTTGCAGCAAAGTTGTGGAAACCACATCCTTAGCAATAGGAAAAGAGTAAAATATCACATCAGTAACACCACTTTTCTTTAAAGTCAACTGATTGCTTTTGCAAGTTGACACTGCACAAATACGACCAGGCATTTTAACTAAAAATTACAAGGTTATTTAATGGTTAGACAATTATTGCTATTACTTACAAAGATGTGAATATTTTCAATTTGTACCTTAATTTAATTTGAAAATGTTCAAAAAATAAAAAAAAGTTCCACAATGGCAAAAAACAAACCTCAAAACGGAAGAAAATAACAGTCTTATGTGGCGTCTACTCGTTACACCAGTTTAAAAAATGTCCAAAAGCACAAAAAATACGACTTTTACAATAACAAACTCAATGTTTCAGAAAACATAATTGGTATAGTTCAATAAAAATTTAATCAAAATAAACAAAAACAATGTAATACTGTCCGAAAATAATCCTCAAAAAGTGTTAAAATAACACACAGTCTTATGGCAGCTACTAAAATTGTCAACAGTGTTACGTCACATCTGCTCGGCGCTTCTTCAACGTGGCGATATATGTAAGTAAGCAATCCTGTATGTCCATAATCGTTGAGATACAATGCCATCCAAAATAACTCACTATATGGTCAGTCCAATACCGGTAAGAAGCTTTCATTTTCAACTTCGAATATTGTCGATCAAAATAATTGTACTTCTGGAAGTGTCAAATGTCAAATGTCGAATGTCAAAGTTTATACTCCTCATCTTGTCGTTATATTTGTACCTCTTTATTTTAGTTAGTATTTGAAAAGCCAATCAGTAATGCTCTCGAAAGATAAAATTCATTAAGGAAGGTCGAGGAGCTCAGAAGGAATACGACAATATAGTTAATATCTTGAAATTGATAGATATAAATCCATATATTCACGTCGTCTGGATTTTATGGTAGAAGTTCGGTTGTCTGAAAATGTTATGTCTGTGACGGGGGGCGATACATGTGTGAATACTGGTTGTTTGAAAAGTTGTGTCTGTTTCATTGTCATGTTTTTTGGTATCTCCATATCTCAATAAGTATTTTTTCTAATGTTTCGTAGTGTACACTGATCGATAGAGATTTTTGTACTCTATACTTTGATTCTATTCATTTTTTTCTAATTTTAATTTTTCACCTCTTTTCAACTCATTACTGTAAGATGTCGTTGAGCGATTTTTGCCCTATGTGTGCCTAGGAATTCAAATTGAACCAAAGCGCTGCCGAATTAGCTCAAAGAAAAAAACCAGGCATTTGGCAATGATACTGTTAAAATGAACGACATTCGTTTGCAAAATTTCGTTCCGGAGATTGAAGCTTCGAAGATGAGTCCCGAAGTGATTAACCTACAGTAATCCAAGATGAGGATTTGAGGATCCTGGTGGAAACTGACCCATCACAAACGGTGCGTGGGATGGTGGAAGAAGTGGTGGTTAGCTCCTATGCGGTTTCTGATGGTTTGAAACGTATTGGAAAGGACAAGAAGCTCGAAAAGTGGGTGCCGCACGATTTAAACGATTGGCAGGAATTGTCACATTTCAAGATCTGTTTTCCTTTGCTTTTGCGCAACCAAAACGATCCTGTTTTAGATTGTATTGTCACGTGTGATGAAAAGTGTATCGATTATGACAACAGAAGATGTTCAGAACAGTGGTTGTACACCTATGAAACACTTAGGCACTTCCCAAAAGCGAAAACCACCCAAAAACAAGACCATGGTTCCTGTATGATTATCAACGGCTGGTGAGATTCACAACATCTCAGCAGAGTTCTATTATGGGGAAACCGACTAAATGTATCGAAAATTGCGTCAGCAGCAGCCGGCACTGATCAACATAAGATCCTGCTCCATGACAACGCCCGTCCTCACGTTTCACAAATCACGAATTGAGTGTCGACGTTTCGCATCACCCACCATACTCCCCAGGCCTCTCGCCAACCGGCTACCATCTTTTCAAACACTTCATAACTGCTTCACTAGAAGCAGTTATGGAAAGCAAAAGAATAGTGGAATTGCGTAACAAATACTTAGAACAAATAATTAAATATAGACAAGAACCACGGCGAATTTTCTATTTGGGTATGACACTCACGACACAGTTACGAAAGGGTGTTCGAGAATGTGTACGCCTAACATGCCTGCAAACAAAGGATCGCAATTAATCATTGTGCATTGTAAAGGATGTGTTTCGAATTCTTTGAAATTATGTGGGAAAAACCTGGTGATCGCAATGTTGACTATCATAAGAATATAGAAGCTAATTAAAAAAAATGGTTTGAAAACACATTTATCCCAAATTTGAATGCGAATAGTGTAATAGTTCTTGACAACGCTTCCTATCATTCGCGACAGCTCATCAAAGTACCGAATAAAAATTCGAGGAAAGATGAAATACAAAGTTTTTTAATGGATAACAATATGTATTTTGAAGATGTATTTTAACTATACCAAAAACCAACTACTTGAAGTTTTACAGACTAAAACATTTGAAAAAGTGTATGCCCTTGAGAGTATTGCTGAGAAGTATGGACACACCGTTCTGAGAATTCTTCCCTATTTTTGAGTTTTGAATTCCGTTGCGTTGATTTGGGAAAAATTGAAACAAAGCATCAGGCGTGAAAATAAGGAAGAAGTATCTAATATTGCCGAAGAAAACTGACAGAAAATTAATTTTTAGTTGGAAGATAGTTTTGGAAAGATGGAAAGCACATATGCCTATTTGAAACCAGTGTTTGTAAATTCAGATCCAAAATTAAGACTTTGAGGTCAAAATTTTGACAGAAATCTCGAAATTTCGATTTTAATCTTGAAATTTCGACTTCATTCTCTGAATCTCGACTTTCAACTCAAAACTTTGCCTTTGCACTCGAAACTTCGACTAAGATTTCAAAATTGCGACTTTTATCTCGGCTTTTAAGTCAGAATTTCGAAATAGAAGTCGAAATTTAGAATTTAAATTCGAAATTTCGAGTTTTGAAGTCCGAAACTTTAAGGAATAATAAAACATAACATGTAGCTCATTTGTGCTTCTCCTTTCCTCTTACTTTCGAAGTGGGGCAATTGATTTCATTAAACGAATGTAGCAATCAAAATATGGTCGTATTGGGTGTTTTGATCACGACGGCCTGAATCTTGGCAACTTTATTTGAAAACATTTTAGAATATATGTGTTACTCTACAACTGGTTCTCAAAAAGTTTTTCTGATGAATGCTTTTTCGAATTTTCGAAGTTAGTGTTGCACTCGAAAACAAGGTTAAGCGGAGTGTTGAAAATCATACGCGCGAATAGAAATGTCAAAATAAAGATAGATTCCTCATAATTTTTTTCTGAAATTTTGTTGGGAGTTTATTCTTCATTTTTGTGAGGCACTGTATTTTTAATTTGACATTTGTTCCATGCGAGTAACGATAATTAAATAATATCGCTTTCTAGTGATTTCAAATAGGCTCCACTGCATTTTGTTGGTTCACTAATTGTACGGAGATTGAATCAAATCATTTATTTCAAATCGGAAACATTATCCAAATCAGCATTCGCATAACGTGTGAAATCTGATGACTATTCAGTTCAATTAAAATTTTCAATTATGATATGTCTGTCCATTCAATAGTGTCACTTCTCTATTCGAAAATTCAGTAATATCATGTTACCGTGTCATTAAAACATAATTTAAACACATTCAGAGTGGCGAATTCAGTTCCACAGAATGTCGTATAACAAATTTAATTATTTTATAACCTTTCTGCAGAGAGTTTGTATCAGTAGAACCGAACGTGACTTATACTGAATATATTCAGGAACAAATTGTACGAAAGGAATATAGTGATAAATTTGTTAGAACAGTGAACAAAATTACACCTTTAGTGAAATTGATTTATATCAAATACGACTCATTATTCAAAGAGCTTTTTGAGGCTGTGGACCCAATGTATTACGAGTGAATGCATTTTCAGAATATTTCTTTGTGAATGTTAGGAGTTTTATACTTCCATTATCTGAAGAGGGTCAATTTCAAATGGAAGGTCATTAGGATCTCTTTTCAATACTAGCTCTTTTTTTAAATTTAATGCATTAGACCAG